>NC_071093.1:22145637-22493137 GCF_027358695.1 Spea bombifrons
AGATAGCTTCATGTTTTCATGCAAATACTGTATTGCTTGTAGCTTCCACATACTGCACCCCACAACATTACTTTTATGTTGGTTGTTATTTGGGCTGCTAAAAGCATGCTTTAAAGCAGTTTTGGTGAATTAGAAACAAAAAAAGTTTTTTTGCAAAAAAGTATGGTGCTAAGTGTAGATAGCTTCATGTTTTCATCCAAATACTGTATTGCTTGTAGCTTCCACATACTGCACCCCACAACATTACTTTTATGTTGGTTGTTATTTGGGCTGCTGAAGGCATGATTTAAAGCAGTTTTGGTGAATTAGAAACAAAAAAAGTTTTTTTGCAAAAAAGTATGGTGCTAAGTGTACATAGCTTCATGTTTTCATCCAAATACTGTATTGCTTGTAGCTTCCACATACTGCACCCCACAACATTACTTTTATGTTGGTTGTTATTTGGGCTGCTGAAGGCATGATTTAAAGCAGTTTTGGTGAATTAGAAACAAAAAAAGTTTTTTTGCAAAAAAGTATGGTGCTAAGTGTAGATAGCTTCATTATTTGAAAAGTAGATAGCTTCATGTTTTCATCCAAATACTGTATTGCTTGTAGCTTCCACATACTGCACCCCACAACATTACTTTTATGTTGGTTGTTATTTGGGCTGCTGAAGGCATGATTTAAAGCAGTTTTGGTGAATTAGAAACAAAAAAAGTTTTTTTGCAAAAAAGTATGGTGCTAAGTGTAGATAGCTTCATATTTTCATGCAAATACTGTATTGCTTGTAGCTTCCACACACTGCACCAAACAACATTCCTTTTATGTTGGTTGTTATTTGGGCTGCTAAAAGCATGCTTTAAAGCAGTTTTGGTGAATTAGAAACAAAAAAAGTTTTTTGCAAAAAGTATGGTGCTAAGTGTAGATAGCTTCATGTTTTCATGCAAATACTGTATTGCTTGCAGCTTCCACATACTGCACCCCACAACATTACTTTTATGTTGGTTGTTATTTGGGCTGCTAAAAGCATGCTTTAAAGCAGTTTTGGTGAATTAGAAACAAAAAAAGTTTTTTTGCAAAAAAGTATGGTGCTAAGTGTAGATAGCTTCATGTTTTCATCCAAATACTGTATTGCTTGTAGCTTCCACATACTGCACCCCACAACATTACTTTTATGTTGGTTGTTATTTGGGCTGCTGAAGGCATGATTTAAAGCAGTTTTGGTGAATTAGAAACAAAAAAAGTTTTTTTGCAAAAAAGTATGGTGCTAAGTGTAGATAGCTTCATGTTTTCATCCAAATACTTTATTTCGTGTAGATTCCACATACTGCATCCCACAACATTACTTTTATGTTGGTTGTTATTTGGGCTGCTGAAGGTATGATTTAAAGCAGTTTTGGTGAATTAGAAACAAAAAAAGGTTTTTTGCAAAAAAGTATGGTGCTAAGTGTAGATAGCTTCATTATTTGAAAAGTAGATAGCTTCATGTTTTCATCCAAATACTGTATTGCTTGTAGCTTCCACATACTACACCCCACAACATTACTTTTATGTTGGTTGTTATTTGGGCTGCTGAAGGCATGATTTAAAGCAGTTTTGGTGAATTAGAAACAAAAAAAGTTTTTTTGCAAAAAAGTATGGTGCTAAGTGTAGATAGCTTCATATTTTCATCCAAATACTTTATTTCGTGTAGATTCCACATACTGCATCCCACAACATTACTTTTATGTTGGTTGTTATTTGGGCTGCTGAAGGCATGATTTAAAGCAGTTTTGGTGAATTAGAAACAAAAAAAGTTTTTTTGCAAAAAAGTATGGTGCTAAGTGTAGATAGCTTCATTATTTGAAAAGTAGATAGCTTCATGTTTTCATCCAAATACTGTATTGCTTGTAGCTTCCACATACTACACCCCACAACATTACTTTTATGTTGGTTGTTATTTGGCTGCTGAAGGCATGATTTAAAGCAGTTTTGGTGAATTAGAAACAAAAAAAGTTTTTTTGCAAAAAAGTATGGTGCTAAGTGTAGATAGCTTCATGCTTTTATCCAAATACTGTATTGCTTGTAGCTTCCACACACTGCACCCCACAACATTACTTTTATGTTGGTTGTTATTTGGGCTGCTGAAGGCATGATTTAAAGCAGTTTTGGTGAATTAGAAATAAAAAAAGTTTTTTTGCAAAAAAGTATGGTGCTAAGTGTAGATAGCTTCATGTTTTCATGCAAATACTGTATTGCTTGTAGCTTCCACATACTGCACCCCACAACATTACTTTTATGTTGGTTGTTATTTGGGCTGCTAAAAGCATGCTTTAAAGCAGTTTTGGTGAATTAGAAACAAAAAAAGTTTTTTTGCAAAAAAGTATGGTGCTATGTGTAGATAGCTTCATTATTTGAAAAGTAGATAGCTTCATGTTTTCATCCAAATACTGTATTGCTTGTAGCTTCCACATACTGCACCCCACAACATTACTTTTATGTTGGTTGTTATTTGGGCTGCTGAAGGCATGATTTAAAGCAGTTTTGGTGAATTAGAAACAAAAAAAGTTTTTTTGCAAAAAAAGTATGGTGCTAAGTGTAGATAGCTTCATGTTTTCACCCCACAACATTACTTTTATGTTGGTTGTTATTTGGGCTGCTGAAGGCATGATTTAAAGCAGTTTTGGTGAATTAGAAACAAAAAAAGTTTTTTTGCAAAAAAGTATGGTGCTAAGTGTAGATAGCTTCATGTTTTCATCCAAATACTGGATTGCATGTAGCTTCCACACACTGCACCCCACAACATTACTTTTATGTTGGTTGTTATTTGGGCTGCTGAAGGCATGATTTAAAGCAGTTTTGGTGAATTAGAAACAAAAAAAGGTTTTTTCCAAAAAAGTATGGTGCTAAGTGTAGATAGCTTCATTATTTGAAAAGTAGATAGCTTCATGTTTTCATCCAAATACTGTATTGCTTGTAGCTTCCACATACTACACCCCACAACATTACTTTTATGTTGGTTGTTATTTGGGCTGCTGAAGGCATGATTTAAAGCAGTTTTGGTGAATTAGAAACAAAAAAAGTTTTTTTGCAAAAAAGTATGGTGCTAAGTGTAGATAGCTTCATGTTTTCATCCAAATACTTTATTTCGTGTAGATTCCACATACTGCATCCCACAACATTACTTTTATGTTGGTTGTTATTTGGGCTGCTGAAGGCATGATTTAAAGCAGTTTTGGTGAATTAGAAACAAAAAAAGGTTTTTTGCAAAAAAGTATGGTGCTAAGTGTAGATAGCTTCATTATTTGAAAAGTAGATAGCTTCATGTTTTCATCCAAATACTGTATTGCTTGTAGCTTCCACATACTACACCCCACAACATTACTTTTATGTTGGTTGTTATTTGGGCTGCTGAAGGCATGATTTAAAGCAGTTTTGGTGAATTAGAAACAAAAAAAGTTTTTTTGCAAAAAAGTATGGTGCTAAGTGTAGATAGCTTCATGTTTTCATCCAAATACTTTATTTCGTGTAGATTCCACATACTGCATCCCACAACATTACTTTTATGTTGGTTGTTATTTGGGCTGCTGAAGGCATGATTTAAAGCAGTTTTGGTGAATTAGAAACAAAAAAAGTTTTTTTGCAAAAAAGTATGGTGCTAAGTGTAGATAGCTTCATTATTTGAAAAGTAGATAGCTTCATGTTTTCATCCAAATACTGTATTGCTTGTAGCTTCCACATACTGCACCCCACAACATTACTTTTATGTTGGTTGTTATTTGGGCTGCTGAAGGCATGATTTAAAGCAGTTTTGGTGAATTAGAAACAAAAAAAGTTTTTTTGCAAAAAAGTATGGTGCTAAGTGTAGATAGCTTCATGTTTTCATCCAAATACTGGATTGCATGTAGCTTCCACACACTGCACCCCACAACATTACTTTTATGTTGGTTGTTATTTGGGCTGCTGAAGGCATGATTTAAAGCAGTTTTGGTGAATTAGAAACAAAAAAAGTTTTTTTCCAAAAAAGTATGGTGCTATTTGTAGATAGCTTCATGTTTTCATTCAAATACTGTATTGCTTGTAGCTTCCACATACTGCATCCCACAACATTACTTTTATGTTGGTTGTTATTTGGGCTGCTGAAGGCATGATTTAAAGCAGTTTTGGTGAATTAGAAACAAAAAAGTTTTTTTGAAAAAAAGTATGGTGCTAAGTGTAACTAGCTTCATGTTTTCATCCAAATACTGTATTGCTTGTAGCTTCCACATACTGCACCCCACAACATTACTTTTATGTTGGTTGTTATTTGGGCTGCTGAAGGCATGATTTAAAGCAGTTTTGGTGAATTAGAAATAAAAAAGTTTTTTTTGCAAAAAAGTATGGTGCTAAGTGTAACTAGCTTCATGTTTTCATCCAAATACTGTATTGCTTGTAGCTTCCACATACTGCACCCCACAACATTACTTTTATGTTGGTTGTTATTTGGGCTGCTGAAGGCATGATTTAAAGCAGTTTTGGTGAATTAGAAACAAAAAAAGTTTTTTTGCAAAAAAGTATGGTGCTAGGTGTAGATAGCTTAATGTTTTCATCCAAATACTGTATTGCGTGTAGCTTCCACATACTGCATCCCACAACATTACTTTTATGTTGGTTGTTATTTGGGCTGCTGAAGGCATGATTTAAAGCAGTTTTGGTGAATTAGAAACAAAAAAGTTTTTTTGCAAAAAAGTATGGTGCTAAGTGTAACTAGCTTCATGTTTTCATCCAAATACTGTATTGCTTGTAGCTTCCACATACTGCACCCCACAACATTACTTTTATGTTGGTTGTTATTTGGGCTGCTGAAGGCATGATTTAAAGCAGTTTTGGTGAATTAGAAACAAAAAAAGTTTTTTTGCAAAAAAGTATGGTGCTAGGTGTAGATAGCTTCATCATTTGAAAAGTAGATAGCTTCATGTTTTCATTCAAATACTGTATTGCTTGTAGCTTCCACATACTGCACCCCACAACATTACTTTTATGTTGGTTGTTATTTGGGCTGCTGAAGGCATGATTTAAAGCAGTTTTGGTGAATTAGAAATAAAAAAAGTTTTTTTGCAAAAAAGTATGGTGCTAAGTGTAGATAGCTTCATGTTTTCATGCAAATACTGTATTGCTTGTAGCTTCCACATACTGCACCCCACAACATTACTTTTATGTTGGTTGTTATTTGGGCTGCTAAAAGCATGCTTTAAAGCAGTTTTGGTGAATTAGAAACAAAAAAAGTTTTTTTGCAAAAAAGTATGGTGCTAAGTGTAGATAGCTTCATTATTTGAAAAGTAGATAGCTTCATGTTTTCATCCAAATACTGTATTGCTTGTAGCTTCCACATACTGCACCCCACAACATTACTTTTATGTTGGTTGTTATTTGGGCTGCTGAAGGCATGATTTAAAGCAGTTTTGGTGAATTAGAAACAAAAAAAGTTTTTTTGCAAAAAAGTATGGTGCTAAGTGTAGATAGCTTCATGTTTTCACCCCACAACATTACTTTTATGTTGGTTGTTATTTGGGCTGCTGAAGGCATGATTTAAAGCAGTTTTGGTGAATTAGAAACAAAAAAAGTTTTTTTGCAAAAAAGTATGGTGCTAAGTGTACATAGCTTCATGTTTTCATCCAAATACTGTATTGCTTGTAGCTTCCACATACTGCACCCCACAACATTACTTTTATGTTGGTTGTTATTTGGGCTGCTGAAGGCATGATTTAAAGCAGTTTTGGTGAATTAGAAACAAAAAAAGTTTTTTTGCAAAAAAGTATGGTGCTAAGTGTAGATAGCTTCATTATTTGAAAAGTAGATAGCTTCATGTTTTCATCCAAATACTGTATTGCTTGTAGCTTCCACATACTGCACCCCACAACATTACTTTTATGTTGGTTGTTATTTGGGCTGCTGAAGGCATGATTTAAAGCAGTTTTGGTGAATTAGAAACAAAAAATAGTTTTTTTGCAAAAAAGTATGGTGCTAAGTGTAGATAGCTTCATATTTTCATCCAAATACTTTATTTCGTGTAGATTCCACATACTGCATCCCACAACATTACTTTTATGTTGGTTGTTATTTGGGCTGCTGAAGGCATGATTTAAAGCAGTTTTGGTGAATTAGAAACAAAAAAAGTTTTTTTGCAAAAAAGTATGGTGCTAAGTGTAGATAGCTTCATTATTTGAAAAGTAGATAGCTTCATGTTTTCATCCAAATACTGTATTGCTTGTAGCTTCCACATACTACACCCCACAACATTACTTTTATGTTGGTTGTTATTTGGGTTGCTAAAAGCATGCTTTAAAGCAGTTTTGGTGAAATAGAAACAAAAAAAGTTTTTTTGCAAAAAAGTATGGTGCTAAGTGTAGATAGCTTCATGTTTTCATCCAAATACTGTATTGCTTGTAGCTTCCACATACTGCACCCCACAACATTACTTTTATGTTGGTTGTTATTTGGACTGCTGAAGGCATGATTTAAAGCAGTTTTGGTGAATTAGAAACAAAAAAGGTTTTTTTGCAAAAAAGTATGGTGCTAAGTGTACATAGCTTCATGTTTTCATCCAAATACTGTATTGCTTGTAGCTTCCACATACTGCACCCCACAACATTACTTTTATGTTGGTTGTTATTTGGGCTGCTGAAGGCATGATTTAAAGCAGTTTTGGTGAATTAGAAACAAAAAACGTTTTTTTTGCAAAAAAGTATGGTGCTAAGTGTAGATAGCTTCATTATTTGAAAAGTAGATAGCTTCATGTTTTCATCCAAATACTGTATTGCTTGTAGCTTCCACATACTACACCCCACAACATTACTTTTATGTTGGTTGTTATTTGGGTTGCTGAAGGCATGATTTAAAGCAGTTTTGGTGAATTAGAAACAAAAAAAGTTTTTTTGCAAAAAAGTATGGTGCTAAGTGTAGATAGCTTCATATTTTCATCCAAATACTTTATTTCGTGTAGATTCCACATACTGCATCCCACAACATTACTTTTATGTTGGTTGTTATTTGGGCTGCTGAAGGCATGATTTAAAGCAGTTTTGGTGAATTAGAAACAAAAAAAGTTTTTTTGCAAAAAAGTATGGTGCTAAGTGTAGATAGCTTCATTATTTGAAAAGTAGATAGCTTCATGTTTTCATCCAAATACTGTATTGCTTGTAGCTTCCACATACTACACCCCACAACATTACTTTTATGTTGGTTGTTATTTGGGCTGCTGAAGGCATGATTTAAAGCAGTTTTGGTGAATTAGAAACAAAAAAAGTTTTTTTGCAAAAAAGTATGGTGCTAAGTGTAGATAGCTTCATGCTTTCATCCAAATACTGTATTGCTTGTAGCTTCCACACACTGCACCCCACAACATTACTTTTATGTTGGTTGTTATTTGGGCTGCTGAAGGCATGATTTAAAGCAGTTTTGGTGAATTAGAAATAAAAAAAGTTTTTTTGCAAAAAAGTATGGTGCTAAGTGTAGATAGCTTCATGTTTTCATGCAAATACTGTATTGCTTGTAGCTTCCACATACTGCACCCCACAACATTACTTTTATGTTGGTTGTTATTTGGGCTGCTAAAAGCATGCTTTAAAGCAGTTTTGGTGAATTAGAAACAAAAAAAGTTTTTTTGCAAAAAAGTATGGTGCTAAGTGTAGATAGCTTCATGTTTTCATCCAAATACTGTATTGCTTGTAGCTTCCACATACTGCACCCCACAACATTACTTTTATGTTGGTTGTTATTTGGACTGCTGAAGGCATGATTTAAAGCAGTTTTGGTGAATTAGAAACAAAAAAGGTTTTTTTGCAAAAAAGTATGGTGCTAAGTGTACATAGCTTCATGTTTTCATCCAAATACTGTATTGCTTGTAGCTTCCACATACTGCACCCCACAACATTACTTTTATGTTGGTTGTTATTTGGGCTGCTGAAGGCATGATTTAAAGCAGTTTTGGTGAATTAGAAACAAAAAAAGTTTTTTTGCAAAAAAGTATGGTGCTAAGTGTAGATAGCTTCATTATTTGAAAAGTAGATAGCTTCATGTTTTCATCCAAATACTGTATTGCTTGTAGCTTCCACATACTACACCCCACAACATTACTTTTATGTTGGTTGTTATTTGGGTTGCTGAAGGCATGATTTAAAGCAGTTTTGGTGAATTAGAAACAAAAAAAGTTTTTTTGCAAAAAAGTATGGTGCTAAGTGTAGATAGCTTCATATTTTCATCCAAATACTTTATTTCGTGTAGATTCCACATACTGCATCCCACAACATTACTTTTATGTTGGTTGTTATTTGGGCTGCTGAAGGCATGATTTAAAGCAGTTTTGGTGAATTAGAAACAAAAAAAGTTTTTTTGCAAAAAAGTATGGTGCTAAGTGTAGATAGCTTCATGTTTTCATCCAAATACTGGATTGCTTGTAGCTTCCACACACTGCACCCCACAACATTACTTTTATGTTGGTTGTTATTTGGGCTGCTGAAGGCATGATTTAAAGCAGTTTTGGTGAACTAGAAACAAAAAAAGTTTTTTTGCAAAAAAGTATGGTGCTAAGTGTAGATAGCTTCATTATTTGAAAAGTAGATAGCTTCATGTTTTCATCCAAATACTGTATTGCTTGTAGCTTCCACATACTGCACCCCACAACATTACTTTTATGTTGGTTGTTATTTGGGCTGCTGAAGGCATGATTTAAAGCAGTTTTGGTGAATTAGAAACAAAAAAAGTTTTTTTGCAAAAAAGTATGGTGCTAAGTGTAGATAGCTTCATGTTTTCATGCAAATACTGTATTGCTTGTAGCTTCCACATACTGCACCCCACAACATTCCTTTTATGTTGGTTGTTATTTGGGCTGCTAAAAGCATGCTTTAAAGCAGTTTTGGTGAATTAGAAACAAAAAAAGTTTTTTTGCAAAAAGTATGGTGCTAAGTGTAGATAGCTTCATGTTTTCATGCAAATACTGTATTGCTTGCAGCTTCCACATACTGCACCCCACAACATTACTTTTATGTTGGTTGTTATTTGGGCTGCTAAAAGCATGCTTTAAAGCAGTTTTGGTGAATTAGAAACAAAAAAAGTTTTTTTGCAAAAAAGTATGGTGCTAAGTGTAGATAGCTTCATGTTTTCATCCAAATACTGTATTGCTTGTAGCTTCCACATACTGCACCCCACAACATTACTTTTATGTTGGTTGTTATTTGGGCTGCTGAAGGCATGATTTAAAGCAGTTTTGGTGAATAAGAAACAAAAAAAGTTTTTGTGCAAAAAAGTATGGTGCTAAGTGTAGATAGCTTCATTATTTGAAAAGTGGATAGCTTCATGTTTTCATCCAAAATACTGTATTGCTTGTAGCTTCCACATACTACACCCCACAACATTACTTTTATGTTGGTTGTTATTTGGGATGCTGAAGGCATGATTTAAAGCAGTTTTGGTGAATTAGAAACAAAAAAAGTTTTTTTGCAAAAAAGTATGGTGCTAAGTGTAGATAGCTTCATGCTTTCATCCAAATACTGTATTGCTTGTAGCTTCCACACACTGCACCCCACAACATTACTTTTATGTTGGTTGTTATTTGGGCTGCTGAAGGCATGATTTAAAGCAGTTTTGGTGAATTAGAAATAAAAAAAGGTTTTTTGCAAAAAAGTATGGTGCTAAGTGTAGATAGCTTCATGTTTTCATGCAAATACTGTATTGCTTGTAGCTTCCACATACTGCACCCCACAACATTACTTTTATGTTGGTTGTTATTTGGGCTGCTAAAAGCATGCTTTAAAGCAGTTTTGGTGAATTAGAAACAAAAAAGTTTTTTTGCAAAAAAGTATGGTGCTAAGTGTAGATAGCTTCATGTTTTCATCCAAATACTGTATTGCTTGTAGCTTCCACATACTGCACCCCACAACATTACTTTTATGTTGGTTGTTATTTGGACTGCTGAAGGCATGATTTAAAGCAGTTTTGGTGAATTAGAAACAAAAAAGGTTTTTTTGCAAAAAAGTATGGTGCTAAGTGTACATAGCTTCATGTTTTCATCCAAATACTGTATTGCTTGTAGCTTCCACATACTGCACCCCACAACATTACTTTTATGTTGGTTGTTATTTGGGCTGCTGAAGGCATGATTTAAAGCAGTTTTGGTGAATTAGAAACAAAAAAAGTTTTTTTGCAAAAAAGTATGGTGCTAAGTGTAGATAGCTTCATTATTTGAAAAGTAGATAGCTTCATGTTTTCATCCAAATACTGTATTGCTTGTAGCTTCCACATACTACACCCCACAACATTACTTTTATGTTGGTTGTTATTTGGGTTGCTGAAGGCATGATTTAAAGCAGTTTTGGTGAATTAGAAACAAAAAAAGTTTTTTTGCAAAAAAGTATGGTGCTAAGTGTAGATAGCTTCATATTTTCATCCAAATACTTTATTTCGTGTAGATTCCACATACTGCATCCCACAACATTACTTTTATGTTGGTTGTTATTTGGGCTGCTGAAGGCATGATTTAAAGCAGTTTTGGTGAATTAGAAACAAAAAAAGTTTTTTTGCAAAAAAGTATGGTGCTAAGTGTAGATAGCTTCATATTTTCATCCAAATACTTTATTTCGTGTAGATTCCACATACTGCATCCCACAACATTACTTTTATGTTGGTTGTTATTTGGGCTGCTGAAGGCATGATTTAAAGCAGTTTTGGTGAATTAGAAACAAAAAAAGTTTTTTTGCAAAAAAGTATGGTGCTAAGTGTAGATAGCTTCATTATTTGAAAAGTAGATAGCTTCATGTTTTCATCCAAATACTGTATTGCTTGTAGCTTCCACATACTACACCCCACAACATTACTTTTATGTTGGTTGTTATTTGGCTGCTGAAGGCATGATTTAAAGCAGTTTTGGTGAATTAGAAACAAAAAAAGTTTTTTTGCAAAAAAGTATGGTGCTAAGTGTAGATAGCTTCATGCTTTTATCCAAATACTGTATTGCTTGTAGCTTCCACACACTGCACCCCACAACATTACTTTTATGTTGGTTGTTATTTGGGCTGCTGAAGGCATGATTTAAAGCAGTTTTGGTGAATTAGAAATAAAAAAAGTTTTTTTGCAAAAAAGTATGGTGCTAAGTGTAGATAGCTTCATGTTTTCATGCAAATACTGTATTGCTTGTAGCTTCCACATACTGCACCCCACAACATTACTTTTATGTTGGTTGTTATTTGGGCTGCTAAAAGCATGCTTTAAAGCAGTTTTGGTGAATTAGAAACAAAAAAAGTTTTTTTGCAAAAAAGTATGGTGCTAAGTGTAGATAGCTTCATTATTTGAAAAGTAGATAGCTTCATGTTTTCATCCAAATACTGTATTGCTTGTAGCTTCCACATACTGCACCCCACAACATTACTTTTATGTTGGTTGTTATTTGGGCTGCTGAAGGCATGATTTAAAGCAGTTTTGGTGAATTAGAAACAAAAAAAGTTTTTTTGCAAAAAAAGTATGGTGCTAAGTGTAGATAGCTTCATGTTTTCACCCCACAACATTACTTTTATGTTGGTTGTTATTTGGGCTGCTGAAGGCATGATTTAAAGCAGTTTTGGTGAATTAGAAACAAAAAAAGTTTTTTTGCAAAAAAGTATGGTGCTAAGTGTAGATAGCTTCATGTTTTCATCCAAATACTGGATTGCATGTAGCTTCCACACACTGCACCCCACAACATTACTTTTATGTTGGTTGTTATTTGGGCTGCTGAAGGCATGATTTAAAGCAGTTTTGGTGAATTAGAAACAAAAAAAGGTTTTTTGCAAAAAAGTATGGTGCTAAGTGTAGATAGCTTCATTATTTGAAAAGTAGATAGCTTCATGTTTTCATCCAAATACTGTATTGCTTGTAGCTTCCACATACTACACCCCACAACATTACTTTTATGTTGGTTGTTATTTGGGCTGCTGAAGGCATGATTTAAAGCAGTTTTGGTGAATTAGAAATAAAAAAAGTTTTTTTGCAAAAAAGTATGGTGCTAAGTGTAGATAGCTTCATGTTTTCATGCAAATACTGTATTGCTTGTAGCTTCCACATACTGCACCCCACAACATTACTTTTATGTTGGTTGTTATTTGGGCTGCTGAAGGCATGATTTAAAGCAGTTTTGGTGAATTAGAAACAAAAAAAGTTTTTTTCCAAAAAAGTATGGTGCTATTTGTAGATAGCTTCATGTTTTCATTCAAATACTGTATTGCTTGTAGCTTCCACATACTGCATCCCACAACATTACTTTTATGTTGGTTGTTATTTGGGCTGCTGAAGGCATGATTTAAAGCAGTTTTGGTGAATTAGAAACAAAAAAGTTTTTTTGAAAAAAAGTATGGTGCTAAGTGTAACTAGCTTCATGTTTTCATCCAAATACTGTATTGCTTGTAGCTTCCACATACTGCACCCCACAACATTACTTTTATGTTGGTTGTTATTTGGGCTGCTGAAGGCATGATTTAAAGCAGTTTTGGTGAATTAGAAATAAAAAAGTTTTTTTTGCAAAAAAGTATGGTGCTAAGTGTAACTAGCTTCATGTTTTCATCCAAATACTGTATTGCTTGTAGCTTCCACATACTGCACCCCACAACATTACTTTTATGTTGGTTGTTATTTGGGCTGCTGAAGGCATGATTTAAAGCAGTTTTGGTGAATTAGAAACAAAAAAAGTTTTTTTGCAAAAAAAGTATGGTGCTAAGTGTAGATAGCTTCATGTTTTCACCCCACAACATTACTTTTATGTTGGTTGTTATTTGGGCTGCTGAAGGCATGATTTAAAGCAGTTTTGGTGAATTAGAAACAAAAAAAGTTTTTTTGCAAAAAAGTATGGTGCTAAGTGTAGATAGCTTCATGTTTTCATCCAAATACTGGATTGCATGTAGCTTCCACACACTGCACCCCACAACATTACTTTTATGTTGGTTGTTATTTGGGCTGCTGAAGGCATGATTTAAAGCAGTTTTGGTGAATTAGAAACAAAAAAAGGTTTTTTGCAAAAAAGTATGGTGCTAAGTGTAGATAGCTTCATTATTTGAAAAGTAGATAGCTTCATGTTTTCATCCAAATACTGTATTGCTTGTAGCTTCCACATACTACACCCCACAACATTACTTTTATGTTGGTTGTTATTTGGGCTGCTGAAGGCATGATTTAAAGCAGTTTTGGTGAATTAGAAATAAAAAAAGTTTTTTTGCAAAAAAGTATGGTGCTAAGTGTAGATAGCTTCATGTTTTCATGCAAATACTGTATTGCTTGTAGCTTCCACATACTGCACCCCACAACATTACTTTTATGTTGGTTGTTATTTGGGCTGCTGAAGGCATGATTTAAAGCAGTTTTGGTGAATTAGAAACAAAAAAAGTTTTTTTCCAAAAAAGTATGGTGCTATTTGTAGATAGCTTCATGTTTTCATTCAAATACTGTATTGCTTGTAGCTTCCACATACTGCATCCCACAACATTACTTTTATGTTGGTTGTTATTTGGGCTGCTGAAGGCATGATTTAAAGCAGTTTTGGTGAATTAGAAACAAAAAAGTTTTTTTGAAAAAAAGTATGGTGCTAAGTGTAACTAGCTTCATGTTTTCATCCAAATACTGTATTGCTTGTAGCTTCCACATACTGCACCCCACAACATTACTTTTATGTTGGTTGTTATTTGGGCTGCTGAAGGCATGATTTAAAGCAGTTTTGGTGAATTAGAAATAAAAAAGTTTTTTTTGCAAAAAAGTATGGTGCTAAGTGTAACTAGCTTCATGTTTTCATCCAAATACTGTATTGCTTGTAGCTTCCACATACTGCACCCCACAACATTACTTTTATGTTGGTTGTTATTTGGGCTGCTGAAGGCATGATTTAAAGCAGTTTTGGTGAATTAGAAACAAAAAAAGTTTTTTTGCAAAAAAGTATGGTGCTAGGTGTAGATAGCTTAATGTTTTCATCCAAATACTGTATTGCGTGTAGCTTCCACATACTGCATCCCACAACATTACTTTTATGTTGGTTGTTATTTGGGCTGCTGAAGGCATGATTTAAAGCAGTTTTGGTGAATTAGAAACAAAAAAGTTTTTTTGCAAAAAAGTATGGTGCTAAGTGTAACTAGCTTCATGTTTTCATCCAAATACTGTATTGCTTGTAGCTTCCACATACTGCACCCCACAACATTACTTTTATGTTGGTTGTTATTTGGGCTGCTGAAGGCATGATTTAAAGCAGTTTTGGTGAATTAGAAACAAAAAAAGTTTTTTTGCAAAAAAGTATGGTGCTAGGTGTAGATAGCTTCATCATTTGAAAAGTAGATAGCTTCATGTTTTCATCCAAATACTGTATTGCTTGTAGCTTCCACATACTGCACCCCACAACATTACTTTTATGTTGGTTGTTATTTGGGCTGCTGAAGGCATGATTTAAAGCAGTTTTGGTGAATTAGAAATAAAAAAAGTTTTTTTGCAAAAAAGTATGGTGCTAAGTGTAGATAGCTTCATGTTTTCATGCAAATACTGTATTGCTTGTAGCTTCCACATACTGCACCCCACAACATTACTTTTATGTTGGTTGTTATTTGGGCTGCTAAAAGCATGCTTTAAAGCAGTTTTGGTGAATTAGAAACAAAAAAAGTTTTTTTGCAAAAAAGTATGGTGCTAAGTGTAGATAGCTTCATGTTTTCATCCAAATACTGTATTGCTTGTAGCTTCCACATACTGCACCCCACAACATTACTTTTATGTTGGTTGTTATTTGGACTGCTGAAGGCATGATTTAAAGCAGTTTTGGTGAATTAGAAACAAAAAAGGTTTTTTTGCAAAAAAGTATGGTGCTAAGTGTACATAGCTTCATGTTTTCATCCAAATACTGTATTGCTTGTAGCTTCCACATACTGCACCCCACAACATTACTTTTATGTTGGTTGTTATTTGGGCTGCTGAAGGCATGATTTAAAGCAGTTTTGGTGAATTAGAAACAAAAAAAGTTTTTTTGCAAAAAAGTATGGTGCTAAGTGTAGATAGCTTCATTATTTGAAAAGTAGATAGCTTCATGTTTTCATCCAAATACTGTATTGCTTGTAGCTTCCACATACTACACCCCACAACATTACTTTTATGTTGGTTGTTATTTGGGTTGCTGAAGGCATGATTTAAAGCAGTTTTGGTGAATTAGAAACAAAAAAAGTTTTTTTGCAAAAAAGTATGGTGCTAAGTGTAGATAGCTTCATATTTTCATCCAAATACTTTATTTCGTGTAGATTCCACATACTGCATCCCACAACATTACTTTTATGTTGGTTGTTATTTGGGCTGCTGAAGGCATGATTTAAAGCAGTTTTGGTGAATTAGAAACAAAAAAAGTTTTTTTGCAAAAAAGTATGGTGCTAAGTGTAGATAGCTTCATGTTTTCATCCAAATACTGGATTGCTTGTAGCTTCCACACACTGCACCCCACAACATTACTTTTATGTTGGTTGTTATTTGGGCTGCTGAAGGCATGATTTAAAGCAGTTTTGGTGAACTAGAAACAAAAAAAGTTTTTTTGCAAAAAAGTATGGTGCTAAGTGTAGATAGCTTCATTATTTGAAAAGTAGATAGCTTCATGTTTTCATCCAAATACTGTATTGCTTGTAGCTTCCACATACTGCACCCCACAACATTACTTTTATGTTGGTTGTTATTTGGGCTGCTGAAGGCATGATTTAAAGCAGTTTTGGTGAATTAGAAACAAAAAAAGTTTTTTTGCAAAAAAGTATGGTGCTAAGTGTAGATAGCTTCATGTTTTCATGCAAATACTGTATTGCTTGTAGCTTCCACATACTGCACCCCACAACATTCCTTTTATGTTGGTTGTTATTTGGGCTGCTAAAAGCATGCTTTAAAGCAGTTTTGGTGAATTAGAAACAAAAAAAGTTTTTTTGCAAAAAGTATGGTGCTAAGTGTAGATAGCTTCATGTTTTCATGCAAATACTGTATTGCTTGCAGCTTCCACATACTGCACCCCACAACATTACTTTTATGTTGGTTGTTATTTGGGCTGCTAAAAGCATGCTTTAAAGCAGTTTTGGTGAATTAGAAACAAAAAAAGTTTTTTTGCAAAAAAGTATGGTGCTAAGTGTAGATAGCTTCATGTTTTCATCCAAATACTGTATTGCTTGTAGCTTCCACATACTGCACCCCACAACATTACTTTTATGTTGGTTGTTATTTGGGCTGCTGAAGGCATGATTTAAAGCAGTTTTGGTGAATAAGAAACAAAAAAAGTTTTTGTGCAAAAAAGTATGGTGCTAAGTGTAGATAGCTTCATTATTTGAAAAGTGGATAGCTTCATGTTTTCATCCAAAAAACTGTATTGCTTGTAGCTTCCACATACTGCACCCCACAACATTACTTTTATGTTGGTTGTTATTTGGGCTGCTGAAGGCATGATTTAAAGCAGTTTTGGTGAATTAGAAACAAAAAAAGTTTTTTTGCAAAAAAGTATGGTGCTAAGTGTAGATAGCTTCATGTTTTCATGCAAATACTGTATTGCTTGTAGCTTCCACATACTGCACCCCACAACATTCCTTTTATGTTGGTTGTTATTTGGGCTGCTAAAAGCATGCTTTAAAGCAGTTTTGGTGAATTAGAAACAAAAAAAGTTTTTTTGCAAAAAGTATGGTGCTAAGTGTAGATAGCTTCATGTTTTCATGCAAATACTGTATTGCTTGCAGCTTCCACATACTGCACCCCACAACATTACTTTTATGTTGGTTGTTATTTGGGCTGCTAAAAGCATGCTTTAAAGCAGTTTTGGTGAATTAGAAACAAAAAAAGTTTCTTTGCAAAAAAGTATGGTGCTAAGTGTAGATAGCTTCATGTTTTCATCCAAATACTGTATTGCTTGTAGCTTCCACATACTGCACCCCACAACATTACTTTTATGTTGGTTGTTATTTGGGCTGCTGAAGGCATGATTTAAAGCAGTTTTGGTGAATTAGAAACAAAAAAAGTTTTTTTGCAAAAAAGTATGGTGCTAAGTGTAGATAGCTTCATATTTTCATCCAAATACTTTATTTCGTGTAGATTCCACATACTGCATCCCACAACATTACTTTTATGTTGGTTGTTATTTGGGCTGCTGAAGGCATGATTTAAAGCAGTTTTGGTGAATTAGAAACAAAAAAAGTTTTTTTGCAAAAAAGTATGGTGCTAAGTGTAGATAGCTTCATTATTTGAAAAGTAGATAGCTTCATGTTTTCATCCAAATACTGTATTGCTTGTAGCTTCCACATACTACACCCCACAACATTACTTTTATGTTGGTTGTTATTTGGGATGCTGAAGGCATGATTTAAAGCAGTTTTGGTGAATTAGAAACAAAAAAAGTTTTTTTGCAAAAAAGTATGGTGCTAAGTGTAGATAGCTTCATGCTTTCATCCAAATACTGTATTGCTTGTAGCTTCCACACACTGCACCCCACAACATTACTTTTATGTTGGTTGTTATTTGGGCTGCTGAAGGCATGATTTAAAGCAGTTTTGGTGAATTAGAAATAAAAAAAGGTTTTTTGCAAAAAAGTATGGTGCTAAGTGTAGATAGCTTCATGTTTTCATGCAAATACTGTATTGCTTGTAGCTTCCACATACTGCACCCCACAACATTACTTTTATGTTGGTTGTTATTTGGGCTGCTAAAAGCATGCTTTAAAGCAGTTTTGGTGAATTAGAAACAAAAAAGTTTTTTTGCAAAAAAGTATGGTGCTAAGTGTAGATAGCTTCATGTTTTCATCCAAATACTGTATTGCTTGTAGCTTCCACATACTGCACCCCACAACATTACTTTTATGTTGGTTGTTATTTGGACTGCTGAAGGCATGATTTAAAGCAGTTTTGGTGAATTAGAAACAAAAAAGGTTTTTTTGCAAAAAAGTATGGTGCTAAGTGTACATAGCTTCATGTTTTCATCCAAATACTGTATTGCTTGTAGCTTCCACATACTGCACCCCACAACATTACTTTTATGTTGGTTGTTATTTGGGCTGCTGAAGGCATGATTTAAAGCAGTTTTGGTGAATTAGAAACAAAAAAAGTTTTTTTGCAAAAAAGTATGGTGCTAAGTGTAGATAGCTTCATTATTTGAAAAGTAGATAGCTTCATGTTTTCATCCAAATACTGTATTGCTTGTAGCTTCCACATACTACACCCCACAACATTACTTTTATGTTGGTTGTTATTTGGGTTGCTGAAGGCATGATTTAAAGCAGTTTTGGTGAATTAGAAACAAAAAAAGTTTTTTTGCAAAAAAGTATGGTGCTAAGTGTAGATAGCTTCATATTTTCATCCAAATACTTTATTTCGTGTAGATTCCACATACTGCATCCCACAACATTACTTTTATGTTGGTTGTTATTTGGGCTGCTGAAGGCATGATTTAAAGCAGTTTTGGTGAATTAGAAACAAAAAAAGTTTTTTTGCAAAAAAGTATGGTGCTAAGTGTAGATAGCTTCATATTTTCATCCAAATACTTTATTTCGTGTAGATTCCACATACTGCATCCCACAACATTACTTTTATGTTGGTTGTTATTTGGGCTGCTGAAGGCATGATTTAAAGCAGTTTTGGTGAATTAGAAACAAAAAAAGTTTTTTTGCAAAAAAGTATGGTGCTAAGTGTAGATAGCTTCATTATTTGAAAAGTAGATAGCTTCATGTTTTCATCCAAATACTGTATTGCTTGTAGCTTCCACATACTACACCCCACAACATTACTTTTATGTTGGTTGTTATTTGGCTGCTGAAGGCATGATTTAAAGCAGTTTTGGTGAATTAGAAACAAAAAAAGTTTTTTTGCAAAAAAGTATGGTGCTAAGTGTAGATAGCTTCATGCTTTTATCCAAATACTGTATTGCTTGTAGCTTCCACACACTGCACCCCACAACATTACTTTTATGTTGGTTGTTATTTGGGCTGCTGAAGGCATGATTTAAAGCAGTTTTGGTGAATTAGAAATAAAAAAAGTTTTTTTGCAAAAAAGTATGGTGCTAAGTGTAGATAGCTTCATGTTTTCATGCAAATACTGTATTGCTTGTAGCTTCCACATACTGCACCCCACAACATTACTTTTATGTTGGTTGTTATTTGGGCTGCTAAAAGCATGCTTTAAAGCAGTTTTGGTGAATTAGAAACAAAAAAAGTTTTTTTGCAAAAAAGTATGGTGCTAAGTGTAGATAGCTTCATTATTTGAAAAGTAGATAGCTTCATGTTTTCATCCAAATACTGTATTGCTTGTAGCTTCCACATACTGCACCCCACAACATTACTTTTATGTTGGTTGTTATTTGGGCTGCTGAAGGCATGATTTAAAGCAGTTTTGGTGAATTAGAAACAAAAAAAGTTTTTTTGCAAAAAAAGTATGGTGCTAAGTGTAGATAGCTTCATGTTTTCACCCCACAACATTACTTTTATGTTGGTTGTTATTTGGGCTGCTGAAGGCATGATTTAAAGCAGTTTTGGTGAATTAGAAACAAAAAAAGTTTTTTTGCAAAAAAGTATGGTGCTAAGTGTAGATAGCTTCATGTTTTCATCCAAATACTGGATTGCATGTAGCTTCCACACACTGCACCCCACAACATTACTTTTATGTTGGTTGTTATTTGGGCTGCTGAAGGCATGATTTAAAGCAGTTTTGGTGAATTAGAAACAAAAAAAGGTTTTTTGCAAAAAAGTATGGTGCTAAGTGTAGATAGCTTCATTATTTGAAAAGTAGATAGCTTCATGTTTTCATCCAAATACTGTATTGCTTGTAGCTTCCACATACTACACCCCACAACATTACTTTTATGTTGGTTGTTATTTGGGCTGCTGAAGGCATGATTTAAAGCAGTTTTGGTGAATTAGAAATAAAAAAAGTTTTTTTGCAAAAAAGTATGGTGCTAAGTGTAGATAGCTTCATGTTTTCATGCAAATACTGTATTGCTTGTAGCTTCCACATACTGCACCCCACAACATTACTTTTATGTTGGTTGTTATTTGGGCTGCTGAAGGCATGATTTAAAGCAGTTTTGGTGAATTAGAAACAAAAAAAGTTTTTTTCCAAAAAAGTATGGTGCTATTTGTAGATAGCTTCATGTTTTCATTCAAATACTGTATTGCTTGTAGCTTCCACATACTGCATCCCACAACATTACTTTTATGTTGGTTGTTATTTGGGCTGCTGAAGGCATGATTTAAAGCAGTTTTGGTGAATTAGAAACAAAAAAGTTTTTTTGAAAAAAAGTATGGTGCTAAGTGTAACTAGCTTCATGTTTTCATCCAAATACTGTATTGCTTGTAGCTTCCACATACTGCACCCCACAACATTACTTTTATGTTGGTTGTTATTTGGGCTGCTGAAGGCATGATTTAAAGCAGTTTTGGTGAATTAGAAATAAAAAAGTTTTTTTTGCAAAAAAGTATGGTGCTAAGTGTAACTAGCTTCATGTTTTCATCCAAATACTGTATTGCTTGTAGCTTCCACATACTGCACCCCACAACATTACTTTTATGTTGGTTGTTATTTGGGCTGCTGAAGGCATGATTTAAAGCAGTTTTGGTGAATTAGAAACAAAAAAAGTTTTTTTGCAAAAAAGTATGGTGCTAGGTGTAGATAGCTTAATGTTTTCATCCAAATACTGTATTGCGTGTAGCTTCCACATACTGCATCCCACAACATTACTTTTATGTTGGTTGTTATTTGGGCTGCTGAAGGCATGATTTAAAGCAGTTTTGGTGAATTAGAAACAAAAAAGTTTTTTTGCAAAAAAGTATGGTGCTAAGTGTAACTAGCTTCATGTTTTCATCCAAATACTGTATTGCTTGTAGCTTCCACATACTGCACCCCACAACATTACTTTTATGTTGGTTGTTATTTGGGCTGCTGAAGGCATGATTTAAAGCAGTTTTGGTGAATTAGAAACAAAAAAAGTTTTTTTGCAAAAAAGTATGGTGCTAGGTGTAGATAGCTTCATCATTTGAAAAGTAGATAGCTTCATGTTTTCATCCAAATACTGTATTGCTTGTAGCTTCCACATACTGCACCCCACAACATTACTTTTATGTTGGTTGTTATTTGGGCTGCTGAAGGCATGATTTAAAGCAGTTTTGGTGAATTAGAAATAAAAAAAGTTTTTTTGCAAAAAAGTATGGTGCTAAGTGTAGATAGCTTCATGTTTTCATGCAAATACTGTATTGCTTGTAGCTTCCACATACTGCACCCCACAACATTACTTTTATGTTGGTTGTTATTTGGGCTGCTAAAAGCATGCTTTAAAGCAGTTTTGGTGAATTAGAAACAAAAAAAGTTTTTTTGCAAAAAAGTATGGTGCTAAGTGTAGATAGCTTCATTATTTGAAAAGTAGATAGCTTCATGTTTTCATCCAAATACTGTATTGCTTGTAGCTTCCACATACTGCACCCCACAACATTACTTTTATGTTGGTTGTTATTTGGGCTGCTGAAGGCATGATTTAAAGCAGTTTTGGTGAATTAGAAACAAAAAAAGTTTTTTTGCAAAAAAGTATGGTGCTAAGTGTAGATAGCTTCATGTTTTCACCCCACAACATTACTTTTATGTTGGTTGTTATTTGGGCTGCTGAAGGCATGATTTAAAGCAGTTTTGGTGAATTAGAAACAAAAAAAGTTTTTTTGCAAAAAAGTATGGTGCTAAGTGTACATA
Source organism: Spea bombifrons (assembly GCF_027358695.1). Taxonomy (NCBI): domain Eukaryota; kingdom Metazoa; phylum Chordata; class Amphibia; order Anura; family Pelobatidae; genus Spea; species Spea bombifrons. Next base: position 22,167,294 of record NC_071093.1, read on the forward strand.
GCTTCATGTTTTCATCCAAATACTGTATTGCTTGTAGCTTCCACATACTGCACCCCACAACATTACTTTTATGTTGGTTGTTATTTGGGCTGCTGAAGGCATGATTTAAAGCAGTTTTGGTGAATTAGAAACAAAAAAAGTTTTTTTGCAAAAAAGTATGGTGCTAAGTGTAGATAGCTTCATTATTTGAAAAGTAGATAGCTTCATGTTTTCATCCAAATACTGTATTGCTTGTAGCTTCCACATACTGCACCCCACAACATTACTTTTATGTTGGTTGTTATTTGGGCTGCTGAAGGCATGATTTAAAGCAGTTTTGGTGAATTAGAAACAAAAAATAGTTTTTTTGCAAAAAAGTATGGTGCTAAGTGTAGATAGCTTCATATTTTCATCCAAATACTTTATTTCGTGTAGATTCCACATACTGCATCCCACAACATTACTTTTATGTTGGTTGTTATTTGGGCTGCTGAAGGCATGATTTAAAGCAGTTTTGGTGAATTAGAAACAAAAAAAGTTTTTTTGCAAAAAAGTATGGTGCTAAGTGTAGATAGCTTCATTATTTGAAAAGTAGATAGCTTCATGTTTTCATCCAAATACTGTATTGCTTGTAGCTTCCACATACTACACCCCACAACATTACTTTTATGTTGGTTGTTATTTGGGTTGCTAAAAGCATGCTTTAAAGCAGTTTTGGTGAAATAGAAACAAAAAAAGTTTTTTTGCAAAAAAGTATGGTGCTAAGTGTAGATAGCTTCATGTTTTCATCCAAATACTGTATTGCTTGTAGCTTCCACATACTGCACCCCACAACATTACTTTTATGTTGGTTGTTATTTGGACTGCTGAAGGCATGATTTAAAGCAGTTTTGGTGAATTAGAAACAAAAAAGGTTTTTTTGCAAAAAAGTATGGTGCTAAGTGTACATAGCTTCATGTTTTCATCCAAATACTGTATTGCTTGTAGCTTCCACATACTGCACCCCACAACATTACTTTTATGTTGGTTGTTATTTGGGCTGCTGAAGGCATGATTTAAAGCAGTTTTGGTGAATTAGAAACAAAAAACGTTTTTTTTGCAAAAAAGTATGGTGCTAAGTGTAGATAGCTTCATTATTTGAAAAGTAGATAGCTTCATGTTTTCATCCAAATACTGTATTGCTTGTAGCTTCCACATACTACACCCCACAACATTACTTTTATGTTGGTTGTTATTTGGGTTGCTGAAGGCATGATTTAAAGCAGTTTTGGTGAATTAGAAACAAAAAAAGTTTTTTTGCAAAAAAGTATGGTGCTAAGTGTAGATAGCTTCATATTTTCATCCAAATACTTTATTTCGTGTAGATTCCACATACTGCATCCCACAACATTACTTTTATGTTGGTTGTTATTTGGGCTGCTGAAGGCATGATTTAAAGCAGTTTTGGTGAATTAGAAACAAAAAAAGTTTTTTTGCAAAAAAGTATGGTGCTAAGTGTAGATAGCTTCATTATTTGAAAAGTAGATAGCTTCATGTTTTCATCCAAATACTGTATTGCTTGTAGCTTCCACATACTACACCCCACAACATTACTTTTATGTTGGTTGTTATTTGGGCTGCTGAAGGCATGATTTAAAGCAGTTTTGGTGAATTAGAAACAAAAAAAGTTTTTTTGCAAAAAAGTATGGTGCTAAGTGTAGATAGCTTCATGCTTTCATCCAAATACTGTATTGCTTGTAGCTTCCACACACTGCACCCCACAACATTACTTTTATGTTGGTTGTTATTTGGGCTGCTGAAGGCATGATTTAAAGCAGTTTTGGTGAATTAGAAATAAAAAAAGTTTTTTTGCAAAAAAGTATGGTGCTAAGTGTAGATAGCTTCATGTTTTCATGCAAATACTGTATTGCTTGTAGCTTCCACATACTGCACCCCACAACATTACTTTTATGTTGGTTGTTATTTGGGCTGCTAAAAGCATGCTTTAAAGCAGTTTTGGTGAATTAGAAACAAAAAAAGTTTTTTTGCAAAAAAGTATGGTGCTAAGTGTAGATAGCTTCATGTTTTCATCCAAATACTGTATTGCTTGTAGCTTCCACATACTGCACCCCACAACATTACTTTTATGTTGGTTGTTATTTGGACTGCTGAAGGCATGATTTAAAGCAGTTTTGGTGAATTAGAAACAAAAAAGGTTTTTTTGCAAAAAAGTATGGTGCTAAGTGTACATAGCTTCATGTTTTCATCCAAATACTGTATTGCTTGTAGCTTCCACATACTGCACCCCACAACATTACTTTTATGTTGGTTGTTATTTGGGCTGCTGAAGGCATGATTTAAAGCAGTTTTGGTGAATTAGAAACAAAAAAAGTTTTTTTGCAAAAAAGTATGGTGCTAAGTGTAGATAGCTTCATTATTTGAAAAGTAGATAGCTTCATGTTTTCATCCAAATACTGTATTGCTTGTAGCTTCCACATACTACACCCCACAACATTACTTTTATGTTGGTTGTTATTTGGGTTGCTGAAGGCATGATTTAAAGCAGTTTTGGTGAATTAGAAACAAAAAAAGTTTTTTTGCAAAAAAGTATGGTGCTAAGTGTAGATAGCTTCATATTTTCATCCAAATACTTTATTTCGTGTAGATTCCACATACTGCATCCCACAACATTACTTTTATGTTGGTTGTTATTTGGGCTGCTGAAGGCATGATTTAAAGCAGTTTTGGTGAATTAGAAACAAAAAAAGTTTTTTTGCAAAAAAGTATGGTGCTAAGTGTAGATAGCTTCATGTTTTCATGCAAATACTGTATTGCTTGTAGCTTCCACATACTGCACCCCACAACATTCCTTTTATGTTGGTTGTTATTTGGGCTGCTAAAAGCATGCTATAAAGCAGTTTTGGTGAATTAGAAACAAAAAAAGTTTTTTTGCAAAAAAGTATGGTGCTAAGTGTAGATAGCTTCATGTTTTCATCCAAATACTGGATTGCTTGTAGCTTCCACATACTGCACCCCACAACATTACTTTTATGTTGGTTGTTATTTGGGCTGCTGAAGGCATGATTTAAAGCAGTTTTGGTGAACTAGAAACAAAAAAAGTTTTTTTGCAAAAAAGTATGGTGCTAAGTGTAGATAGCTTCATTATTTGAAAAGTAGATAGCTTCTTGTTTTCATCCAAATACTGTATTGCTTGTAGCTTCCACATACTGCACCCCACAACATTACTTTTATGTTGGTTGTTATTTGGGCTGCTGAAGGCATGATTTAAAGCAGTTTTGGTGAATTAGAAACAAAAAAAGTTTTTTTGCAAAAAAGTATGGTGCTAAGTGTAGATAGCTTCATGTTTTCATGCAAATACTGTATTGCTTGCAGCTTCCACATGCTGCACCCCACAACATTACTTTTATGTTGGTTGTTATTTGGGCTGCTAAAAGCATGCTTTAAAGCAGTTTTGGTGAATTAGAAACAAAAAAAGTTTTTTTGCAAAAAAGTATGGTGCTAAGTGTAGATAGCTTCATGTTTTCATCCAAATACTGTATTGCTTGTAGCTTCCACATACTGCACCCCACAACATTACTTTTATGTTGGTTGTTATTTGGGCTGCTGAAGGCATGATTTAAAGCAGTTTTGGTGAATAAGAAACAAAAAAAGTTTTTGTGCAAAAAAGTATGGTGCTAAGTGTAGATAGCTTCATTATTTGAAAAGTGGATAGCTTCATGTTTTCATCCAAAAAACTGTATTGCTTGTAGCTTCCACATACTGCACCCCACAACATTACTTTTATGTTGGTTGTTATTTGGGCTGCTGAAGGCATGATTTAAAGCAGTTTTGGTGAATTAGAAACAAAAAAAGTTTTTTTGCAAAAAAGTATGGTGCTAAGTGTAGATAGCTTCATGTTTTCATGCAAATACTGTATTGCTTGTAGCTTCCACATACTGCACCCCACAACATTCCTTTTATGTTGGTTGTTATTTGGGCTGCTAAAAGCATGCTTTAAAGCAGTTTTGGTGAATTAGAAACAAAAAAAGTTTTTTTGCAAAAAGTATGGTGCTAAGTGTAGATAGCTTCATGTTTTCATGCAAATACTGTATTGCTTGCAGCTTCCACATACTGCACCCCACAACATTACTTTTATGTTGGTTGTTATTTGGGCTGCTAAAAGCATGCTTTAAAGCAGTTTTGGTGAATTAGAAACAAAAAAAGTTTCTTTGCAAAAAAGTATGGTGCTAAGTGTAGATAGCTTCATGTTTTCATCCAAATACTGTATTGCTTGTAGCTTCCACATACTGCACCCCACAACATTACTTTTATGTTGGTTGTTATTTGGGCTGCTGAAGGCATGATTTAAAGCAGTTTTGGTGAATTAGAAACAAAAAAAGTTTTTTTGCAAAAAAGTATGGTGCTAAGTGTACATAGCTTCATGTTTTCATCCAAATACTGTATTGCTTGTAGCTTCCACATACTGCACCCCACAACATTACTTTTATGTTGGTTGTTATTTGGGCTGCAGAAGGCATGATTTAAAGCAGTTTTGGTGAATTAGAAACAAAAAAACTTTTTTTGCAAAAAAGTATGGTGCTAAGTGTAGATAGCTTCATTATTTGAAAAGTAGATAGCTTCATGTTTTCATCCAAATACTGTATTGCTTGTAGCTTCCACATACTGCACCCCACAACATTACTTTTATGTTGGTTGTTATTTGGGCTGCTGAAGGCATGATTTAAAGCAGTTTTGGTGAATTAGAAACAAAAAAAGTTTTTTTGCAAAAAAGTATGGTGCTAAGTGTAGATAGCTTCATATTTTCATCCAAATACTTTATTTCGTGTAGATTCCACATACTGCATCCCACAACATTACTTTTATGTTGGTTGTTATTTGGGCTGCTGAAGGCATGATTTAAAGCAGTTTTGGTGAATTAGAAACAAAAAAAGTTTTTTTGCAAAAAAGTATGGTGCTAAGTGTAGATAGCTTCATTATTTGAAAAGTAGATAGCTTCATGTTTTCATCCAAATACTGTATTGCTTGTAGCTTCCACATACTACACCCCACAACATTACTTTTATGTTGGTTGTTATTTGGGCTGCTGAAGGCATGATTTAAAGCAGTTTTGGTGAATTAGAAACAAAAAAAGTTTTTTTGCAAAAAAGTATGGTGCTAAGTGTAGATAGCTTCATGCTTTCATCCAAATACTGTATTGCTTGTAGCTTCCACACACTGCACCCCACAACATTACTTTTATGTTGGTTGTTATTTGGGCTGCTGAAGGCATGATTTAAAGCAGTTTTGGTGAATTAGAAATAAAAAAAGTTTTTTTGCAAAAAAGTATGGTGCTAAGTGTAGATAGCTTCATGTTTTCATGCAAATACTGTATTGCTTGTAGCTTCCACATACTGCACCCCACAACATTACTTTTATGTTGGTTGTTATTTGGGCTGCTAAAAGCATGCTTTAAAGCAGTTTTGGTGAATTAGAAACAAAAAAAGTTTTTTTGCAAAAAAGTATGGTGCTAAGTGTAGATAGCTTCATGTTTTCATCCAAATACTGTATTGCTTGTAGCTTCCACATACTGCACCCCACAACATTACTTTTATGTTGGTTGTTATTTGGACTGCTGAAGGCATGATTTAAAGCAGTTTTGGTGAATTAGAAACAAAAAAGGTTTTTTTGCAAAAAAGTATGGTGCTAAGTGTAGATAGCTTCATGTTTTCATGCAAATACTGTATTGCTTGCAGCTTCCACATACTGCACCCCACAACATTACTTTTATGTTGGTTGTTATTTGGGCTGCTAAAAGCATGCTTTAAAGCAGTTTTGGTGAATTAGAAACAAAAAAAGTTTCTTTGCAAAAAAGTATGGTGCTAAGTGTAGATAGCTTCATGTTTTCATCCAAATACTGTATTGCTTGTAGCTTCCACATACTGCACCCCACAACATTACTTTTATGTTGGTTGTTATTTGGGCTGCAGAAGGCATGATTTAAAGCAGTTTTGGTGAATTAGAAACAAAAAAACTTTTTTTGCAAAAAAGTATGGTGCTAAGTGTAGATAGCTTCATTATTTGAAAAGTAGATAGCTTCATGTTTTCATCCAAATACTGTATTGCTTGTAGCTTCCACATACTGCACCCCACAACATTACTTTTATGTTGGTTGTTATTTGGGCTGCTGAAGGCATGATTTAAAGCAGTTTTGGTGAATTAGAAACAAAAAAAGTTTTTTTGCAAAAAAGTATGGTGCTAAGTGTAGATAGCTTCATATTTTCATCCAAATACTTTATTTCGTGTAGATTCCACATACTGCATCCCACAACATTACTTTTATGTTGGTTGTTATTTGGGCTGCTGAAGGCATGATTTAAAGCAGTTTTGGTGAATTAGAAACAAAAAAAGTTTTTTTGCAAAAAAGTATGGTGCTAAGTGTAGATAGCTTCATTATTTGAAAAGTAGATAGCTTCATGTTTTCATCCAAATACTGTATTGCTTGTAGCTTCCACATACTACACCCCACAACATTACTTTTATGTTGGTTGTTATTTGGGCTGCTGAAGGCATGATTTAAAGCAGTTTTGGTGAATTAGAAACAAAAAAAGTTTTTTTGCAAAAAAGTATGGTGCTAGGTGTAGATAGCTTAATGTTTTCATCCAAATACTGTATTGCGTGTAGCTTCCACATACTGCATCCCACAACATTACTTTTATGTTGGTTGTTATTTGGGCTGCTGAAGGCATGATTTAAAGCAGTTTTGGTGAATTAGAAACAAAAAAGTTTTTTTGCAAAAAAGTATGGTGCTAAGTGTAACTAGCTTCATGTTTTCATCCAAATACTGTATTGCTTGTAGCTTCCACATACTGCACCCCACAACATTACTTTTATGTTGGTTGTTATTTGGGCTGCTGAAGGCATGATTTAAAGCAGTTTTGGTGAATTAGAAACAAAAAAAGTTTTTTTGCAAAAAAAGTATGGTGCTAGGTGTAGATAGCTTCATCATTTGAAAAGTAGATAGCTTCATGTTTTCATCCAAATACTGTATTGCTTGTAGCTTCCACATACTGCACCCCACAACATTACTTTTATGTTGGTTGTTATTTGGGCTGCTGAAGGCATGATTTAAAGCAGTTTTGGTGAATTAGAAATAAAAAAAGGTTTTTTTGCAAAAAAGTATGGTGCTAAGTGTACATAGCTTCATGTTTTCATCCAAATACTGTATTGCTTGTAGCTTCCACATACTGCACCCCACAACATTACTTTTATGTTGGTTGTTATTTGGGCTGCTGAAGGCATGATTTAAAGCAGTTTTGGTGAATTAGAAACAAAAAACGTTTTTTTTGCAAAAAAGTATGGTGCTAAGTGTAGATAGCTTCATTATTTGAAAAGTAGATAGCTTCATGTTTTCATCCAAATACTGTATTGCTTGTAGCTTCCACATACTACACCCCACAACATTACTTTTATGTTGGTTGTTATTTGGGTTGCTGAAGGCATGATTTAAAGCAGTTTTGGTGAATTAGAAACAAAAAAAGTTTTTTTGCAAAAAAGTATGGTGCTAAGTGTAGATAGCTTCATATTTTCATCCAAATACTTTATTTCGTGTAGATTCCACATACTGCATCCCACAACATTACTTTTATGTTGGTTGTTATTTGGGCTGCTGAAGGCATGATTTAAAGCAGTTTTGGTGAATTAGAAACAAAAAAAGTTTTTTTGCAAAAAAGTATGGTGCTAGGTGTAGATAGCTTCATGTTTTCATCCAAATACTGTATTGCTTGTAGCTTCCACATACTGCACCCCACAACATTACTTTTATGTTGGTTGTTATTTGGGCTGCTGAAGACATGATTTAAAGCAGTTTTGGTGAATTAGAAACAAAAAAAGTTTTTTTGCAAAAAAGTATGGTGCTAGGTGTAGATAGCTTAATGTTTTCATCCAAATACTGTATTGCGTGTAGCTTCCACATACTGCATCCCACAACATTACTTTTATGTTGGTTGTTATTTGGGCTGCTGAAGGCATGATTTAAAGCAGTTTTGGTGAATTAGAAACAAAAAAAGTTTTTTTGCAAAAAAGTATGGTGCTAGGTGTAGATATCTTAATGTTTTCATCCAAATACTGTATTGCGTGTAGCTTCCACATACTGCATCCCACAACATTACTTTTATGTTGGTTGTTATTTGGGCTGCTGAAGGCATGATTTAAAGCAGTTTTGGTGAATTAGAAACAAAAAAAGTTTTTTTGCAAAAAAGTATGGTGCTAGGTGTAACTAGCTTCATGTTTTCATCCAAATACTGTATTGCTTGTAGCTTCCACATACTGCACCCCACAACATTACTTTTATGTTGGTTGTTATTTGGGCTGCTGAAGGCATGATTTAAAGCAGTTTTGGTGAATTAGAAACAAAAAAAGTTTTTTTGCAAAAAACTATGGTGCTAGGTGTAGATAGCTTCATGTTTTCATCCAAATACTGTATTGCGTGTAGCTTCCACATACTGCATCCCACAACATTACTTTTATGTTGGTTGTTATTTGGGCTGCTGAAGGCATGATTTAAAGCAGTTTTGGTGAATTAGAAACAAAAAAGTTTTTTTGCAAAAAAGTATGGTGCTAAGTGTAACTAGCTTCATGTTTTCATCCAAATACTGTATTGCTTGTAGCTTCCACATACTGCACCCCACAACATTACTTTTATGTTGGTTGTTATTTGGGCTGCTGAAGGCATGATTTAAAGCAGTTTTGGTGAATTAGAAATAAAAAAGTTTTTTTTGCAAAAAAGTATGGTGCTAAGTGTAACTAGCTTCATGTTTTCATCCAAATACTGTATTGCTTGTAGCTTCCACATACTGCACCCCACAACATTACTTTTATGTTGGTTGTTATTTGGGCTGCTGAAGGCATGATTTAAAGCAGTTTTGGTGAATTAGAAACAAAAAAAGTTTTTTTGCAAAAAAGTATGGTGCTAGGTGTAGATAGCTTCATGTTTTCATCCAAATACTGTATTGCGTGTAGCTTCCACATACTGCATCCCACAACATTACTTTTATGTTGGTTGTTATTTGGGCTGCTGAAGGCATGATTTAAAGCAGTTTTGGTGAATTAGAAACAAAAAAGTTTTTTTGCAAAAAAGTATGGTGCTAAGTGTAACTAGCTTCATGTTTTCATCCAAATACTGTATTGCTTGTAGCTTCCACATACTGCACCCCACAACATTACTTTTATGTTGGTTGTTATTTGGGCTGCTGAAGGCATGATTTAAAGCAGTTTTGGTGAATTAGAAACAAAAAAAGTTTTTTTGCAAAAAAGTATGGTGCTAGGTGTAGATAGCTTCATCATTTGAAAAGTAGATAGCTTCATGTTTTCATCCAAATACTGTATTGCTTGTAGCTTCCACATACTGCACCCCACAACATTACTTTTATGTTGGTTGTTATTTGGGCTGCTGAAGGCATGATTTAAAGCAGTTTTGGTGAATTAGAAATAAAAAAAGGTTTTTTTGCAAAAAAGTATGGTGCTAAGTGTACATAGCTTCATGTTTTCATCCAAATACTGTATTGCTTGTAGCTTCCACATACTGCACCCCACAACATTACTTTTATGTTGGTTGTTATTTGGGCTGCTGAAGGCATGATTTAAAGCAGTTTTGGTGAATTAGAAACAAAAAACGTTTTTTTTGCAAAAAAGTATGGTGCTAAGTGTAGATAGCTTCATTATTTGAAAAGTAGATAGCTTCATGTTTTCATCCAAATACTGTATTGCTTGTAGCTTCCACATACTACACCCCACAACATTACTTTTATGTTGGTTGTTATTTGGGTTGCTGAAGGCATGATTTAAAGCAGTTTTGGTGAATTAGAAACAAAAAAAGTTTTTTTGCAAAAAAGTATGGTGCTAAGTGTAGATAGCTTCATATTTTCATCCAAATACTTTATTTCGTGTAGATTCCACATACTGCATCCCACAACATTACTTTTATGTTGGTTGTTATTTGGGCTGCTGAAGGCATGATTTAAAGCAGTTTTGGTGAATTAGAAACAAAAAAAGTTTTTTTGCAAAAAAGTATGGTGCTAGGTGTAGATAGCTTCATGTTTTCATCCAAATACTGTATTGCGTGTAGCTTCCACATACTGCATCCCACAACATTACTTTTATGTTGGTTGTTATTTGGGCTGCTGAAGGCATGATTTAAAGAAGTTTTGGTGTATTAGAAACGAAAAAAGTTTTTTTGCAAAAAAGTATGGTGCTAGGTGTAGATAGCTTAATGTTTTCATCCAAATACTGTATTGCGTGTAGCTTCCACATACTGCATCCCACAACATTACTTTTATGTTGGTTGTTATTTGGGCTGCTGAAGGCATGATTTAAAGCAGTTTTGGTGAATTAGAAACAAAAAAAGTTTTTTTTCAAAAAAGTATGGTGCTAAGTGTAACTAGCTTCATGTTTTCATCCAAATACTGTATTGCTTGTAGCTTCCACATACTGCACCCCACAACATTACTTTTATGTTGGTTGTTATTTGGGCTGCTGAAGGCATGATTTAAAGCAGTTTTGGTGAATTAGAAACAAAAAACGTTTTTTTTGCAAAAAAGTATGGTGCTAAGTGTAGATAGCTTCATTATTTGAAAAGTAGATAGCTTCATGTTTTCATCCAAATACTGTATTGCTTGTAGCTTCCACATACTACACCCCACAACATTACTTTTATGTTGGTTGTTATTTGGGTTGCTGAAGGCATGATTTAAAGCAGTTTTGGTGAATTAGAAACAAAAAAAGTTTTTTTGCAAAAAAGTATGGTGCTAAGTGTAGATAGCTTCATATTTTCATCCAAATACTTTATTTCGTGTAGATTCCACATACTGCATCCCACAACATTACTTTTATGTTGGTTGTTATTTGGGCTGCTGAAGGCATGATTTAAAGCAGTTTTGGTGAATTAGAAACAAAAAAAGTTTTTTTGCAAAAAAGTATGGTGCTAAGTGTAGATAGCTTCATTATTTGAAAAGTAGATAGCTTCATGTTTTCATCCAAATACTGTATTGCTTGAAGCTTCCACATACTACACCCCACAACATTACTTTTATGTTGGTTGTTATTTGGGCTGCTGAAGGCATGATTTAAAGCAGTTTTGGTGAATTAGAAACAAAAAAAGTTTTTTTGCAAAAAAGTATGGTGCTAAGTGTAGATAGCTTCATGCTTTCATCCAAATACTGTATTGCTTGTAGCTTCCACACACTGCACCCCACAACATTACTTTTATGTTGGTTGTTATTTGGGCTGCTGAAGGCATGATTTAAAGCAGTTTTGGTGAATTAGAAATAAAAAAAGTTTTTTTGCAAAAAAGTATGGTGCTAAGTGTAGATAGCTTCATGTTTTCATGCAAATACTGTATTGCTTGTAGCTTCCACATACTGCACCCCACAACATTACTTTTATGTTGGTTGTTATTTGGGCTGCTAAAAGCATGCTTTAAAGCAGTTTTGGTGAATTAGAAACAAAAAAAGTTTTTTTGCAAAAAAGTATGGTGCTAAGTGTAGATAGCTTCATGTTTTCATCCAAATACTGTATTGCTTGTAGCTTCCACATACTGCACCCCACAACATTACTTTTATGTTGGTTGTTATTTGGACTGCTGAAGGCATGATTTAAAGCAGTTTTGGTGAATTAGAAACAAAAAAGGTTTTTTTGCAAAAAAGTATGGTGCTAAGTGTACATAGCTTCATGTTTTCATCCAAATACTGTATTGCTTGTAGCTTCCACATACTGCACCCCACAACATTACTTTTATGTTGGTTGTTATTTGGGCTGCTGAAGGCATGATTTAAAGCAGTTTTGGTGAATTAGAAACAAAAAAAGTTTTTTTGCAAAAAAGTATGGTGCTAAGTGTAGATAGCTTCATTATTTGAAAAGTAGATAGCTTCATGTTTTCATCCAAATACTGTATTGCTTGTAGCTTCCACATACTACACCCCACAACATTACTTTTATGTTGGTTGTTATTTGGGTTGCTGAAGGCATGATTTAAAGCAGTTTTGGTGAATTAGAAACAAAAAAAGTTTTTTTGCAAAAAAGTATGGTGCTAAGTGTAGATAGCTTCATATTTTCATCCAAATACTTTATTTCGTGTAGATTCCACATACTGCATCCCACAACATTACTTTTATGTTGGTTGTTATTTGGGCTGCTGAAGGCATGATTTAAAGCAGTTTTGGTGAATTAGAAACAAAAAAAGTTTTTTTGCAAAAAAGTATGGTGCTAAGTGTAGATAGCTTCATGTTTTCATGCAAATACTGTATTGCTTGTAGCTTCCACATACTGCACCCCACAACATTCCTTTTATGTTGGTTGTTATTTGGGCTGCTAAAAGCATGCTATAAAGCAGTTTTGGTGAATTAGAAACAAAAAAAGTTTTTTTGCAAAAAAGTATGGTGCTAAGTGTAGATAGCTTCATGTTTTCATCCAAATACTGGATTGCTTGTAGCTTCCACATACTGCACCCCACAACATTACTTTTATGTTGGTTGTTATTTGGGCTGCTGAAGGCATGATTTAAAGCAGTTTTGGTGAACTAGAAACAAAAAAAGTTTTTTTGCAAAAAAGTATGGTGCTAAGTGTAGATAGCTTCATTATTTGAAAAGTAGATAGCTTCTTGTTTTCATCCAAATACTGTATTGCTTGTAGCTTCCACATACTGCACCCCACAACATTACTTTTATGTTGGTTGTTATTTGGGCTGCTGAAGGCATGATTTAAAGCAGTTTTGGTGAATTAGAAACAAAAAAAGTTTTTTTGCAAAAAAGTATGGTGCTAAGTGTAGATAGCTTCATGTTTTCATGCAAATACTGTATTGCTTGCAGCTTCCACATGCTGCACCCCACAACATTACTTTTATGTTGGTTGTTATTTGGGCTGCTAAAAGCATGCTTTAAAGCAGTTTTGGTGAATTAGAAACAAAAAAAGTTTTTTTGCAAAAAAGTATGGTGCTAAGTGTAGATAGCTTCATGTTTTCATCCAAATACTGTATTGCTTGTAGCTTCCACATACTGCACCCCACAACATTACTTTTATGTTGGTTGTTATTTGGGCTGCTGAAGGCATGATTTAAAGCAGTTTTGGTGAATAAGAAACAAAAAAAGTTTTTGTGCAAAAAAGTATGGTGCTAAGTGTAGATAGCTTCATTATTTGAAAAGTGGATAGCTTCATGTTTTCATCCAAAAAACTGTATTGCTTGTAGCTTCCACATACTGCACCCCACAACATTACTTTTATGTTGGTTGTTATTTGGGCTGCTGAAGGCATGATTTAAAGCAGTTTTGGTGAATTAGAAACAAAAAAAGTTTTTTTGCAAAAAAGTATGGTGCTAAGTGTAGATAGCTTCATGTTTTCATGCAAATACTGTATTGCTTGTAGCTTCCACATACTGCACCCCACAACATTCCTTTTATGTTGGTTGTTATTTGGGCTGCTAAAAGCATGCTTTAAAGCAGTTTTGGTGAATTAGAAACAAAAAAAGTTTTTTTGCAAAAAGTATGGTGCTAAGTGTAGATAGCTTCATGTTTTCATGCAAATACTGTATTGCTTGCAGCTTCCACATACTGCACCCCACAACATTACTTTTATGTTGGTTGTTATTTGGGCTGCTAAAAGCATGCTTTAAAGCAGTTTTGGTGAATTAGAAACAAAAAAAGTTTCTTTGCAAAAAAGTATGGTGCTAAGTGTAGATAGCTTCATGTTTTCATCCAAATACTGTATTGCTTGTAGCTTCCACATACTGCACCCCACAACATTACTTTTATGTTGGTTGTTATTTGGGCTGCTGAAGGCATGATTTAAAGCAGTTTTGGTGAATTAGAAACAAAAAAAGTTTTTTTGCAAAAAAGTATGGTGCTAAGTGTACATAGCTTCATGTTTTCATCCAAATACTGTATTGCTTGTAGCTTCCACATACTGCACCCCACAACATTACTTTTATGTTGGTTGTTATTTGGGCTGCAGAAGGCATGATTTAAAGCAGTTTTGGTGAATTAGAAACAAAAAAACTTTTTTTGCAAAAAAGTATGGTGCTAAGTGTAGATAGCTTCATTATTTGAAAAGTAGATAGCTTCATGTTTTCATCCAAATACTGTATTGCTTGTAGCTTCCACATACTGCACCCCACAACATTACTTTTATGTTGGTTGTTATTTGGGCTGCTGAAGGCATGATTTAAAGCAGTTTTGGTGAATTAGAAACAAAAAAAGTTTTTTTGCAAAAAAGTATGGTGCTAAGTGTAGATAGCTTCATATTTTCATCCAAATACTTTATTTCGTGTAGATTCCACATACTGCATCCCACAACATTACTTTTATGTTGGTTGTTATTTGGGCTGCTGAAGGCATGATTTAAAGCAGTTTTGGTGAATTAGAAACAAAAAAAGTTTTTTTGCAAAAAAGTATGGTGCTAAGTGTAGATAGCTTCATTATTTGAAAAGTAGATAGCTTCATGTTTTCATCCAAATACTGTATTGCTTGTAGCTTCCACATACTACACCCCACAACATTACTTTTATGTTGGTTGTTATTTGGGCTGCTGAAGGCATGATTTAAAGCAGTTTTGGTGAATTAGAAACAAAAAAAGTTTTTTTGCAAAAAAGTATGGTGCTAAGTGTAGATAGCTTCATGCTTTCATCCAAATACTGTATTGCTTGTAGCTTCCACACACTGCACCCCACAACATTACTTTTATGTTGGTTGTTATTTGGGCTGCTGAAGGCATGATTTAAAGCAGTTTTGGTGAATTAGAAATAAAAAAAGTTTTTTTGCAAAAAAGTATGGTGCTAAGTGTAGATAGCTTCATGTTTTCATGCAAATACTGTATTGCTTGTAGCTTCCACATACTGCACCCCACAACATTACTTTTATGTTGGTTGTTATTTGGGCTGCTAAAAGCATGCTTTAAAGCAGTTTTGGTGAATTAGAAACAAAAAAAGTTTTTTTGCAAAAAAGTATGGTGCTAAGTGTAGATAGCTTCATGTTTTCATCCAAATACTGTATTGCTTGTAGCTTCCACATACTGCACCCCACAACATTACTTTTATGTTGGTTGTTATTTGGACTGCTGAAGGCATGATTTAAAGCAGTTTTGGTGAATTAGAAACAAAAAAGGTTTTTTTGCAAAAAAGTATGGTGCTAAGTGTAGATAGCTTCATGTTTTCATGCAAATACTGTATTGCTTGCAGCTTCCACATACTGCACCCCACAACATTACTTTTATGTTGGTTGTTATTTGGGCTGCTAAAAGCATGCTTTAAAGCAGTTTTGGTGAATTAGAAACAAAAAAAGTTTCTTTGCAAAAAAGTATGGTGCTAAGTGTAGATAGCTTCATGTTTTCATCCAAATACTGTATTGCTTGTAGCTTCCACATACTGCACCCCACAACATTACTTTTATGTTGGTTGTTATTTGGGCTGCAGAAGGCATGATTTAAAGCAGTTTTGGTGAATTAGAAACAAAAAAACTTTTTTTGCAAAAAAGTATGGTGCTAAGTGTAGATAGCTTCATTATTTGAAAAGTAGATAGCTTCATGTTTTCATCCAAATACTGTATTGCTTGTAGCTTCCACATACTGCACCCCACAACATTACTTTTATGTTGGTTGTTATTTGGGCTGCTGAAGGCATGATTTAAAGCAGTTTTGGTGAATTAGAAACAAAAAAAGTTTTTTTGCAAAAAAGTATGGTGCTAAGTGTAGATAGCTTCATATTTTCATCCAAATACTTTATTTCGTGTAGATTCCACATACTGCATCCCACAACATTACTTTTATGTTGGTTGTTATTTGGGCTGCTGAAGGCATGATTTAAAGCAGTTTTGGTGAATTAGAAACAAAAAAAGTTTTTTTGCAAAAAAGTATGGTGCTAAGTGTAGATAGCTTCATTATTTGAAAAGTAGATAGCTTCATGTTTTCATCCAAATACTGTATTGCTTGTAGCTTCCACATACTACACCCCACAACATTACTTTTATGTTGGTTGTTATTTGGGCTGCTGAAGGCATGATTTAAAGCAGTTTTGGTGAATTAGAAACAAAAAAAGTTTTTTTGCAAAAAAGTATGGTGCTAGGTGTAGATAGCTTAATGTTTTCATCCAAATACTGTATTGCGTGTAGCTTCCACATACTGCATCCCACAACATTACTTTTATGTTGGTTGTTATTTGGGCTGCTGAAGGCATGATTTAAAGCAGTTTTGGTGAATTAGAAACAAAAAAGTTTTTTTGCAAAAAAGTATGGTGCTAAGTGTAACTAGCTTCATGTTTTCATCCAAATACTGTATTGCTTGTAGCTTCCACATACTGCACCCCACAACATTACTTTTATGTTGGTTGTTATTTGGGCTGCTGAAGGCATGATTTAAAGCAGTTTTGGTGAATTAGAAACAAAAAAAGTTTTTTTGCAAAAAAAGTATGGTGCTAGGTGTAGATAGCTTCATCATTTGAAAAGTAGATAGCTTCATGTTTTCATCCAAATACTGTATTGCTTGTAGCTTCCACATACTGCACCCCACAACATTACTTTTATGTTGGTTGTTATTTGGGCTGCTGAAGGCATGATTTAAAGCAGTTTTGGTGAATTAGAAATAAAAAAAGGTTTTTTTGCAAAAAAGTATGGTGCTAAGTGTACATAGCTTCATGTTTTCATCCAAATACTGTATTGCTTGTAGCTTCCACATACTGCACCCCACAACATTACTTTTATGTTGGTTGTTATTTGGGCTGCTGAAGGCATGATTTAAAGCAGTTTTGGTGAATTAGAAACAAAAAACGTTTTTTTTGCAAAAAAGTATGGTGCTAAGTGTAGATAGCTTCATTATTTGAAAAGTAGATAGCTTCATGTTTTCATCCAAATACTGTATTGCTTGTAGCTTCCACATACTACACCCCACAACATTACTTTTATGTTGGTTGTTATTTGGGTTGCTGAAGGCATGATTTAA
The DNA here is from genome assembly GCF_027358695.1 of Spea bombifrons. Classification (NCBI taxonomy): domain Eukaryota; kingdom Metazoa; phylum Chordata; class Amphibia; order Anura; family Pelobatidae; genus Spea; species Spea bombifrons. The sequence continues at coordinate 22,184,226 of NC_071093.1, forward strand.
AGCAGTTTTGGTGAATTAGAAACAAAAAAAGTTTTTTTGCAAAAAAGTATGGTGCTAAGTGTAGATAGCTTCATATTTTCATCCAAATACTTTATTTCGTGTAGATTCCACATACTGCATCCCACAACATTACTTTTATGTTGGTTGTTATTTGGGCTGCTGAAGGCATGATTTAAAGCAGTTTTGGTGAATTAGAAACAAAAAAAGTTTTTTTGCAAAAAAGTATGGTGCTAGGTGTAGATAGCTTCATGTTTTCATCCAAATACTGTATTGCTTGTAGCTTCCACATACTGCACCCCACAACATTACTTTTATGTTGGTTGTTATTTGGGCTGCTGAAGACATGATTTAAAGCAGTTTTGGTGAATTAGAAACAAAAAAAGTTTTTTTGCAAAAAAGTATGGTGCTAGGTGTAGATAGCTTAATGTTTTCATCCAAATACTGTATTGCGTGTAGCTTCCACATACTGCATCCCACAACATTACTTTTATGTTGGTTGTTATTTGGGCTGCTGAAGGCATGATTTAAAGCAGTTTTGGTGAATTAGAAACAAAAAAAGTTTTTTTGCAAAAAAGTATGGTGCTAGGTGTAGATATCTTAATGTTTTCATCCAAATACTGTATTGCGTGTAGCTTCCACATACTGCATCCCACAACATTACTTTTATGTTGGTTGTTATTTGGGCTGCTGAAGGCATGATTTAAAGCAGTTTTGGTGAATTAGAAACAAAAAAAGTTTTTTTGCAAAAAAGTATGGTGCTAGGTGTAACTAGCTTCATGTTTTCATCCAAATACTGTATTGCTTGTAGCTTCCACATACTGCACCCCACAACATTACTTTTATGTTGGTTGTTATTTGGGCTGCTGAAGGCATGATTTAAAGCAGTTTTGGTGAATTAGAAACAAAAAAAGTTTTTTTGCAAAAAACTATGGTGCTAGGTGTAGATAGCTTCATGTTTTCATCCAAATACTGTATTGCGTGTAGCTTCCACATACTGCATCCCACAACATTACTTTTATGTTGGTTGTTATTTGGGCTGCTGAAGGCATGATTTAAAGCAGTTTTGGTGAATTAGAAACAAAAAAGTTTTTTTGCAAAAAAGTATGGTGCTAAGTGTAACTAGCTTCATGTTTTCATCCAAATACTGTATTGCTTGTAGCTTCCACATACTGCACCCCACAACATTACTTTTATGTTGGTTGTTATTTGGGCTGCTGAAGGCATGATTTAAAGCAGTTTTGGTGAATTAGAAATAAAAAAGTTTTTTTTGCAAAAAAGTATGGTGCTAAGTGTAACTAGCTTCATGTTTTCATCCAAATACTGTATTGCTTGTAGCTTCCACATACTGCACCCCACAACATTACTTTTATGTTGGTTGTTATTTGGGCTGCTGAAGGCATGATTTAAAGCAGTTTTGGTGAATTAGAAACAAAAAAAGTTTTTTTGCAAAAAAGTATGGTGCTAGGTGTAGATAGCTTAATGTTTTCATCCAAATACTGTATTGCGTGTAGCTTCCACATACTGCATCCCACAACATTACTTTTATGTTGGTTGTTATTTGGGCTGCTGAAGGCATGATTTAAAGCAGTTTTGGTGAATTAGAAACAAAAAAGTTTTTTTGCAAAAAAGTATGGTGCTAAGTGTAACTAGCTTCATGTTTTCATCCAAATACTGTATTGCTTGTAGCTTCCACATACTGCACCCCACAACATTACTTTTATGTTGGTTGTTATTTGGGCTGCTGAAGGCATGATTTAAAGCAGTTTTGGTGAATTAGAAACAAAAAAAGTTTTTTTGCAAAAAAGTATGGTGCTAGGTGTAGATAGCTTCATCATTTGAAAAGTAGATAGCTTCATGTTTTCATCCAAATACTGTATTGCTTGTAGCTTCCACATACTGCACCCCACAACATTACTTTTATGTTGGTTGTTATTTGGGCTGCTGAAGGCATGATTTAAAGCAGTTTTGGTGAATTAGAAATAAAAAAAGGTTTTTTTGCAAAAAAGTATGGTGCTAAGTGTACATAGCTTCATGTTTTCATCCAAATACTGTATTGCTTGTAGCTTCCACATACTGCACCCCACAACATTACTTTTATGTTGGTTGTTATTTGGGCTGCTGAAGGCATGATTTAAAGCAGTTTTGGTGAATTAGAAACAAAAAACGTTTTTTTTGCAAAAAAGTATGGTGCTAAGTGTAGATAGCTTCATTATTTGAAAAGTAGATAGCTTCATGTTTTCATCCAAATACTGTATTGCTTGTAGCTTCCACATACTACACCCCACAACATTACTTTTATGTTGGTTGTTATTTGGGTTGCTGAAGGCATGATTTAAAGCAGTTTTGGTGAATTAGAAACAAAAAAAGTTTTTTTGCAAAAAAGTATGGTGCTAAGTGTAGATAGCTTCATATTTTCATCCAAATACTTTATTTCGTGTAGATTCCACATACTGCATCCCACAACATTACTTTTATGTTGGTTGTTATTTGGGCTGCTGAAGGCATGATTTAAAGCAGTTTTGGTGAATTAGAAACAAAAAAAGTTTTTTTGCAAAAAAGTATGGTGCTAGGTGTAGATAGCTTCATGTTTTCATCCAAATACTGTATTGCGTGTAGCTTCCACATACTGCATCCCACAACATTACTTTTATGTTGGTTGTTATTTGGGCTGCTGAAGGCATGATTTAAAGAAGTTTTGGTGTATTAGAAACGAAAAAAGTTTTTTTGCAAAAAAGTATGGTGCTAGGTGTAGATAGCTTAATGTTTTCATCCAAATACTGTATTGCGTGTAGCTTCCACATACTGCATCCCACAACATTACTTTTATGTTGGTTGTTATTTGGGCTGCTGAAGGCATGATTTAAAGCAGTTTTGGTGAATTAGAAACAAAAAAAGTTTTTTTTCAAAAAAGTATGGTGCTAAGTGTAACTAGCTTCATGTTTTCATCCAAATACTGTATTGCTTGTAGCTTCCACATACTGCACCCCACAACATTACTTTTATGTTGGTTGTTATTTGGGCTGCTGAAGGCATGATTTAAAGCAGTTTTGGTGAATTAGAAACAAAAAACGTTTTTTTTGCAAAAAAGTATGGTGCTAAGTGTAGATAGCTTCATTATTTGAAAAGTAGATAGCTTCATGTTTTCATCCAAATACTGTATTGCTTGTAGCTTCCACATACTACACCCCACAACATTACTTTTATGTTGGTTGTTATTTGGGTTGCTGAAGGCATGATTTAAAGCAGTTTTGGTGAATTAGAAACAAAAAAAGTTTTTTTGCAAAAAAGTATGGTGCTAAGTGTAGATAGCTTCATATTTTCATCCAAATACTTTATTTCGTGTAGATTCCACATACTGCATCCCACAACATTACTTTTATGTTGGTTGTTATTTGGGCTGCTGAAGGCATGATTTAAAGCAGTTTTGGTGAATTAGAAACAAAAAAAGTTTTTTTGCAAAAAAGTATGGTGCTAGGTGTAGATAGCTTCATGTTTTCATCCAAATACTGTATTGCGTGTAGCTTCCACATACTGCATCCCACAACATTACTTTTATGTTGGTTGTTATTTGGGCTGCTGAAGGCATGATTTAAAGAAGTTTTGGTGTATTAGAAACGAAAAAAGTTTTTTTGCAAAAAAGTATGGTGCTAGGTGTAGATAGCTTAATGTTTTCATCCAAATACTGTATTGCGTGTAGCTTCCACATACTGCATCCCACAACATTACTTTTATGTTGGTTGTTATTTGGGCTGCTGAAGGCATGATTTAAAGCAGTTTTGGTGAATTAGAAACAAAAAAAGTTTTTTTTCAAAAAAGTATGGTGCTAAGTGTAACTAGCTTCATGTTTTCATCCAAATACTGTATTGCTTGTAGCTTCCACATACTGCACCCCACAACATTACTTTTATGTTGGTTGTTATTTGGGCTGCTGAAGGCATGATTTAAAGCAGTTTTGGTGAATTAGAAACAAAAAAAGTTTTTTTGCAAAAAAGTATGGTGCTAGGTGTAGATAGCTTAATGTTTTCATCCAAATACTGTATTGCGTGTAGCTTCCACATACTGCATCCCACAACATTACTTTTATGTTGGTTGTTATTTGGGCTGCTGAAGGCATGATTTAAAGCAGTTTTGGTGAATTAGAAACAAAAAAAGTTTTTTTGCAAAAAAGTATGGTGCTAGGTGTAGATAGCTTAATGTTTTCATCCAAATACTGTATTGCGTGTAGCTTCCACATACTGCATCCCACAACATTACTTTTATGTTGGTTGTTATTTGGGCTGCTGAAGGCATGATTTAAAGCAGTTTTGGTGAATTAGAAACAAAAAAAGTTTTTTTGCAAAAAAGTATGGTGCTAGGTGTAGATAGCTTCATGTTTTCATCCAAATACTGTATTGCGTGTAGCTTCCACATACTACACCCCACAACATTACTTTTATGTTGGTTGTTATTTGGGCTGCTGAAGGCATGATTTAAAGCAGTTTTGGTGAATTAGAAACAAAAAAAGTTTTTTTGCAAAAAAGTATGGTGCTAAGTGTAGATAGCTTCATGCTTTCATCCAAATACTGTATTGCTTGTAGCTTCCACACACTGCACCCCACAACATTACTTTTATGTTGGTTGTTATTTGGGCTGCTGAAGGCATGATTTAAAGCAGTTTTGGTGAATTAGAAATAAAAAAAGTTTTTTTGCAAAAAAGTATGGTGCTAAGTGTAGATAGCTTCATGTTTTCATGCAAATACTGTATTGCTTGTAGCTTCCACATACTGCACCCCACAACATTACTTTTATGTTGGTTGTTATTTGGGCTGCTAAAAGCATGCTTTAAAGCAGTTTTGGTGAATTAGAAACAAAAAAAGTTTTTTTGCAAAAAAGTATGGTGCTAAGTGTAGATAGCTTCATGTTTTCATCCAAATACTGTATTGCTTGTAGCTTCCACATACTGCACCCCACAACATTACTTTTATGTTGGTTGTTATTTGGACTGCTGAAGGCATGATTTAAAGCAGTTTTGGTGAATTAGAAACAAAAAAGGTTTTTTTGCAAAAAAGTATGGTGCTAAGTGTACATAGCTTCATGTTTTCATCCAAATACTGTATTGCTTGTAGCTTCCACATACTGCACCCCACAACATTACTTTTATGTTGGTTGTTATTTGGGCTGCTGAAGGCATGATTTAAAGCAGTTTTGGTGAATTAGAAACAAAAAAAGTTTTTTTGCAAAAAAGTATGGTGCTAAGTGTAGATAGCTTCATTATTTGAAAAGTAGATAGCTTCATGTTTTCATCCAAATACTGTATTGCTTGTAGCTTCCACATACTACACCCCACAACATTACTTTTATGTTGGTTGTTATTTGGGTTGCTGAAGGCATGATTTAAAGCAGTTTTGGTGAATTAGAAACAAAAAAAGTTTTTTTGCAAAAAAGTATGGTGCTAAGTGTAGATAGCTTCATATTTTCATCCAAATACTTTATTTCGTGTAGATTCCACATACTGCATCCCACAACATTACTTTTATGTTGGTTGTTATTTGGGCTGCTGAAGGCATGATTTAAAGCAGTTTTGGTGAATTAGAAACAAAAAAAGTTTTTTTGCAAAAAAGTATGGTGCTAAGTGTAGATAGCTTCATGTTTTCATCCAAATACTGGATTGCTTGTAGCTTCCACACACTGCACCCCACAACATTACTTTTATGTTGGTTGTTATTTGGGCTGCTGAAGGCATGATTTAAAGCAGTTTTGGTGAACTAGAAACAAAAAAGTTTTTTTGCAAAAAAGTATGGTGCTAAGTGTAGATAGCTTCATTATTTGAAAAGTAGATAGCTTCATGTTTTCATCCAAATACTGTATTGCTTGTAGCTTCCACATACTGCACCCCACAACATTACTTTTATGTTGGTTGTTATTTGGGCTGCTGAAGGCATGATTTAAAGCAGTTTTGGTGAATTAGAAACAAAAAAAGTTTTTTTGCAAAAAAGTATGGTGCTAAGTGTAGATAGCTTCATGTTTTCATGCAAATACTGTATTGCTTGTAGCTTCCACATACTGCACCCCACAACATTCCTTTTATGTTGGTTGTTATTTGGGCTGCTAAAAGCATGCTTTAAAGCAGTTTTGGTGAATTAGAAACAAAAAAAGTTTTTTTGCAAAAAGTATGGTGCTAAGTGTAGATAGCTTCATGTTTTCATGCAAATACTGTATTGCTTGCAGCTTCCACATACTGCACCCCACAACATTACTTTTATGTTGGTTGTTATTTGGGCTGCTAAAAGCATGCTTTAAAGCAGTTTTGGTGAATTAGAAACAAAAAAAGTTTTTTTGCAAAAAAGTATGGTGCTAAGTGTAGATAGCTTCATGTTTTCATCCAAATACTGTATTGCTTGTAGCTTCCACATACTGCACCCCACAACATTACTTTTATGTTGGTTGTTATTTGGGCTGCTGAAGGCATGATTTAAAGCAGTTTTGGTGAATAAGAAACAAAAAAAGTTTTTGTGCAAAAAAGTATGGTGCTAAGTGTAGATAGCTTCATTATTTGAAAAGTGGATAGCTTCATGTTTTCATCCAAAAAACTGTATTGCTTGTAGCTTCCACATACTGCACCCCACAACATTACTTTTATGTTGGTTGTTATTTGGGCTGCTGAAGGCATGATTTAAAGCAGTTTTGGTGAATTAGAAACAAAAAAAGTTTTTTTGCAAAAAAGTATGGTGCTAAGTGTAGATAGCTTCATGTTTTCATGCAAATACTGTATTGCTTGTAGCTTCCACATACTGCACCCCACAACATTCCTTTTATGTTGGTTGTTATTTGGGCTGCTAAAAGCATGCTTTAAAGCAGTTTTGGTGAATTAGAAACAAAAAAAGTTTTTTTGCAAAAAGTATGGTGCTAAGTGTAGATAGCTTCATGTTTTCATGCAAATACTGTATTGCTTGCAGCTTCCACATACTGCACCCCACAACATTACTTTTATGTTGGTTGTTATTTGGGCTGCTAAAAGCATGCTTTAAAGCAGTTTTGGTGAATTAGAAACAAAAAAAGTTTCTTTGCAAAAAAGTATGGTGCTAAGTGTAGATAGCTTCATGTTTTCATCCAAATACTGTATTGCTTGTAGCTTCCACATACTGCACCCCACAACATTACTTTTATGTTGGTTGTTATTTGGGCTGCTGAAGGCATGATTTAAAGCAGTTTTGGTGAATTAGAAACAAAAAAAGTTTTGTTGCAAAAAAGTATGGTGCTAAGTGTAGATAGCTTCATATTTTCATCCAAATACTTTATTTCGTGTAGATTCCACATACTGCATCCCACAACATTACTTTTATGTTGGTTGTTATTTGGGCTGCTGAAGGCATGATTTAAAGCAGTTTTGGTGAATTAGAAACAAAAAAAGTTTTTTTGCAAAAAAGTATGGTGCTAAGTGTAGATAGCTTCATTATTTGAAAAGTAGATAGCTTCATGTTTTCATCCAAATACTGTATTGCTTGTAGCTTCCACATACTACACCCCACAACATTACTTTTATGTTGGTTGTTATTTGGGATGCTGAAGGCATGATTTAAAGCAGTTTTGGTGAATTAGAAACAAAAAAAGTTTTTTTGCAAAAAAGTATGGTGCTAAGTGTAGATAGCTTCATGCTTTCATCCAAATACTGTATTGCTTGTAGCTTCCACACACTGCACCCCACAACATTACTTTTATGTTGGTTGTTATTTGGGCTGCTGAAGGCATGATTTAAAGCAGTTTTGGTGAATTAGAAATAAAAAAAGGTTTTTTGCAAAAAAGTATGGTGCTAAGTGTAGATAGCTTCATGTTTTCATGCAAATACTGTATTGCTTGTAGCTTCCACATACTGCACCCCACAACATTACTTTTATGTTGGTTGTTATTTGGGCTGCTAAAAGCATGCTTTAAAGCAGTTTTGGTGAATTAGAAACAAAAAAGTTTTTTTGCAAAAAAGTATGGTGCTAAGTGTAGATAGCTTCATGTTTTCATCCAAATACTGTATTGCTTGTAGCTTCCACATACTGCACCCCACAACATTACTTTTATGTTGGTTGTTATTTGGACTGCTGAAGGCATGATTTAAAGCAGTTTTGGTGAATTAGAAACAAAAAAGGTTTTTTTGCAAAAAAGTATGGTGCTAAGTGTACATAGCTTCATGTTTTCATCCAAATACTGTATTGCTTGTAGCTTCCACATACTGCACCCCACAACATTACTTTTATGTTGGTTGTTATTTGGGCTGCTGAAGGCATGATTTAAAGCAGTTTTGGTGAATTAGAAACAAAAAAAGTTTTTTTGCAAAAAAGTATGGTGCTAAGTGTAGATAGCTTCATTATTTGAAAAGTAGATAGCTTCATGTTTTCATCCAAATACTGTATTGCTTGTAGCTTCCACATACTACACCCCACAACATTACTTTTATGTTGGTTGTTATTTGGGTTGCTGAAGGCATGATTTAAAGCAGTTTTGGTGAATTAGAAACAAAAAAAGTTTTTTTGCAAAAAAGTATGGTGCTAAGTGTAGATAGCTTCATATTTTCATCCAAATACTTTATTTCGTGTAGATTCCACATACTGCATCCCACAACATTACTTTTATGTTGGTTGTTATTTGGGCTGCTGAAGGCATGATTTAAAGCAGTTTTGGTGAATTAGAAACAAAAAAAGTTTTTTTGCAAAAAAGTATGGTGCTAAGTGTAGATAGCTTCATATTTTCATCCAAATACTTTATTTCGTGTAGATTCCACATACTGCATCCCACAACATTACTTTTATGTTGGTTGTTATTTGGGCTGCTGAAGGCATGATTTAAAGCAGTTTTGGTGAATTAGAAACAAAAAAAGTTTTTTTGCAAAAAAGTATGGTGCTAAGTGTAGATAGCTTCATTATTTGAAAAGTAGATAGCTTCATGTTTTCATCCAAATACTGTATTGCTTGTAGCTTCCACATACTACACCCCACAACATTACTTTTATGTTGGTTGTTATTTGGCTGCTGAAGGCATGATTTAAAGCAGTTTTGGTGAATTAGAAACAAAAAAAGTTTTTTTGCAAAAAAGTATGGTGCTAAGTGTAGATAGCTTCATGCTTTTATCCAAATACTGTATTGCTTGTAGCTTCCACACACTGCACCCCACAACATTACTTTTATGTTGGTTGTTATTTGGGCTGCTGAAGGCATGATTTAAAGCAGTTTTGGTGAATTAGAAATAAAAAAAGTTTTTTTGCAAAAAAGTATGGTGCTAAGTGTAGATAGCTTCATGTTTTCATGCAAATACTGTATTGCTTGTAGCTTCCACATACTGCACCCCACAACATTACTTTTATGTTGGTTGTTATTTGGGCTGCTAAAAGCATGCTTTAAAGCAGTTTTGGTGAATTAGAAACAAAAAAAGTTTTTTTGCAAAAAAGTATGGTGCTAAGTGTAGATAGCTTCATGTTTTCATCCAAATACTGTATTGCTTGTAGCTTCCACATACTGCACCCCACAACATTACTTTTATGTTGGTTGTTATTTGGACTGCTGAAGGCATGATTTAAAGCAGTTTTGGTGAATTAGAAACAAAAAAGGTTTTTTTGCAAAAAAGTATGGTGCTAAGTGTACATAGCTTCATGTTTTCATCCAAATACTGTATTGCTTGTAGCTTCCACATACTGCACCCCACAACATTACTTTTATGTTGGTTGTTATTTGGGCTGCTGAAGGCATGATTTAAAGCAGTTTTGGTGAATTAGAAACAAAAAAAGTTTTTTTGCAAAAAAGTATGGTGCTAAGTGTAGATAGCTTCATTATTTGAAAAGTAGATAGCTTCATGTTTTCATCCAAATACTGTATTGCTTGTAGCTTCCACATACTACACCCCACAACATTACTTTTATGTTGGTTGTTATTTGGGTTGCTGAAGGCATGATTTAAAGCAGTTTTGGTGAATTAGAAACAAAAAAAGTTTTTTTGCAAAAAAGTATGGTGCTAAGTGTAGATAGCTTCATATTTTCATCCAAATACTTTATTTCGTGTAGATTCCACATACTGCATCCCACAACATTACTTTTATGTTGGTTGTTATTTGGGCTGCTGAAGGCATGATTTAAAGCAGTTTTGGTGAATTAGAAACAAAAAAAGTTTTTTTGCAAAAAAGTATGGTGCTAAGTGTAGATAGCTTCATGTTTTCATGCAAATACTGTATTGCTTGTAGCTTCCACATACTGCACCCCACAACATTCCTTTTATGTTGGTTGTTATTTGGGCTGCTAAAAGCATGCTATAAAGCAGTTTTGGTGAATTAGAAACAAAAAAAGTTTTTTTGCAAAAAAGTATGGTGCTAAGTGTAGATAGCTTCATGTTTTCATCCAAATACTGGATTGCTTGTAGCTTCCACATACTGCACCCCACAACATTACTTTTATGTTGGTTGTTATTTGGGCTGCTGAAGGCATGATTTAAAGCAGTTTTGGTGAACTAGAAACAAAAAAAGTTTTTTTGCAAAAAAGTATGGTGCTAAGTGTAGATAGCTTCATTATTTGAAAAGTAGATAGCTTCTTGTTTTCATCCAAATACTGTATTGCTTGTAGCTTCCACATACTGCACCCCACAACATTACTTTTATGTTGGTTGTTATTTGGGCTGCTGAAGGCATGATTTAAAGCAGTTTTGGTGAATTAGAAACAAAAAAAGTTTTTTTGCAAAAAAGTATGGTGCTAAGTGTAGATAGCTTCATGTTTTCATGCAAATACTGTATTGCTTGCAGCTTCCACATGCTGCACCCCACAACATTACTTTTATGTTGGTTGTTATTTGGGCTGCTAAAAGCATGCTTTAAAGCAGTTTTGGTGAATTAGAAACAAAAAAAGTTTTTTTGCAAAAAAGTATGGTGCTAAGTGTAGATAGCTTCATGTTTTCATCCAAATACTGTATTGCTTGTAGCTTCCACATACTGCACCCCACAACATTACTTTTATGTTGGTTGTTATTTGGGCTGCTGAAGGCATGATTTAAAGCAGTTTTGGTGAATAAGAAACAAAAAAAGTTTTTGTGCAAAAAAGTATGGTGCTAAGTGTAGATAGCTTCATTATTTGAAAAGTGGATAGCTTCATGTTTTCATCCAAAAAACTGTATTGCTTGTAGCTTCCACATACTGCACCCCACAACATTACTTTTATGTTGGTTGTTATTTGGGCTGCTGAAGGCATGATTTAAAGCAGTTTTGGTGAATTAGAAACAAAAAAAGTTTTTTTGCAAAAAAGTATGGTGCTAAGTGTAGATAGCTTCATGTTTTCATGCAAATACTGTATTGCTTGTAGCTTCCACATACTGCACCCCACAACATTCCTTTTATGTTGGTTGTTATTTGGGCTGCTAAAAGCATGCTTTAAAGCAGTTTTGGTGAATTAGAAACAAAAAAAGTTTTTTTGCAAAAAGTATGGTGCTAAGTGTAGATAGCTTCATGTTTTCATGCAAATACTGTATTGCTTGCAGCTTCCACATACTGCACCCCACAACATTACTTTTATGTTGGTTGTTATTTGGGCTGCTAAAAGCATGCTTTAAAGCAGTTTTGGTGAATTAGAAACAAAAAAAGTTTCTTTGCAAAAAAGTATGGTGCTAAGTGTAGATAGCTTCATGTTTTCATCCAAATACTGTATTGCTTGTAGCTTCCACATACTGCACCCCACAACATTACTTTTATGTTGGTTGTTATTTGGGCTGCTGAAGGCATGATTTAAAGCAGTTTTGGTGAATTAGAAACAAAAAAAGTTTTTTTGCAAAAAAGTATGGTGCTAAGTGTACATAGCTTCATGTTTTCATCCAAATACTGTATTGCTTGTAGCTTCCACATACTGCACCCCACAACATTACTTTTATGTTGGTTGTTATTTGGGCTGCAGAAGGCATGATTTAAAGCAGTTTTGGTGAATTAGAAACAAAAAAACTTTTTTTGCAAAAAAGTATGGTGCTAAGTGTAGATAGCTTCATTATTTGAAAAGTAGATAGCTTCATGTTTTCATCCAAATACTGTATTGCTTGTAGCTTCCACATACTGCACCCCACAACATTACTTTTATGTTGGTTGTTATTTGGGCTGCTGAAGGCATGATTTAAAGCAGTTTTGGTGAATTAGAAACAAAAAAAGTTTTTTTGCAAAAAAGTATGGTGCTAAGTGTAGATAGCTTCATATTTTCATCCAAATACTTTATTTCGTGTAGATTCCACATACTGCATCCCACAACATTACTTTTATGTTGGTTGTTATTTGGGCTGCTGAAGGCATGATTTAAAGCAGTTTTGGTGAATTAGAAACAAAAAAAGTTTTTTTGCAAAAAAGTATGGTGCTAAGTGTAGATAGCTTCATTATTTGAAAAGTAGATAGCTTCATGTTTTCATCCAAATACTGTATTGCTTGTAGCTTCCACATACTACACCCCACAACATTACTTTTATGTTGGTTGTTATTTGGGCTGCTGAAGGCATGATTTAAAGCAGTTTTGGTGAATTAGAAACAAAAAAAGTTTTTTTGCAAAAAAGTATGGTGCTAAGTGTAGATAGCTTCATGCTTTCATCCAAATACTGTATTGCTTGTAGCTTCCACACACTGCACCCCACAACATTACTTTTATGTTGGTTGTTATTTGGGCTGCTGAAGGCATGATTTAAAGCAGTTTTGGTGAATTAGAAATAAAAAAAGTTTTTTTGCAAAAAAGTATGGTGCTAAGTGTAGATAGCTTCATGTTTTCATGCAAATACTGTATTGCTTGTAGCTTCCACATACTGCACCCCACAACATTACTTTTATGTTGGTTGTTATTTGGGCTGCTAAAAGCATGCTTTAAAGCAGTTTTGGTGAATTAGAAACAAAAAAAGTTTTTTTGCAAAAAAGTATGGTGCTAAGTGTAGATAGCTTCATGTTTTCATCCAAATACTGTATTGCTTGTAGCTTCCACATACTGCACCCCACAACATTACTTTTATGTTGGTTGTTATTTGGACTGCTGAAGGCATGATTTAAAGCAGTTTTGGTGAATTAGAAACAAAAAAGGTTTTTTTGCAAAAAAGTATGGTGCTAAGTGTAGATAGCTTCATGTTTTCATGCAAATACTGTATTGCTTGCAGCTTCCACATACTGCACCCCACAACATTACTTTTATGTTGGTTGTTATTTGGGCTGCTAAAAGCATGCTTTAAAGCAGTTTTGGTGAATTAGAAACAAAAAAAGTTTCTTTGCAAAAAAGTATGGTGCTAAGTGTAGATAGCTTCATGTTTTCATCCAAATACTGTATTGCTTGTAGCTTCCACATACTGCACCCCACAACATTACTTTTATGTTGGTTGTTATTTGGGCTGCAGAAGGCATGATTTAAAGCAGTTTTGGTGAATTAGAAACAAAAAAACTTTTTTTGCAAAAAAGTATGGTGCTAAGTGTAGATAGCTTCATTATTTGAAAAGTAGATAGCTTCATGTTTTCATCCAAATACTGTATTGCTTGTAGCTTCCACATACTGCACCCCACAACATTACTTTTATGTTGGTTGTTATTTGGGCTGCTGAAGGCATGATTTAAAGCAGTTTTGGTGAATTAGAAACAAAAAAAGTTTTTTTGCAAAAAAGTATGGTGCTAAGTGTAGATAGCTTCATATTTTCATCCAAATACTTTATTTCGTGTAGATTCCACATACTGCATCCCACAACATTACTTTTATGTTGGTTGTTATTTGGGCTGCTGAAGGCATGATTTAAAGCAGTTTTGGTGAATTAGAAACAAAAAACGTTTTTTTTGCAAAAAAGTATGGTGCTAAGTGTAGATAGCTTCATTATTTGAAAAGTAGATAGCTTCATGTTTTCATCCAAATACTGTATTGCTTGTAGCTTCCACATACTACACCCCACAACATTACTTTTATGTTGGTTGTTATTTGGGTTGCTGAAGGCATGATTTAAAGCAGTTTTGGTGAATTAGAAACAAAAAAAGTTTTTTTGCAAAAAAGTATGGTGCTAAGTGTAGATAGCTTCATATTTTCATCCAAATACTTTATTTCGTGTAGATTCCACATACTGCATCCCACAACATTACTTTTATGTTGGTTGTTATTTGGGCTGCTGAAGGCATGATTTAAAGCAGTTTTGGTGAATTAGAAACAAAAAAAGTTTTTTTGCAAAAAAGTATGGTGCTAGGTGTAGATAGCTTCATGTTTTCATCCAAATACTGTATTGCTTGTAGCTTCCACATACTGCACCCCACAACATTACTTTTATGTTGGTTGTTATTTGGGCTGCTGAAGACATGATTTAAAGCAGTTTTGGTGAATTAGAAACAAAAAAAGTTTTTTTGCAAAAAAGTATGGTGCTAGGTGTAGATAGCTTAATGTTTTCATCCAAATACTGTATTGCGTGTAGCTTCCACATACTGCATCCCACAACATTACTTTTATGTTGGTTGTTATTTGGGCTGCTGAAGGCATGATTTAAAGCAGTTTTGGTGAATTAGAAACAAAAAAAGTTTTTTTGCAAAAAAGTATGGTGCTAGGTGTAGATAGCTTAATGTTTTCATCCAAATACTGTATTGCGTGTAGCTTCCACATACTGCATCCCACAACATTACTTTTATGTTGGTTGTTATTTGGGCTGCTGAAGGCATGATTTAAAGCAGTTTTGGTGAATTAGAAACAAAAAAAGTTTTTTTGCAAAAAAGTATGGTGCTAGGTGTAACTAGCTTCATGTTTTCATCCAAATACTGTATTGCTTGTAGCTTCCACATACTGCACCCCACAACATTACTTTTATGTTGGTTGTTATTTGGGCTGCTGAAGGCATGATTTAAAGCAGTTTTGGTGAATTAGAAACAAAAAAAGTTTTTTTGCAAAAAACTATGGTGCTAGGTGTAGATAGCTTCATGTTTTCATCCAAATACTGTATTGCGTGTAGCTTCCACATACTGCATCCCACAACATTACTTTTATGTTGGTTGTTATTTGGGCTGCTGAAGGCATGATTTAAAGCAGTTTTGGTGAATTAGAAACAAAAAAGTTTTTTTGCAAAAAAGTATGGTGCTAAGTGTAACTAGCTTCATGTTTTCATCCAAATACTGTATTGCTTGTAGCTTCCACATACTGCACCCCACAACATTACTTTTATGTTGGTTGTTATTTGGGCTGCTGAAGGCATGATTTAAAGCAGTTTTGGTGAATTAGAAATAAAAAAGTTTTTTTTGCAAAAAAGTATGGTGCTAAGTGTAACTAGCTTCATGTTTTCATCCAAATACTGTATTGCTTGTAGCTTCCACATACTGCACCCCACAACATTACTTTTATGTTGGTTGTTATTTGGGCTGCTGAAGGCATGATTTAAAGCAGTTTTGGTGAATTAGAAACAAAAAAAGTTTTTTTGCAAAAAAGTATGGTGCTAGGTGTAGATAGCTTAATGTTTTCATCCAAATACTGTATTGCGTGTAGCTTCCACATACTGCACCCCACAACATTACTTTTATGTTGGTTGTTATTTGGGCTGCTGAAGGCATGATTTAAAGCAGTTTTGGTGAATTAGAAATAAAAAAGTTTTTTTTGCAAAAAAGTATGGTGCTAAGTGTAACTAGCTTCATGTTTTCATCCAAATACTGTATTGCTTGTAGCTTCCACATACTGCACCCCACAACATTACTTTTATGTTGGTTGTTATTTGGGCTGCTGAAGGCATGATTTAAAGCAGTTTTGGTGAATTAGAAACAAAAAAAGTTTTTTTGCAAAAAAGTATGGTGCTAGGTGTAGATAGCTTCATCATTTGAAAAGTAGATAGCTTCATGTTTTCATCCAAATACTGTATTGCTTGTAGCTTCCACATACTGCACCCCACAACATTACTTTTATGTTGGTTGTTATTTGGGCTGCTGAAGGCATGATTTAAAGCAGTTTTGGTGAATTAGAAATAAAAAAAGGTTTTTTTGCAAAAAAGTATGGTGCTAAGTGTACATAGCTTCATGTTTTCATCCAAATACTGTATTGCTTGTAGCTTCCACATACTGCACCCCACAACATTACTTTTATGTTGGTTGTTATTTGGGCTGCTGAAGGCATGATTTAAAGCAGTTTTGGTGAATTAGAAACAAAAAACGTTTTTTTTGCAAAAAAGTATGGTGCTAAGTGTAGATAGCTTCATTATTTGAAAAGTAGATAGCTTCATGTTTTCATCCAAATACTGTATTGCTTGTAGCTTCCACATACTACACCCCACAACATTACTTTTATGTTGGTTGTTATTTGGGTTGCTGAAGGCATGATTTAAAGCAGTTTTGGTGAATTAGAAACAAAAAAAGTTTTTTTGCAAAAAAGTATGGTGCTAAGTGTAGATAGCTTCATATTTTCATCCAAATACTTTATTTCGTGTAGATTCCACATACTGCATCCCACAACATTACTTTTATGTTGGTTGTTATTTGGGCTGCTGAAGGCATGATTTAAAGAAGTTTTGGTGTATTAGAAACAAAAAAAGTTTTTTTGCAAAAAAGTATGGTGCTAGGTGTAGATAGCTTAATGTTTTCATCCAAATACTGTATTGCGTGTAGCTTCCACATACTGCATCCCACAACATTACTTTTATGTTGGTTGTTATTTGGGCTGCTGAAGGCATGATTTAAAGCAGTTTTGGTGAATTAGAAACAAAAAAAGTTTTTTTTCAAAAAAGTATGGTGCTAAGTGTAACTAGCTTCATGTTTTCATCCAAATACTGTATTGCTTGTAGCTTCCACATACTGCACCCCACAACATTACTTTTATGTTGGTTGTTATTTGGGCTGCTGAAGGCATGATTTAAAGCAGTTTTGGTGAATTAGAAACAAAAAAAGTTTTTTTGCAAAAAAGTATGGTGCTAGGTGTAGATAGCTTAATGTTTTCATCCAAATACTGTATTGCGTGTAGCTTCCACATACTGCATCCCACAACATTACTTTTATGTTGGTTGTTATTTGGGCTGCTGAAGGCATGATTTAAAGCAGTTTTGGTGAATTAGAAACAAAAAAAGTTTTTTTGCAAAAAAGTATGGTGCTAGGTGTAGATAGCTTAATGTTTTCATCCAAATACTGTATTGCGTGTAGCTTCCACATACTGCATCCCACAACATTACTTTTATGTTGGTTGTTATTTGGGCTGCTGAAGGCATGATTTAAAGCAGTTTTGGTGAATTAGAAACAAAAAAAGTTTTTTTGCAAAAAAGTATGGTGCTAGGTGTAGATAGCTTCATGTTTTCATCCAAATACTGTATTGCGTGTAGCTTCCACATACTGCATCTCACAACATTACTTTTATGTTGGTTGTTATTTGGGCTGCTGAAGGCATGATTTAAAGCAGTTTTGGTGAATTAGAAACAAAAAAAGTTTTTTTGCAAAAAAGTATGGTGCTAAGTGTAACTAGCTTCATGTTTTCATCCAAATACTGTATTGCTTGTAGCTTCCACATACTGCACCCCACAACATTACTTTTATGTTGGTTGTTATTTGGGCTGCTGAAGGCATGATTTAAAGCAGTTTTGGTGAATTAGAAACAAAAAAAGTTTTTTTGCAAAAAACTATGGTGCTAGGTGTAGATAGCTTCATGTTTTCATCCAAATACTGTATTGCGTGTAGCTTCCACATACTGCATCCCACAACATTACTTTTATGTTGGTTGTTATTTGGGCTGCTGAAGGCATGATTTAAAGCAGTTTTGGTGAATTAGAAACAAAAAAGTTTTTTTGCAAAAAAGTATGGTGCTAAGTGTAACTAGCTTCATGTTTTCATCCAAATACTGTATTGCTTGTAGCTTCCACATACTGCACCCCACAACATTACTTTTATGTTGGTTGTTATTTGGGCTGCTGAAGGCATGATTTAAAGCAGTTTTGGTGAATTAGAAACAAAAAAAGTTTTTTTCCAAAAAAGTATGGTGCTATTTGTAGATAGCTTCATGTTTTCATTCAAATACTGTATTGCTTGTAGCTTCCACATACTGCATCCCACAACATTACTTTTATGTTGGTTGTTATTTGGGCTGCTGAAGGCATGATTTAAAGCAGTTTTGGTGAATTAGAAACAAAAAAGTTTTTTTGAAAAAAAGTATGGTGCTAAGTGTAACTAGCTTCATGTTTTCATCCAAATACTGTATTGCTTGTAGCTTCCACATACTGCACCCCACAACATTACTTTTATGTTGGTTGTTATTTGGGCTGCTGAAGGCATGATTTAAAGCAGTTTTGGTGAATTAGAAATAAAAAAGTTTTTTTTGCAAAAAAGTATGGTGCTAAGTGTAACTACCTTCATGTTTTCATCCAAATACTGTATTGCTTGTAGCTTCCACATACTGCACCCCACAACATTACTTTTATGTTGGTTGTTATTTGGGCTGCTGAAGGCATGATTTAAAGCAGTTTTGGTGAATTAGAAACAAAAAAAGTTTTTTTGCAAAAAAGTATGGTGCTAGGTGTAGATAGCTTAATGTTTTCATCCAAATACTGTATTGCGTGTAGCTTCCACATACTGCATCCCACAACATTACTTTTATGTTGGTTGTTATTTGGGCTGCTGAAGGCATGATTTAAAGCAGTTTTGGTGAATTAGAAACAAAAAAAGTTTTTTTGCAAAAAAGTATGGTGCTAGGTGTAGATAGCTTCATCATTTGAAAAGTAGATAGCTTCATGTTTTCATCCAAATACTGTATTGCTTGTAGCTTCCACATACTGCACCCCACAACATTACTTTTATGTTGGTTGTTATTTGGGCTGCTGAAGGCATGATTTAAAGCAGTTTTGGTGAATTAGAAATAAAAAAAGGTTTTTTTGCAAAAAAGTATGGTGCTAAGTGTAGATAGCTTCATTATTTGAAAAGTAGATAGCTTCATGTTTTCATCCAAATACTGTATTGCTTGTAGCTTCCACATACTGCACCCCACAACATTACTTTTATGTTGGTTGTTATTTGGGCTGCTGAAGGCATGATTTAAAGCAGTTTTGGTGAATTAGAAACAAAAAACGTTTTTTTTGCAAAAAAGTATGGTGCTAAGTGTAGATAGCTTCATTATTTGAAAAGTAGATAGCTTCATGTTTTCATCCAAATACTGTATTGCTTGTAGCTTCCACATACTACACCCCACAACATTACTTTTATGTTGGTTGTTATTTGGGTTGCTGAAGGCATGATTTAAAGCAGTTTTGGTGAATTAGAAACAAAAAAAGTTTTTTTGCAAAAAAGTATGGTGCTAAGTGTAGATAGCTTCATATTTTCATCCAAATACTTTATTTCGTGTAGATTCCACATACTGCATCCCACAACATTACTTTTATGTTGGTTGTTATTTGGGCTGCTGAAGGCATGATTTAAAGCAGTTTTGGTGAATTAGAAACAAAAAAAGTTTTTTTGCAAAAAAGTATGGTGCTAGGTGTAGATAGCTTCATGTTTTCATCCAAATACTGTATTGCGTGTAGCTTCCACATACTGCAT
Source organism: Spea bombifrons (assembly GCF_027358695.1). Classification (NCBI taxonomy): domain Eukaryota; kingdom Metazoa; phylum Chordata; class Amphibia; order Anura; family Pelobatidae; genus Spea; species Spea bombifrons. The sequence goes on from NC_071093.1 coordinate 22,203,681, forward strand.
CCCACAACATTACTTTTATGTTGGTTGTTATTTGGGCTGCTGAAGGCATGATTTAAAGAAGTTTTGGTGAATTAGAAACGAAAAAAGTTTTTTTGCAAAAAAGTATGGTGCTAGGTGTAGATAGCTTAATGTTTTCATCCAAATACTGTATTGCGTGTAGCTTCCACATACTGCATCCCACAACATTACTTTTATGTTGGTTGTTATTTGGGCTGCTGAAGGCATGATTTAAAGCAGTTTTGGTGAATTAGAAACAAAAAAAGTTTTTTTTCAAAAAAGTATGGTGCTAAGTGTAACTAGCTTCATGTTTTCATCCAAATACTGTATTGCTTGTAGCTTCCACATACTGCACCCCACAACATTACTTTTATGTTGGTTGTTATTTGGGCTGCTGAAGGCATGATTTAAAGCAGTTTTGGTGAATTAGAAACAAAAAAAGTTTTTTTGCAAAAAAGTATGGTGCTAGGTGTAGATAGCTTAATGTTTTCATCCAAATACTGTATTGCGTGTAGCTTCCACATACTGCATCCCACAACATTACTTTTATGTTGGTTGTTATTTGGGCTGCTGAAGGCATGATTTAAAGCAGTTTTGGTGAATTAGAAACAAAAAAAGTTTTTTTGCAAAAAAGTATGGTGCTAGGTGTAGATAGCTTAATGTTTTCATCCAAATACTGTATTGCGTGTAGCTTCCACATACTGCATCCCACAACATTACTTTTATGTTGGTTGTTATTTGGGCTGCTGAAGGCATGATTTAAAGCAGTTTTGGTGAATTAGAAACAAAAAAAGTTTTTTTGCAAAAAAGTATGGTGCTAGGTGTAGATAGCTTCATGTTTTCATCCAAATACTGTATTGCGTGTAGCTTCCACATACTGCATCTCACAACATTACTTTTATGTTGGTTGTTATTTGGGCTGCTGAAGGCATGATTTAAAGCAGTTTTGGTGAATTAGAAACAAAAAAAGTTTTTTTGCAAAAAAGTATGGTGCTAAGTGTAACTAGCTTCATGTTTTCATCCAAATACTGTATTGCTTGTAGCTTCCACATACTGCACCCCACAACATTACTTTTATGTTGGTTGTTATTTGGGCTGCTGAAGGCATGATTTAAAGCAGTTTTGGTGAATTAGAAACAAAAAAAGTTTTTTTGCAAAAAACTATGGTGCTAGGTGTAGATAGCTTCATGTTTTCATCCAAATACTGTATTGCGTGTAGCTTCCACATACTGCATCCCACAACATTACTTTTATGTTGGTTGTTATTTGGGCTGCTGAAGGCATGATTTAAAGCAGTTTTGGTGAATTAGAAACAAAAAAGTTTTTTTGCAAAAAAGTATGGTGCTAAGTGTAACTAGCTTCATGTTTTCATCCAAATACTGTATTGCTTGTAGCTTCCACATACTGCACCCCACAACATTACTTTTATGTTGGTTGTTATTTGGGCTGCTGAAGGCATGATTTAAAGCAGTTTTGGTGAATTAGAAACAAAAAAAGTTTTTTTCCAAAAAAGTATGGTGCTATTTGTAGATAGCTTCATGTTTTCATTCAAATACTGTATTGCTTGTAGCTTCCACATACTGCATCCCACAACATTACTTTTATGTTGGTTGTTATTTGGGCTGCTGAAGGCATGATTTAAAGCAGTTTTGGTGAATTAGAAACAAAAAAGTTTTTTTGAAAAAAAGTATGGTGCTAAGTGTAACTAGCTTCATGTTTTCATCCAAATACTGTATTGCTTGTAGCTTCCACATACTGCACCCCACAACATTACTTTTATGTTGGTTGTTATTTGGGCTGCTGAAGGCATGATTTAAAGCAGTTTTGGTGAATTAGAAATAAAAAAGTTTTTTTTGCAAAAAAGTATGGTGCTAAGTGTAACTAGCTTCATGTTTTCATCCAAATACTGTATTGCTTGTAGCTTCCACATACTGCACCCCACAACATTACTTTTATGTTGGTTGTTATTTGGGCTGCTGAAGGCATGATTTAAAGCAGTTTTGGTGAATTAGAAACAAAAAAAGTTTTTTTGCAAAAAAGTATGGTGCTAGGTGTAGATAGCTTAATGTTTTCATCCAAATACTGTATTGCGTGTAGCTTCCACATACTGCATCCCACAACATTACTTTTATGTTGGTTGTTATTTGGGCTGCTGAAGGCATGATTTAAAGCAGTTTTGGTGAATTAGAAACAAAAAAGTTTTTTTGCAAAAAAGTATGGTGCTAAGTGTAACTAGCTTCATGTTTTCATCCAAATACTGTATTGCTTGTAGCTTCCACATACTGCACCCCACAACATTACTTTTATGTTGGTTGTTATTTGGGCTGCTGAAGGCATGATTTAAAGCAGTTTTGGTGAATTAGAAACAAAAAAAGTTTTTTTGCAAAAAAGTATGGTGCTAGGTGTAGATAGCTTAATGTTTTCATCCAAATACTGTATTGCGTGTAGCTTCCACATACTGCATCCCACAACATTACTTTTATGTTGGTTGTTATTTGGGCTGCTGAAGGCATGATTTAAAGCAGTTTTGGTGAATTAGAAACAAAAAATAGTTTTTTTGCAAAAAAGTATGGTGCTAAGTGTAGATAGCTTCATATTTTCATCCAAATACTTTATTTCGTGTAGATTCCACATACTGCATCCCACAACATTACTTTTATGTTGGTTGTTATTTGGGCTGCTGAAGGCATGATTTAAAGCAGTTTTGGTGAATTAGAAACAAAAAAAGTTTTTTTGCAAAAAAGTATGGTGCTAAGTGTAGATAGCTTCATTATTTGAAAAGTAGATAGCTTCATGTTTTCATCCAAATACTGTATTGCTTGTAGCTTCCACATACTACACCCCACAACATTACTTTTATGTTGGTTGTTATTTGGGCTGCTAAAAGCATGCTTTAAAGCAGTTTTGGTGAAATAGAAACAAAAAAAGTTTTTTTGCAAAAAAGTATGGTGCTAAGTGTAGATAGCTTCATGTTTTCATCCAAATACTGTATTGCTTGTAGCTTCCACATACTGCACCCCACAACATTACTTTTATGTTGGTTGTTATTTGGACTGCTGAAGGCATGATTTAAAGCAGTTTTGGTGAATTAGAAACAAAAAAGGTTTTTTTGCAAAAAAGTATGGTGCTAAGTGTACATAGCTTCATGTTTTCATCCAAATACTGTATTGCTTGTAGCTTCCACATACTGCACCCCACAACATTACTTTTATGTTGGTTGTTATTTGGGCTGCTAAAAGCATGCTTTAAAGCAGTTTTGGTGAATTAGAAACAAAAAAAGTTTTTTTGCAAAAAGTATGGTGCTAAGTGTAGATAGCTTCATGTTTTCATGCAAATACTGTATTGCTTGCAGCTTCCACATACTGCACCCCACAACATTACTTTTATGTTGGTTGTTATTTGGGCTGCTAAAAGCATGCTTTAAAGCAGTTTTGGTGAATTAGAAACAAAAAAAGTTTCTTTGCAAAAAAGTATGGTGCTAAGTGTAGATAGCTTCATGTTTTCATCCAAATACTGTATTGCTTGTAGCTTCCACATACTGCACCCCACAACATTACTTTTATGTTGGTTGTTATTTGGGCTGCTGAAGGCATGATTTAAAGCAGTTTTGGTGAATTAGAAACAAAAAAAGTTTTTTTGCAAAAAAGTATGGTGCTAAGTGTACATAGCTTCATGTTTTCATCCAAATACTGTATTGCTTGTAGCTTCCACATACTGCACCCCACAACATTACTTTTATGTTGGTTGTTATTTGGGCTGCAGAAGGCATGATTTAAAGCAGTTTTGGTGAATTAGAAACAAAAAAACTTTTTTTGCAAAAAAGTATGGTGCTAAGTGTAGATAGCTTCATTATTTGAAAAGTAGATAGCTTCATGTTTTCATCCAAATACTGTATTGCTTGTAGCTTCCACATACTGCACCCCACAACATTACTTTTATGTTGGTTGTTATTTGGGCTGCTGAAGGCATGATTTAAAGCAGTTTTGGTGAATTAGAAACAAAAAAAGTTTTTTTGCAAAAAAGTATGGTGCTAAGTGTAGATAGCTTCATATTTTCATCCAAATACTTTATTTCGTGTAGATTCCACATACTGCATCCCACAACATTACTTTTATGTTGGTTGTTATTTGGGCTGCTGAAGGCATGATTTAAAGCAGTTTTGGTGAATTAGAAACAAAAAAAGTTTTTTTGCAAAAAAGTATGGTGCTAAGTGTAGATAGCTTCATTATTTGAAAAGTAGATAGCTTCATGTTTTCATCCAAATACTGTATTGCTTGTAGCTTCCACATACTACACCCCACAACATTACTTTTATGTTGGTTGTTATTTGGGCTGCTGAAGGCATGATTTAAAGCAGTTTTGGTGAATTAGAAACAAAAAAAGTTTTTTTGCAAAAAAGTATGGTGCTAGGTGTAGATAGCTTAATGTTTTCATCCAAATACTGTATTGCGTGTAGCTTCCACATACTGCATCCCACAACATTACTTTTATGTTGGTTGTTATTTGGGCTGCTGAAGGCATGATTTAAAGCAGTTTTGGTGAATTAGAAACAAAAAAGTTTTTTTGCAAAAAAGTATGGTGCTAAGTGTAACTAGCTTCATGTTTTCATCCAAATACTGTATTGCTTGTAGCTTCCACATACTGCACCCCACAACATTACTTTTATGTTGGTTGTTATTTGGGCTGCTGAAGGCATGATTTAAAGCAGTTTTGGTGAATTAGAAACAAAAAAAGTTTTTTTGCAAAAAAGTATGGTGCTAGGTGTAGATAGCTTCATCATTTGAAAAGTAGATAGCTTCATGTTTTCATCCAAATACTGTATTGCTTGTAGCTTCCACATACTGCACCCCACAACATTACTTTTATGTTGGTTGTTATTTGGGCTGCTGAAGGCATGATTTAAAGCAGTTTTGGTGAATTAGAAATAAAAAAAGGTTTTTTTGCAAAAAAGTATGGTGCTAAGTGTACATAGCTTCATGTTTTCATCCAAATACTGTATTGCTTGTAGCTTCCACATACTGCACCCCACAACATTACTTTTATGTTGGTTGTTATTTGGGCTGCTGAAGGCATGATTTAAAGCAGTTTTGGTGAATTAGAAACAAAAAACGTTTTTTTTGCAAAAAAGTATGGTGCTAAGTGTAGATAGCTTCATTATTTGAAAAGTAGATAGCTTCATGTTTTCATCCAAATACTGTATTGCTTGTAGCTTCCACATACTACACCCCACAACATTACTTTTATGTTGGTTGTTATTTGGGTTGCTGAAGGCATGATTTAAAGCAGTTTTGGTGAATTAGAAACAAAAAAAGTTTTTTTTCAAAAAAGTATGGTGCTAAGTGTAACTAGCTTCATGTTTTCATCCAAATACTGTATTGCTTGTAGCTTCCACATACTGCACCCCACAACATTACTTTTATGTTGGTTGTTATTTGGGCTGCTGAAGGCATGATTTAAAGCAGTTTTGGTGAATTAGAAACAAAAAAAGTTTTTTTGCAAAAAAGTATGGTGCTAGGTGTAGATAGCTTAATGTTTTCATCCAAATACTGTATTGCGTGTAGCTTCCACATACTGCATCCCACAACATTACTTTTATGTTGGTTGTTATTTGGGCTGCTGAAGGCATGATTTAAAGCAGTTTTGGTGAATTAGAAACAAAAAAAGTTTTTTTGCAAAAAAGTATGGTGCTAGGTGTAGATAGCTTAATGTTTTCATCCAAATACTGTATTGCGTGTAGCTTCCACATACTGCATCCCACAACATTACTTTTATGTTGGTTGTTATTTGGGCTGCTGAAGGCATGATTTAAAGCAGTTTTGGTGAATTAGAAACAAAAAAAGTTTTTTTGCAAAAAAGTATGGTGCTAGGTGTAGATAGCTTCATGTTTTCATCCAAATACTGTATTGCGTGTAGCTTCCACATACTGCATCTCACAACATTACTTTTATGTTGGTTGTTATTTGGGCTGCTGAAGGCATGATTTAATGCAGTTTTGGTGAATTAGAAACAAAAAAAGTTTTTTTGCAAAAAAGTATGGTGCTAAGTGTAACTAGCTTCATGTTTTCATCCAAATACTGTATTGCTTGTAGCTTCCACATTCTGCACCCCACAACATTACTTTTATGTTGGTTGTTATTTGGGCTGCTGAAGGCATGATTTAAAGCAGTTTTGGTGAATTAGAAACAAAAAAAGTTTTTTTGCAAAAAACTATGGTGCTAGGTGTAGATAGCTTCATGTTTTCATCCAAATACTGTATTGCGTGTAGCTTCCACATACTGCATCCCACAACATTACTTTTATGTTGGTTGTTATTTGGGCTGCTGAAGGCATGATTTAAAGCAGTTTTGGTGAATTAGAAACAAAAAAGTTTTTTTGCAAAAAAGTATGGTGCTAAGTGTAACTAGCTTCATGTTTTCATCCAAATACTGTATTGCTTGTAGCTTCCACATACTGCACCCCACAACATTACTTTTATGTTGGTTGTTATTTGGGCTGCTGAAGGCATGATTTAAAGCAGTTTTGGTGAATTAGAAACAAAAAAAGTTTTTTTCCAAAAAAGTATGGTGCTATTTGTAGATAGCTTCATGTTTTCATTCAAATACTGTATTGCTTGTAGCTTCCACATACTGCATCCCACAACATTACTTTTATGTTGGTTGTTATTTGGGCTGCTGAAGGCATGATTTAAAGCAGTTTTGGTGAATTAGAAACAAAAAAGTTTTTTTGAAAAAAAGTATGGTGCTAAGTGTAACTAGCTTCATGTTTTCATCCAAATACTGTATTGCTTGTAGCTTCCACATACTGCACCCCACAACATTACTTTTATGTTGGTTGTTATTTGGGCTGCTGAAGGCATGATTTAAAGCAGTTTTGGTGAATTAGAAATAAAAAAGTTTTTTTTGCAAAAAAGTATGGTGCTAAGTGTAACTAGCTTCATGTTTTTATCCAAATACTGTATTGCTTGTAGCTTCCACATACTGCACCCCACAACATTACTTTTATGTTGGTTGTTATTTGGGCTGCTGAAGGCATGATTTAAAGCAGTTTTGGTGAATTAGAAACAAAAAAAGTTTTTTTGCAAAAAAGTATGGTGCTAGGTGTAGATAGCTTAATGTTTTCATCCAAATACTGTATTGCGTGTAGCTTCCACATACTGCATCCCACAACATTACTTTTATGTTGGTTGTTATTTGGGCTGCTGAAGGCATGATTTAAAGCAGTTTTGGTGAATTAGAAACAAAAAACGTTTTTTTGCAAAAAAGTATGGTGCTAAGTGTAGATAGCTTCATTATTTGAAAAGTAGATAGCTTCATGTTTTCATCCAAATACTGTATTGCTTGTAGCTTCCACATACTACACCCCACAACATTACTTTTATGTTGGTTGTTATTTGGGTTGCTGAAGGCATGATTTAAAGCAGTTTTGGTGAATTAGAAACAAAAAAAGTTTTTTTGCAAAAAAGTATGGTGCTAAGTGTAGATAGCTTCATATTTTCATCCAAATACTTTATTTCGTGTAGATTCCACATACTGCATCCCACAACATTACTTTTATGTTGGTTGTTATTTGGGCTGCTGAAGGCATGATTTAAAGCAGTTTTGGTGAATTAGAAACAAAAAAAGTTTTTTTGCAAAAAAGTATGGTGCTAAGTGTAGATAGCTTCATTATTTGAAAAGTAGATAGCTTCATGTTTTCATCCAAATACTGTATTGCTTGTAGCTTCCACATACTACACCCCACAACATTACTTTTATGTTGGTTGTTATTTGGGCTGCTGAAGGCATGATTTAAAGCAGTTTTGGTGAATTAGAAACAAAAAAAGTTTTTTTGCAAAAAAGTATGGTGCTAAGTGTAGATAGCTTCATGCTTTCATCCAAATACTGTATTGCTTGTAGCTTCCACACACTGCACCCCACAACATTACTTTTATGTTGGTTGTTATTTGGGCTGCTGAAGGCATGATTTAAAGCAGTTTTGGTGAATTAGAAATAAAAAAAGTTTTTTTGCAAAAAAGTATGGTGCTAAGTGTAGATAGCTTCATGTTTTCATGCAAATACTGTATTGCTTGTAGCTTCCACATACTGCACCCCACAACATTACTTTTATGTTGGTTGTTATTTGGACTGCTGAAGGCATGATTTAAAGCAGTTTTGGTGAATTAGAAACAAAAAAGGTTTTTTTGCAAAAAAGTATGGTGCTAAGTGTACATAGCTTCATGTTTTCATCCAAATACTGTATTGCTTGTAGCTTCCACATACTGCACCCCACAACATTACTTTTATGTTGGTTGTTATTTGGGCTGCTGAAGGCATGATTTAAAGCAGTTTTGGTGAATTAGAAACAAAAAAAGTTTTTTTGCAAAAAAGTATGGTGCTAAGTGTAGATAGCTTCATTATTTGAAAAGTAGATAGCTTCATGTTTTCATCCAAATACTGTATTGCTTGTAGCTTCCACATACTACACCCCACAACATTACTTTTATGTTGGTTGTTATTTGGGTTGCTGAAGGCATGATTTAAAGCAGTTTTGGTGAATTAGAAACAAAAAAAGTTTTTTTGCAAAAAAGTATGGTGCTAAGTGTAGATAGCTTCATATTTTCATCCAAATACTTTATTTCGTGTAGATTCCACATACTGCATCCCACAACATTACTTTTATGTTGGTTGTTATTTGGGCTGCTGAAGGCATGATTTAAAGCAGTTTTGGTGAATTAGAAACAAAAAAAGTTTTTTTGCAAAAAAGTATGGTGCTAAGTGTAGATAGCTTCATGTTTTCATGCAAATACTGTATTGCTTGTAGCTTCCACATACTGCACCCCACAACATTCCTTTTATGTTGGTTGTTATTTGGGCTGCTAAAAGCATGATTTAAAGCAGTTTTGGTGAATTAGAAACAAAAAAAGTTTTTTTGCAAAAAAGTATGGTGCTAAGTGTAGATAGCTTCATGTTTTCATCCAAATACTGGATTGCTTGTAGCTTCCACACACTGCACCCCACAACATTACTTTTATGTTGGTTGTTATTTGGGCTGCTGAAGGCATGATTTAAAGCAGTTTTGGTGAACTAGAAACAAAAAAAGTTTTTTTGCAAAAAAGTATGGTGCTAAGTGTAGATAGCTTCATTATTTGAAAAGTAGATAGCTTCATGTTTTCATCCAAATACTGTATTGCTTGTAGCTTCCACATACTGCACCCCACAACATTACTTTTATGTTGGTTGTTATTTGGGCTGCTGAAGGCATGATTTAAAGCAGTTTTGGTGAATTAGAAACAAAAAAAGTTTTTTTGCAAAAAAGTATGGTGCTAAGTGTAGATAGCTTCATGTTTTCATGCAAATACTGTATTGCTTGTAGCTTCCACATACTGCACCCCACAACATTCCTTTTATGTTGGTTGTTATTTGGGCTGCTAAAAGCATGCTTTAAAGCAGTTTTGGTGAATTAGAAACAAAAAAAGTTTTTTTGCAAAAAGTATGGTGCTAAGTGTAGATAGCTTCATGTTTTCATGCAAATACTGTATTGCTTGCAGCTTCCACATACTGCACCCCACAACATTACTTTTATGTTGGTTGTTATTTGGGCTGCTAAAAGCATGCTTTAAAGCAGTTTTGGTGAATTAGAAACAAAAAAAGTTTTTTTGCAAAAAAGTATGGTGCTAAGTGTAGATAGCTTCATGTTTTCATCCAAATACTGTATTGCTTGTAGCTTCCACATACTGCACCCCACAACATTACTTTTATGTTGGTTGTTATTTGGGCTGCTGAAGGCATGATTTAAAGCAGTTTTGGTGAATAAGAAACAAAAAAAGTTTTTGTGCAAAAAAGTATGGTGCTAAGTGTAGATAGCTTCATTATTTGAAAAGTGGATAGCTTCATGTTTTCATCCAAAAAACTGTATTGCTTGTAGCTTCCACATACTGCACCCCACAACATTACTTTTATGTTGGTTGTTATTTGGGCTGCTGAAGGCATGATTTAAAGCAGTTTTGGTGAATTAGAAACAAAAAAAGTTTTTTTGCAAAAAAGTATGGTGCTAAGTGTAGATAGCTTCATGTTTTCATGCAAATACTGTATTGCTTGTAGCTTCCACATACTGCACCCCACAACATTCCTTTTATGTTGGTTGTTATTTGGGCTGCTAAAAGCATGCTTTAAAGCAGTTTTGGTGAATTAGAAACAAAAAAAGTTTTTTTGCAAAAAGTATGGTGCTAAGTGTAGATAGCTTCATGTTTTCATGCAAATACTGTATTGCTTGCAGCTTCCACATACTGCACCCCACAACATTACTTTTATGTTGGTTGTTATTTGGGCTGCTAAAAGCATGCTTTAAAGCAGTTTTGGTGAATTAGAAACAAAAAAAGTTTCTTTGCAAAAAAGTATGGTGCTAAGTGTAGATAGCTTCATGTTTTCATCCAAATACTGTATTGCTTGTAGCTTCCACATACTGCACCCCACAACATTACTTTTATGTTGGTTGTTATTTGGGCTGCTGAAGGCATGATTTAAAGCAGTTTTGGTGAATTAGAAACAAAAAAAGTTTTTTTGCAAAAAAGTATGGTGCTAAGTGTACATAGCTTCATGTTTTCATCCAAATACTGTATTGCTTGTAGCTTCCACATACTGCACCCCACAACATTACTTTTATGTTGGTTGTTATTTGGGCTGCAGAAGGCATGATTTAAAGCAGTTTTGGTGAATTAGAAACAAAAAAACTTTTTTTGCAAAAAAGTATGGTGCTAAGTGTAGATAGCTTCATGTTTTCATCCAAATACTTTATTTCGTGTAGATTCCACATACTGCATCCCACAACATTACTTTTATGTTGGTTGTTATTTGGGCTGCTGAAGGCATGATTTAAAGCAGTTTTGGTGAATTAGAAACAAAAAAAGGTTTTTTGCAAAAAAGTAGGGTGCTAAGTGTAGATAGCTTCATTATTTGAAAAGTAGATAGCTTCATGTTTTCATCCAAATACTGTATTGCTTGTAGCTTCCACATACTACACCCCACAACATTACTTTTATGTTGGTTGTTATTTGGGCTGCTGAAGGCATGATTTAAAGCAGTTTTGGTGAATTAGAAACAAAAAAAGTTTTTTTGCAAAAAAGTATGGTGCTAAGTGTAGATAGCTTCATATTTTCATCCAAATACTTTATTTCGTGTAGATTCCACATACTGCATCCCACAACATTACTTTTATGTTGGTTGTTATTTGGGCTGCTGAAGGCATGATTTAAAGCAGTTTTGGTGAATTAGAAACAAAAAAAGTTTTTTTGCAAAAAAGTATGGTGCTAAGTGTAGATAGCTTCATTATTTGAAAAGTAGATAGCTTCATGTTTTCATCCAAATACTGTATTGCTTGTAGCTTCCACATACTACACCCCACAACATTACTTTTATGTTGGTTGTTATTTGGCTGCTGAAGGCATGATTTAAAGCAGTTTTGGTGAATTAGAAACAAAAAAAGTTTTTTTGCAAAAAAGTATGGTGCTAAGTGTAGATAGCTTCATTATTTGAAAAGTAGATAGCTTCATGTTTTCATCCAAATACTGTATTGCTTGTAGCTTCCACATACTACACCCCACAACATTACTTTTATGTTGGTTGTTATTTGGGTTGCTGAAGGCATGATTTAAAGCAGTTTTGGTGAATTAGAAACAAAAAAAGTTTTTTTGCAAAAAAGTATGGTGCTAAGTGTAGATAGCTTCATATTTTCATCCAAATACTTTATTTCGTGTAGATTCCACATACTGCATCCCACAACATTACTTTTATGTTGGTTGTTATTTGGGCTGCTGAAGGCATGATTTAAAGCAGTTTTGGTGAATTAGAAACAAAAAAAGTTTTTTTGCAAAAAAGTATGGTGCTAAGTGTAGATAGCTTCATTATTTGAAAAGTAGATAGCTTCATGTTTTCATCCAAATACTGTATTGCTTGTAGCTTCCACATACTACACCCCACAACATTACTTTTATGTTGGTTGTTATTTGGGCTGCTGAAGGCATGATTTAAAGCAGTTTTGGTGAATTAGAAACAAAAAAAGTTTTTTTGCAAAAAAGTATGGTGCTAAGTGTAGATAGCTTCATGCTTTCATCCAAATACTGTATTGCTTGTAGCTTCCACACACTGCACCCCACAACATTACTTTTATGTTGGTTGTTATTTGGGCTGCTGAAGGCATGATTTAAAGCAGTTTTGGTGAATTAGAAATAAAAAAAGTTTTTTTGCAAAAAAGTATGGTGCTAAGTGTAGATAGCTTCATGTTTTCATGCAAATACTGTATTGCTTGTAGCTTCCACATACTGCACCCCACAACATTACTTTTATGTTGGTTGTTATTTGGGCTGCTAAAAGCATGCTTTAAAGCAGTTTTGGTGAATTAGAAACAAAAAAAGTTTTTTTGCAAAAAAGTATGGTGCTAAGTGTAGATAGCTTCATTATTTGAAAAGTAGATAGCTTCATGTTTTCATCCAAATACTGTATTGCTTGTAGCTTCCACATACTGCACCCCACAACATTACTTTTATGTTGGTTGTTATTTGGGCTGCTGAAGGCATGATTTAAAGCAGTTTTGGTGAATTAGAAACAAAAAAAGTTTTTTTGCAAAAAAGTATGGTGCTAAGTGTAGATAGCTTCATGTTTTCACCCCACAACATTACTTTTATGTTGGTTGTTATTTGGGCTGCTGAAGGCATGATTTAAAGCAGTTTTGGTGAATTAGAAACAAAAAAAGTTTTTTTGCAAAAAAGTATGGTGCTAAGTGTAGATAGCTTCATGTTTTCATCCAAATACTGGATTGCATGTAGCTTCCACACACTGCACCCCACAACATTACTTTTATGTTGGTTGTTATTTGGGCTGCTGAAGGCATGATTTAAAGCAGTTTTGGTGAATTAGAAACAAAAAAAGGTTTTTTGCAAAAAAGTATGGTGCTAAGTGTAGATAGCTTCATTATTTGAAAAGTAGATAGCTTCATGTTTTCATCCAAATACTGTTTTGCTTGTAGCTTCCACATACTACACCCCACAACATTACTTTTATGTTGGTTGTTATTTGGGCTGCTGAAGGCATGATTTAAAGCAGTTTTGGTGAATTAGAAACAAAAAAAGTTTTTTTGCAAAAAAGTATGGTGCTAAGTGTAGATAGCTTCATGTTTTCATCCAAATACTTTATTTCGTGTAGATTCCACATACTGCATCCCACAACATTACTTTTATGTTGGTTGTTATTTGGGCTGCTGAAGGCATGATTTAAAGCAGTTTTGGTGAATTAGAAACAAAAAAAGGTTTTTTGCAAAAAAGTATGGTGCTAAGTGTAGATAGCTTCATTATTTGAAAAGTAGATAGCTTCATGTTTTCATCCAAATACTGTATTGCTTGTAGCTTCCACATACTACACCCCACAACATTACTTTTATGTTGGTTGTTATTTGGGCTGCTGAAGGCATGATTTAAAGCAGTTTTGGTGAATTAGAAACAAAAAAAGTTTTTTTGCAAAAAAGTATGGTGCTAAGTGTAGATAGCTTCATATTTTCATCCAAATACTTTATTTCGTGTAGATTCCACATACTGCATCCCACAACATTACTTTTATGTTGGTTGTTATTTGGGCTGCTGAAGGCATGATTTAAAGCAGTTTTGGTGAATTAGAAACAAAAAAAGTTTTTTTGCAAAAAAGTATGGTGCTAAGTGTAGATAGCTTCATTATTTGAAAAGTAGATAGCTTCATGTTTTCATCCAAATACTGTATTGCTTGTAGCTTCCACATACTACACCCCACAACATTACTTTTATGTTGGTTGTTATTTGGCTGCTGAAGGCATGATTTAAAGCAGTTTTGGTGAATTAGAAACAAAAAAAGTTTTTTTGCAAAAAAGTATGGTGCTAAGTGTAGATAGCTTCATGCTTTTATCCAAATACTGTATTGCTTGTAGCTTCCACACACTGCACCCCACAACATTACTTTTATGTTGGTTGTTATTTGGGCTGCTGAAGGCATGATTTAAAGCAGTTTTGGTGAATTAGAAATAAAAAAAGTTTTTTTGCAAAAAAGTATGGTGCTAAGTGTAGATAGCTTCATGTTTTCATGCAAATACTGTATTGCTTGTAGCTTCCACATACTGCACCCCACAACATTACTTTTATGTTGGTTGTTATTTGGGCTGCTAAAAGCATGCTTTAAAGCAGTTTTGGTGAATTAGAAACAAAAAAGTTTTTTTGCAAAAAAGTATGGTGCTAAGTGTAGATAGCTTCATTATTTGAAAAGTAGATAGCTTCATGTTTTCATCCAAATACTGTATTGCTTGTAGCTTCCACATACTGCACCCCACAACATTACTTTTATGTTGGTTGTTATTTGGGCTGCTGAAGGCATGATTTAAAGCAGTTTTGGTGAATTAGAAACAAAAAAAGTTTTTTTGCAAAAAAAGTATGGTGCTAAGTGTAGATAGCTTCATGTTTTCACCCCACAACATTACTTTTATGTTGGTTGTTATTTGGGCTGCTGAAGGCATGATTTAAAGCAGTTTTGGTGAATTAGAAACAAAAAAAGTTTTTTTGCAAAAAAGTATGGTGCTAAGTGTAGATAGCTTCATGTTTTCATCCAAATACTGGATTGCATGTAGCTTCCACACACTGCACCCCACAACATTACTTTTATGTTGGTTGTTATTTGGGCTGCTGAAGGCATGATTTAAAGCAGTTTTGGTGAATTAGAAACAAAAAAAGGTTTTTTGCAAAAAAGTATGGTGCTAAGTGTAGATAGCTTCATTATTTGAAAAGTAGATAGCTTCATGTTTTCATCCAAATACTGTATTGCTTGTAGCTTCCACATACTACACCCCACAACATTACTTTTATGTTGGTTGTTATTTGGGCTGCTGAAGGCATGATTTAAAGCAGTTTTGGTGAATTAGAAACAAAAAAAGTTTTTTTTGCAAAAAAGTATGGTGCTAAGTGTAGATAGCTTCATGTTTTCATCCAAATACTTTATTTCGTGTAGATTCCACATACTGCATCCCACAACATTACTTTTATGTTGGTTGTTATTTGGGCTGCTGAAGGCATGATTTAAAGCAGTTTTGGTGAATTAGAAACAAAAAAAGGTTTTTTGCAAAAAAGTATGGTGCTAAGTGTAGATAGCTTCATTATTTGAAAAGTAGATAGCTTCATGTTTTCATCCAAATACTGTATTGCTTGTAGCTTCCACATACTACACCCCACAACATTACTTTTATGTTGGTTGTTATTTGGGCTGCTGAAGGCATGATTTAAAGCAGTTTTGGTGAATTAGAAACAAAAAAAGTTTTTTTGCAAAAAAGTATGGTGCTAAGTGTAGATAGCTTCATATTTTCATCCAAATACTTTATTTCGTGTAGATTCCACATACTGCATCCCACAACATTACTTTTATGTTGGTTGTTATTTGGGCTGCTGAAGGCATGATTTAAAGCAGTTTTGGTGAATTAGAAACAAAAAAAGTTTTTTTGCAAAAAAGTATGGTGCTAAGTGTAGATAGCTTCATTATTTGAAAAGTAGATAGCTTCATGTTTTCATCCAAATACTGTATTGCTTGTAGCTTCCACATACTACACCCCACAACATTACTTTTATGTTGGTTGTTATTTGGCTGCTGAAGGCATGATTTAAAGCAGTTTTGGTGAATTAGAAACAAAAAAAGTTTTTTTGCAAAAAAGTATGGTGCTAAGTGTAGATAGCTTCATGCTTTTATCCAAATACTGTATTGCTTGTAGCTTCCACACACTGCACCCCACAACATTACTTTTATGTTGGTTGTTATTTGGGCTGCTGAAGGCATGATTTAAAGCAGTTTTGGTGAATTAGAAATAAAAAAAGTTTTTTTGCAAAAAAGTATGGTGCTAAGTGTAGATAGCTTCATTATTTGAAAAGTAGATAGCTTCATGTTTTCATCCAAATACTGTATTGCTTGTAGCTTCCACATACTGCACCCCACAACATTACTTTTATGTTGGTTGTTATTTGGGCTGCTGAAGGCATGATTTAAAGCAGTTTTGGTGAATTAGAAACAAAAAAAGTTTTTTTGCAAAAAAGTATGGTGCTAATTGTAGATAGCTTCATGTTTTCACCCCACAACATTACTTTTATGTTGGTTGTTATTTGGGCTGCTGAAGGCATGATTTAAAGCAGTTTTGGTGAATTAGAAACAAAAAAAGGTTTTTTGCAAAAAAGTATGGTGCTAAGTGTAGATAGCTTCATTATTTGAAAAGTAGATAGCTTCATGTTTTCATCCAAATACTGTATTGCTTGTAGCTTCCACATACTACACCCCACAACATTACTTTTATGTTGGTTGTTATTTGGGCTGCTGAAGGCATGATTTAAAGCAGTTTTCGTGAATTAGAAACAAAAAAAGTTTTTTTGCAAAAAAGTATGGTGCTAAGTGTAGATAGCTTCATGTTTTCATCCAAATACTTTATTTCGTGTAGATTCCACATACTGCATCCCACAACATTTCTTTTATGTTGGTTGTTATTTGGGCTGCTGAAGGCATGATTTAAAGCAGTTTTGGTGAATTAGAAATAAAAAAAGGTTTTTTGCAAAAAAGTATGGTGCTAAGTGTAGATAGCTTCATGTTTTCATGCAAATACTGTATTGCTTGTAGCTTCCACATACTGCACCCCACAACATTACTTTTATGTTGGTTGTTATTTGGGCTGCTAAAAGCATGCTTTAAAGCAGTTTTGGTGAATTAGAAACAAAAAAGTTTTTTTGCAAAAAAGTATGGTGCTAAGTGTAGATAGCTTCATGTTTTCATCCAAATACTGTATTGCTTGTAGCTTCCACATACTGCACCCCACAACATTACTTTTATGTTGGTTGTTATTTGGACTGCTGAAGGCATGATTTAAAGCAGTTTTGGTGAATTAGAAACAAAAAAGGTTTTTTTGCAAAAAAGTATGGTGCTAAGTGTACATAGCTTCATGTTTTCATCCAAATACTGTATTGCTTGTAGCTTCCACATACTGCACCCCACAACATTACTTTTATGTTGGTTGTTATTTGGGCTGCTGAAGGCATGATTTAAAGCAGTTTTGGTGAATTAGAAACAAAAAAAGTTTTTTTGCAAAAAAGTATGGTGCTAAGTGTAGATAGCTTCATTATTTGAAAAGTAGATAGCTTCATGTTTTCATCCAAATACTGTATTGCTTGTAGCTTCCACATACTACACCCCACAACATTACTTTTATGTTGGTTGTTATTTGGGCTGCTGAAGGCATGATTTAAAGCAGTTTTGGTGAATTAGAAATAAAAAAAGTTTTTTTGCAAAAAAGTATGGTGCTAAGTGTAGATAGCTTCATTATTTGAAAAGTAGATAGCTTCATGTTTTCATCCAAATACTGTATTGCTTGTAGCTTCCACATACTGCACCCCACAACATTACTTTTATGTTGGTTGTTATTTGGGCTGCTGAAGGCATGATTTAAAGCAGTTTTGGTGAATTAGAAACAAAAAAAGTTTTTTTGCAAAAAAGTATGGTGCTAATTGTAGATAGCTTCATGTTTTCACCCCACAACATTACTTTTATGTTGGTTGTTATTTGGGCTGCTGAAGGCATGATTTAAAGCAGTTTTGGTGAATTAGAAACAAAAAAAGTTTTTTTGCAAAAAAGTATGGTGCTAAGTGTAGATAGCTTCATGTTTTCATCCAAATACTGGATTGCATGTAGATTCCACACACTGCACCCCACAACATAACTTTTATGTTGGTTGTTATTTGGGCTGCTGAAGGCATGATTTAAAGCAGTTTTGGTGAATTAGAAACAAAAACAGGTTTTTTGCAAAAAAGTATGGTGCTAAGTGTAGATAGCTTCATTATTTGAAAAGTAGATAGCTTCATGTTTTCATCCAAATACTGTATTGCTTGTAGCTTCCACATACTACACCCCACAACATTACTTTTATGTTGGTTGTTATTTGGGCTGCTGAAGGCATGATTTAAAGCAGTTTTGGTGAATTAGAAATAAAAAAAGTTTTTTTGCAAAAAAGTATGGTGCTAAGTGTAGATAGCTTCATGTTTTCATGCAAATACTGTATTGCTTGTAGCTTCCACATACTGCACCCCACAACATTACTTTTATGTTGGTTGTTATTTGGGCTGCTAAAAGCATGATTTAAAGCAGTTTTGGTGAATTAGAAACAAAAAAAGTTTTTTTGCAAAAAAGTATGGTGCTAAGTGTAGATAGCTTCATGTTTTCATCCAAATACTGTATTGCTTGTAGCTTCCACATACTGCACCCCACAACATTACTTTTATGTTGGTTGTTATTTGGGCTGCTGAAGGCATGATTTAAAGCAGTTTTGGTGAATTAGAAACAAAAAAAGTTTTTTTGCAAAAAAGTATGGTGCTAAGTGTACATAGCTTCATGTTTTCATCCAAATACTGTATTGCTTGTAGCTTCCACATACTGCACCCCACAACATTACTTTTATGTTGGTTGTTATTTGGGCTGCTGAAGGCATGATTTAAAGCAGTTTTGGTGAATTAGAAACAAAAAAAGTTTTTTTGCAAAAAAGTATGGTGCTAAGTGTAGATAGCTTCATTATTTGAAAAGTAGATAGCTTCATGTTTTCATCCAAATACTGTATTGCTTGTAGCTTCCACATACTGCACCCCACAACATTACTTTTATGTTGGTTGTTATTTGGGCTGCTGAAGGCATGATTTAAAGCAGTTTTGGTGAATTAGAAACAAAAAAAGTTTTTTTGCAAAAAAGTATGGTGCTAAGTGTAGATAGCTTCATGTTTTCATGCAAATACTGTATTGCTTGTAGCTTCCACATACTGCACCAAACAACATTCCTTTTATGTTGGTTGTTATTTGGGCTGCTAAAAGCATGCTTTAAAGCAGTTTTGGTGAATTAGAAACAAAAAAAGTTTTTTGCAAAAAGTATGGTGCTAAGTGTAGATAGCTTCATGTTTTCATGCAAATACTGTATTGCTTGCAGCTTCCACATACTGCACCCCACAACATTACTTTTATGTTGGTTGTTATTTGGGCTGCTAAAAGCATGCTTTAAAGCAGTTTTGGTGAATTAGAAACAAAAAAAGTTTTTTTGCAAAAAAGTATGGTGCTAAGTGTAGATAGCTTCATGTTTTCATCCAAATACTGTATTGCTTGTAGCTTCCACATACTGCACCCCACAACATTACTTTTATGTTGGTTGTTATTTGGGCTGCTGAAGGCATGATTTAAAGCAGTTTTGGTGAATTAGAAACAAAAAAAGTTTTTTTGCAAAAAAGTATGGTGCTAAGTGTACATAGCTTCATGTTTTCATCCAAATACTGTATTGCTTGTAGCTTCCACATACTGCACCCCACAACATTACTTTTATGTTGGTTGTTATTTGGGCTGCTAAAAGCATGCTTTAAAGCAGTTTTGGTGAATTAGAAACAAAAAAAGTTTTTTTGCAAAAAAGTATGGTGCTAAGTGTAGATAGCTTCATATTTTCATCCAAATACTTTATTTCGTGTAGATTCCACATACTGCATCCCACAACATTACTTTTATGTTGGTTGTTATTTGGGCTGCTGAAGGCATGATTTAAAGCAGTTTTGGTGAATTAGAAACAAAAAAAGTTTTTTTGCAAAAAAGTATGGTGCTAAGTGTAGATAGCTTCATTATTTGAAAAGTAGATAGCTTCATGTTTTCATCCAAATACTGTATTGCTTGTAGCTTCCACATACTACACCCCACAACATTACTTTTATGTTGGTTGTTATTTGGGCTGCTGAAGGCATGATTTAAAGCAGTTTTGGTGAATTAGAAACAAAAAAAGTTTTTTTGCAAAAAAGTATGGTGCTAAGTGTAGATAGCTTCATGCTTTCATCCAAATACTGTATTGCTTGTAGCTTCCACACACTGCACCCCACAACATTACTTTTATGTTGGTTGTTATTTGGGCTGCTGAAGGCATGATTTAAAGCAGTTTTGGTGAATTAGAAATAAAAAAAGTTTTTTTGCAAAAAAGTATGGTGCTAAGTGTAGATAGCTTCATGTTTTCATGCAAATACTGTATTGCTTGTAGCTTCCACATACTGCACCCCACAACATTACTTTTATGTTGGTTGTTATTTGGGCTGCTAAAAGCATGCTTTAAAGCAGTTTTGGTGAATTAGAAACAAAAAAAGTTTTTTTGCAAAAAAGTATGGTGCTAAGTGTAGATAGCTTCATGTTTTCATCCAAATACTGTATTGCTTGTAGCTTCCACATACTGCACCCCACAACATTACTTTTATGTTGGTTGTTATTTGGACTGCTGAAGGCATGATTTAAAGCAGTTTTGGTGAATTAGAAACAAAAAAGGTTTTTTTGCAAAAAAGTATGGTGCTAAGTGTACATAGCTTCATGTTTTCATCCAAATACTGTATTGCTTGTAGCTTCCACATACTGCACCCCACAACATTACTTTTATGTTGGTTGTTATTTGGGCTGCTGAAGGCATGATTTAAAGCAGTTTTGGTGAATTAGAAACAAAAAAAGTTTTTTTGCAAAAAAGTATGGTGCTAAGTGTAGATAGCTTCATTATTTGAAAAGTAGATAGCTTCATGTTTTCATCCAAATACTGTATTGCTTGTAGCTTCCACATACTACACCCCACAACATTACTTTTATGTTGGTTGTTATTTGGGTTGCTGAAGGCATGATTTAAAGCAGTTTTGGTGAATTAGAAACAAAAAAAGTTTTTTTGCAAAAAAGTATGGTGCTAAGTGTAGATAGCTTCATATTTTCATCCAAATACTTTATTTCGTGTAGATTCCACATACTGCATCCCACAACATTACTTTTATGTTGGTTGTTATTTGGGCTGCTGAAGGCATGATTTAAAGCAGTTTTGGTGAATTAGAAACAAAAAAAGTTTTTTTGCAAAAAAGTATGGTGCTAAGTGTAGATAGCTTCATGTTTTCATGCAAATACTGTATTGCTTGTAGCTTCCACATACTGCACCCCACAACATTCCTTTTATGTTGGTTGTTATTTGGGCTGCTAAAAGCATGATTTAAAGCAGTTTTGGTGAATTAGAAACAAAAAAAGTTTTTTTGCAAAAAAGTATGGTGCTAAGTGTAGATAGCTTCATGTTTTCATCCAAATACTGGATTGCTTGTAGCTTCCACACACTGCACCCCACAACATTACTTTTATGTTGGTTGTTATTTGGGCTGCTGAAGGCATGATTTAAAGCAGTTTTGGTGAACTAGAAACAAAAAAAGTTTTTTTGCAAAAAAGTATGGTGCTAAGTGTAGATAGCTTCATTATTTGAAAAGTAGATAGCTTCATGTTTTCATCCAAATACTGTATTGCTTGTAGCTTCCACATACTGCACCCCACAACATTACTTTTATGTTGGTTGTTATTTGGGCTGCTGAAGGCATGATTTAAAGCAGTTTTGGTGAATTAGAAACAAAAAAAGTTTTTTTGCAAAAAAGTATGGTGCTAAGTGTAGATAGCTTCATGTTTTCATGCAAATACTGTATTGCTTGTAGCTTCCACATACTGCACCCCACAACATTCCTTTTATGTTGGTTGTTATTTGGGCTGCTAAAAGCATGCTTTAAAGCAGTTTTGGTGAATTAGAAACAAAAAAAGTTTTTTTGCAAAAAGTATGGTGCTAAGTGTAGATAGCTTCATGTTTTCATGCAAATACTGTATTGCTTGCAGCTTCCACATACTGCACCCCACAACATTACTTTTATGTTGGTTGTTATTTGGGCTGCTAAAAGCATGCTTTAAAGCAGTTTTGGTGAATTAGAAACAAAAAAAGTTTTTTTGCAAAAAAGTATGGTGCTAAGTGTAGATAGCTTCATGTTTTCATCCAAATACTGTATTGCTTGTAGCTTCCACATACTGCACCCCACAACATTACTTTTATGTTGGTTGTTATTTGGGCTGCTGAAGGCATGATTTAAAGCAGTTTTGGTGAATAAGAAACAAAAAAAGTTTTTGTGCAAAAAAGTATGGTGCTAAGTGTAGATAGCTTCATTATTTGAAAAGTGGATAGCTTCATGTTTTCATCCAAAAAACTGTATTGCTTGTAGCTTCCACATACTGCACCCCACAACATTACTTTTATGTTGGTTGTTATTTGGGCTGCTGAAGGCATGATTTAAAGCAGTTTTGGTGAATTAGAAACAAAAAAAGTTTTTTTGCAAAAAAGTATGGTGCTAAGTGTAGATAGCTTCATGTTTTCATGCAAATACTGTATTGCTTGTAGCTTCCACATACTGCACCCCACAACATTCCTTTTATGTTGGTTGTTATTTGGGCTGCTAAAAGCATGCTTTAAAGCAGTTTTGGTGAATTAGAAACAAAAAAAGTTTTTTTGCAAAAAGTATGGTGCTAAGTGTAGATAGCTTCATGTTTTCATGCAAATACTGTATTGCTTGCAGCTTCCACATACTGCACCCCACAACATTACTTTTATGTTGGTTGTTATTTGGGCTGCTAAAAGCATGCTTTAAAGCAGTTTTGGTGAATTAGAAACAAAAAAAGTTTCTTTGCAAAAAAGTATGGTGCTAAGTGTAGATAGCTTCATGTTTTCATCCAAATACTGTATTGCTTGTAGCTTCCACATACTGCACCCCACAACATTACTTTTATGTTGGTTGTTATTTGGGCTGCTGAAGGCATGATTTAAAGCAGTTTTGGTGAATTAGAAACAAAAAAAGTTTTTTTGCAAAAAAGTATGGTGCTAAGTGTACATAGCTTCATGTTTTCATCCAAATACTGTATTGCTTGTAGCTTCCACATACTGCACCCCACAACATTACTTTTATGTTGGTTGTTATTTGGGCTGCAGAAGGCATGATTTAAAGCAGTTTTGGTGAATTAGAAACAAAAAAACTTTTTTTGCAAAAAAGTATGGTGCTAAGTGTAGATAGCTTCATGTTTTCATCCAAATACTTTATTTCGTGTAGATTCCACATACTGCATCCCACAACATTACTTTTATGTTGGTTGTTATTTGGGCTGCTGAAGGCATGATTTAAAGCAGTTTTGGTGAATTAGAAACAAAAAAAGGTTTTTTGCAAAAAAGTAGGGTGCTAAGTGTAGATAGCTTCATTATTTGAAAAGTAGATAGCTTCATGTTTTCATCCAAATACTGTATTGCTTGTAGCTTCCACATACTACACCCCACAACATTACTTTTATGTTGGTTGTTATTTGGGCTGCTGAAGGCATGATTTAAAGCAGTTTTGGTGAATTAGAAACAAAAAAAGTTTTTTTGCAAAAAAGTATGGTGCTAAGTGTAGATAGCTTCATATTTTCATCCAAATACTTTATTTCGTGTAGATTCCACATACTGCATCCCACAACATTACTTTTATGTTGGTTGTTATTTGGGCTGCTGAAGGCATGATTTAAAGCAGTTTTGGTGAATTAGAAACAAAAAAAGTTTTTTTGCAAAAAAGTATGGTGCTAAGTGTAGATAGCTTCATTATTTGAAAAGTAGATAGCTTCATGTTTTCATCCAAATACTGTATTGCTTGTAGCTTCCACATACTACACCCCACAACATTACTTTTATGTTGGTTGTTATTTGGCTGCTGAAGGCATGATTTAAAGCAGTTTTGGTGAATTAGAAACAAAAAAAGTTTTTTTGCAAAAAAGTATGGTGCTAAGTGTAGATAGCTTCATTATTTGAAAAGTAGATAGCTTCATGTTTTCATCCAAATACTGTATTGCTTGTAGCTTCCACATACTACACCCCACAACATTACTTTTATGTTGGTTGTTATTTGGGTTGCTGAAGGCATGATTTAAAGCAGTTTTGGTGAATTAGAAACAAAAAAAGTTTTTTTGCAAAAAAGTATGGTGCTAAGTGTAGATAGCTTCATATTTTCATCCAAATACTTTATTTCGTGTAGATTCCACATACTGCATCCCACAACATTACTTTTATGTTGGTTGTTATTTGGGCTGCTGAAGGCATGATTTAAAGCAGTTTTGGTGAATTAGAAACAAAAAAAGTTTTTTTGCAAAAAAGTATGGTGCTAAGTGTAGATAGCTTCATTATTTGAAAAGTAGATAGCTTCATGTTTTCATCCAAATACTGTATTGCTTGTAGCTTCCACATACTACACCCCACAACATTACTTTTATGTTGGTTGTTATTTGGGCTGCTGAAGGCATGATTTAAAGCAGTTTTGGTGAATTAGAAACAAAAAAAGTTTTTTTGCAAAAAAGTATGGTGCTAAGTGTAGATAGCTTCATGCTTTCATCCAAATACTGTATTGCTTGTAGCTTCCACACACTGCACCCCACAACATTACTTTTATGTTGGTTGTTATTTGGGCTGCTGAAGGCATGATTTAAAGCAGTTTTGGTGAATTAGAAATAAAAAAAGTTTTTTTGCAAAAAAGTATGGTGCTAAGTGTAGATAGCTTCATGTTTTCATGCAAATACTGTATTGCTTGTAGCTTCCACATACTGCACCCCACAACATTACTTTTATGTTGGTTGTTATTTGGGCTGCTAAAAGCATGCTTTAAAGCAGTTTTGGTGAATTAGAAACAAAAAAAGTTTTTTTGCAAAAAAGTATGGTGCTAAGTGTAGATAGCTTCATTATTTGAAAAGTAGATAGCTTCATGTTTTCATCCAAATACTGTATTGCTTGTAGCTTCCACATACTGCACCCCACAACATTACTTTTATGTTGGTTGTTATTTGGGCTGCTGAAGGCATGATTTAAAGCAGTTTTGGTGAATTAGAAACAAAAAAAGTTTTTTTGCAAAAAAGTATGGTGCTAAGTGTAGATAGCTTCATGTTTTCACCCCACAACATTACTTTTATGTTGGTTGTTATTTGGGCTGCTGAAGGCATGATTTAAAGCAGTTTTGGTGAATTAGAAACAAAAAAAGTTTTTTTGCAAAAAAGTATGGTGCTAAGTGTAGATAGCTTCATGTTTTCATCCAAATACTGGATTGCATGTAGCTTCCACACACTGCACCCCACAACATTACTTTTATGTTGGTTGTTATTTGGGCTGCTGAAGGCATGATTTAAAGCAGTTTTGGTGAATTAGAAACAAAAAAAGGTTTTTTGCAAAAAAGTATGGTGCTAAGTGTAGATAGCTTCATTATTTGAAAAGTAGATAGCTTCATGTTTTCATCCAAATACTGTTTTGCTTGTAGCTTCCACATACTACACCCCACAACATTACTTTTATGTTGGTTGTTATTTGGGCTGCTGAAGGCATGATTTAAAGCAGTTTTGGTGAATTAGAAACAAAAAAAGTTTTTTTGCAAAAAAGTATGGTGCTAAGTGTAGATAGCTTCATGTTTTCATCCAAATACTTTATTTCGTGTAGATTCCACATACTGCATCCCACAACATTACTTTTATGTTGGTTGTTATTTGGGCTGCTGAAGGCATGATTTAAAGCAGTTTTGGTGAATTAGAAACAAAAAAAGGTTTTTTGCAAAAAAGTATGGTGCTAAGTGTAGATAGCTTCATTATTTGAAAAGTAGATAGCTTCATGTTTTCATCCAAATACTGTATTGCTTGTAGCTTCCACATACTACACCCCACAACATTACTTTTATGTTGGTTGTTATTTGGGCTGCTGAAGGCATGATTTAAAGCAGTTTTGGTGAATTAGAAACAAAAAAAGTTTTTTTGCAAAAAAGTATGGTGCTAAGTGTAGATAGCTTCATATTTTCATCCAAATACTTTATTTCGTGTAGATTCCACATACTGCATCCCACAACATTACTTTTATGTTGGTTGTTATTTGGGCTGCTGAAGGCATGATTTAAAGCAGTTTTGGTGAATTAGAAACAAAAAAAGTTTTTTTGCAAAAAAGTATGGTGCTAAGTG
Source organism: Spea bombifrons (assembly GCF_027358695.1). Classification (NCBI taxonomy): domain Eukaryota; kingdom Metazoa; phylum Chordata; class Amphibia; order Anura; family Pelobatidae; genus Spea; species Spea bombifrons. Next base: position 22,229,524 of record NC_071093.1, read on the forward strand.
TAGATAGCTTCATTATTTGAAAAGTAGATAGCTTCATGTTTTCATCCAAATACTGTATTGCTTGTAGCTTCCACATACTACACCCCACAACATTACTTTTATGTTGGTTGTTATTTGGCTGCTGAAGGCATGATTTAAAGCAGTTTTGGTGAATTAGAAACAAAAAAAGTTTTTTTGCAAAAAAGTATGGTGCTAAGTGTAGATAGCTTCATGCTTTTATCCAAATACTGTATTGCTTGTAGCTTCCACACACTGCACCCCACAACATTACTTTTATGTTGGTTGTTATTTGGGCTGCTGAAGGCATGATTTAAAGCAGTTTTGGTGAATTAGAAATAAAAAAAGTTTTTTTGCAAAAAAGTATGGTGCTAAGTGTAGATAGCTTCATGTTTTCATGCAAATACTGTATTGCTTGTAGCTTCCACATACTGCACCCCACAACATTACTTTTATGTTGGTTGTTATTTGGGCTGCTAAAAGCATGCTTTAAAGCAGTTTTGGTGAATTAGAAACAAAAAAGTTTTTTTGCAAAAAAGTATGGTGCTAAGTGTAGATAGCTTCATTATTTGAAAAGTAGATAGCTTCATGTTTTCATCCAAATACTGTATTGCTTGTAGCTTCCACATACTGCACCCCACAACATTACTTTTATGTTGGTTGTTATTTGGGCTGCTGAAGGCATGATTTAAAGCAGTTTTGGTGAATTAGAAACAAAAAAAGTTTTTTTGCAAAAAAAGTATGGTGCTAAGTGTAGATAGCTTCATGTTTTCACCCCACAACATTACTTTTATGTTGGTTGTTATTTGGGCTGCTGAAGGCATGATTTAAAGCAGTTTTGGTGAATTAGAAACAAAAAAAGTTTTTTTGCAAAAAAGTATGGTGCTAAGTGTAGATAGCTTCATGTTTTCATCCAAATACTGGATTGCATGTAGCTTCCACACACTGCACCCCACAACATTACTTTTATGTTGGTTGTTATTTGGGCTGCTGAAGGCATGATTTAAAGCAGTTTTGGTGAATTAGAAACAAAAAAAGGTTTTTTGCAAAAAAGTATGGTGCTAAGTGTAGATAGCTTCATTATTTGAAAAGTAGATAGCTTCATGTTTTCATCCAAATACTGTATTGCTTGTAGCTTCCACATACTACACCCCACAACATTACTTTTATGTTGGTTGTTATTTGGGCTGCTGAAGGCATGATTTAAAGCAGTTTTGGTGAATTAGAAACAAAAAAAGTTTTTTTTGCAAAAAAGTATGGTGCTAAGTGTAGATAGCTTCATGTTTTCATCCAAATACTTTATTTCGTGTAGATTCCACATACTGCATCCCACAACATTACTTTTATGTTGGTTGTTATTTGGGCTGCTGAAGGCATGATTTAAAGCAGTTTTGGTGAATTAGAAACAAAAAAAGGTTTTTTGCAAAAAAGTATGGTGCTAAGTGTAGATAGCTTCATTATTTGAAAAGTAGATAGCTTCATGTTTTCATCCAAATACTGTATTGCTTGTAGCTTCCACATACTACACCCCACAACATTACTTTTATGTTGGTTGTTATTTGGGCTGCTGAAGGCATGATTTAAAGCAGTTTTGGTGAATTAGAAACAAAAAAAGTTTTTTTGCAAAAAAGTATGGTGCTAAGTGTAGATAGCTTCATGTTTTCATCCAAATACTGGATTGCATGTAGCTTCCACATACTGCACCCCACAATATTACTTTTATGTTGGTTGTTATTTGGGCTGCTGAAGGCATGATTTAAAGCAGTTTTGGTGAATTAGAAACAAAAAAAGTTTTTTTGCAAAAAAGTATGGTGCTAATTGTAGATAGCTTCATGTTTTCACCCCACAACATTACTTTTATGTTGGTTGTTATTTGGGCTGCTGAAGGCATGATTTAAAGCAGTTTTGGTGAATTAGAAACAAAAAAAGTTTTTTTGCAAAAAAGTATGGTGCTAAGTGTAGATAGCTTCATGTTTTCATCCAAATACTGGATTGCATGTAGCTTCCACACACTGCACCCCACAACATTACTTTTATGTTGGTTGTTATTTGGGCTGCTGAAGGCATGATTTAAAGCAGTTTTGGTGAATTAGAAACAAAAAAAGTTTTTTTGCAAAAAAGTATGGTGCTAAGTGTAGATAGCTTCATTATTTGAAAAGTAGATAGCTTCATGTTTTCATCCAAATACTGTATTGCTTGTAGCTTCCACATACTACACCCCACAACATTACTTTTATGTTGGTTGTTATTTGGGCTGCTGAAGGCATGATTTAAAGCAGTTTTCGTGAATTAGAAACAAAAAAAGTTTTTTTGCAAAAAAGTATGGTGCTAAGTGTAGATAGCTTCATGTTTTCATCCAAATACTTTATTTCGTGTAGATTCCACATACTGCATCCCACAACATTTCTTTTATGTTGGTTGTTATTTGGGCTGCTGAAGGCATGATTTAAAGCAGTTTTGGTGAATTAGAAATAAAAAAAGGTTTTTTGCAAAAAAGTATGGTGCTAAGTGTAGATAGCTTCATGTTTTCATGCAAATACTGTATTGCTTGTAGCTTCCACATACTGCACCCCACAACATTACTTTTATGTTGGTTGTTATTTGGGCTGCTAAAAGCATGCTTTAAAGCAGTTTTGGTGAATTAGAAACAAAAAAGTTTTTTTGCAAAAAAGTATGGTGCTAAGTGTAGATAGCTTCATGTTTTCATCCAAATACTGTATTGCTTGTAGCTTCCACATACTGCACCCCACAACATTACTTTTATGTTGGTTGTTATTTGGACTGCTGAAGGCATGATTTAAAGCAGTTTTGGTGAATTAGAAACAAAAAAGGTTTTTTTGCAAAAAAGTATGGTGCTAAGTGTACATAGCTTCATGTTTTCATCCAAATACTGTATTGCTTGTAGCTTCCACATACTGCACCCCACAACATTACTTTTATGTTGGTTGTTATTTGGGCTGCTGAAGGCATGATTTAAAGCAGTTTTGGTGAATTAGAAACAAAAAAAGTTTTTTTGCAAAAAAGTATGGTGCTAAGTGTAGATAGCTTCATTATTTGAAAAGTAGATAGCTTCATGTTTTCATCCAAATACTGTATTGCTTGTAGCTTCCACATACTACACCCCACAACATTACTTTTATGTTGGTTGTTATTTGGGCTGCTGAAGGCATGATTTAAAGCAGTTTTGGTGAATTAGAAATAAAAAAAGTTTTTTTGCAAAAAAGTATGGTGCTAAGTGTAGATAGCTTCATTATTTGAAAAGTAGATAGCTTCATGTTTTCATCCAAATACTGTATTGCTTGTAGCTTCCACATACTGCACCCCACAACATTACTTTTATGTTGGTTGTTATTTGGGCTGCTGAAGGCATGATTTAAAGCAGTTTTGGTGAATTAGAAACAAAAAAAGTTTTTTTGCAAAAAAGTATGGTGCTAATTGTAGATAGCTTCATGTTTTCACCCCACAACATTACTTTTATGTTGGTTGTTATTTGGGCTGCTGAAGGCATGATTTAAAGCAGTTTTGGTGAATTAGAAACAAAAAAAGTTTTTTTGCAAAAAAGTATGGTGCTAAGTGTAGATAGCTTCATGTTTTCATCCAAATACTGGATTGCATGTAGATTCCACACACTGCACCCCACAACATTACTTTTATGTTGGTTGTTATTTGGGCTGCTGAAGGCATGATTTAAAGCAGTTTTGGTGAATTAGAAACAAAAACAGGTTTTTTGCAAAAAAGTATGGTGCTAAGTGTAGATAGCTTCATTATTTGAAAAGTAGATAGCTTCATGTTTTCATCCAAATACTGTATTGCTTGTAGCTTCCACATACTACACCCCACAACATTACTTTTATGTTGGTTGTTATTTGGGCTGCTGAAGGCATGATTTAAAGCAGTTTTGGTGAATTAGAAATAAAAAAAGTTTTTTTGCAAAAAAGTATGGTGCTAAGTGTAGATAGCTTCATGTTTTCATGCAAATACTGTATTGCTTGTAGCTTCCACATACTGCACCCCACAACATTACTTTTATGTTGGTTGTTATTTGGGCTGCTAAAAGCATGATTTAAAGCAGTTTTGGTGAATTAGAAACAAAAAAAGTTTTTTTGCAAAAAAGTATGGTGCTAAGTGTAGATAGCTTCATGTTTTCATCCAAATACTGTATTGCTTGTAGCTTCCACATACTGCACCCCACAACATTACTTTTATGTTGGTTGTTATTTGGGCTGCTGAAGGCATGATTTAAAGCAGTTTTGGTGAATTAGAAACAAAAAAAGTTTTTTTGCAAAAAAGTATGGTGCTAAGTGTACATAGCTTCATGTTTTCATCCAAATACTGTATTGCTTGTAGCTTCCACATACTGCACCCCACAACATTACTTTTATGTTGGTTGTTATTTGGGCTGCTGAAGGCATGATTTAAAGCAGTTTTGGTGAATTAGAAACAAAAAAAGTTTTTTTGCAAAAAAGTATGGTGCTAAGTGTAGATAGCTTCATTATTTGAAAAGTAGATAGCTTCATGTTTTCATCCAAATACTATATTGCTTGTAGCTTCCACATACTGCACCCCACAACATTACTTTTATGTTGGTTGTTATTTGGGCTGCTGAAGGCATGATTTAAAGCAGTTTTGGTGAATTAGAAACAAAAAAAGTTTTTTTGCAAAAAAGTATGGTGCTAAGTGTAGATAGCTTCATGTTTTCATGCAAATACTGTATTGCTTGTAGCTTCCACATACTGCACCAAACAACATTCCTTTTATGTTGGTTGTTATTTGGGCTGCTAAAAGCATGCTTTAAAGCAGTTTTGGTGAATTAGAAACAAAAAAAGTTTTTTGCAAAAAGTATGGTGCTAAGTGTAGATAGCTTCATGTTTTCATGCAAATACTGTATTGCTTGCAGCTTCCACATACTGCACCCCACAACATTACTTTTATGTTGGTTGTTATTTGGGCTGCTAAAAGCATGCTTTAAAGCAGTTTTGGTGAATTAGAAACAAAAAAAGTTTTTTTGCAAAAAAGTATGGTGCTAAGTGTAGATAGCTTCATGTTTTCATCCAAATACTGTATTGCTTGTAGCTTCCACATACTGCACCCCACAACATTACTTTTATGTTGGTTGTTATTTGGGCTGCTGAAGGCATGATTTAAAGCAGTTTTGGTGAATTAGAAACAAAAAAAGTTTTTTTGCAAAAAAGTATGGTGCTAAGTGTACATAGCTTCATGTTTTCATCCAAATACTGTATTGCTTGTAGCTTCCACATACTGCACCCCACAACATTACTTTTATGTTGGTTGTTATTTGGGCTGCTGAAGGCATGATTTAAAGCAGTTTTGGTGAATTAGAAACAAAAAAAGTTTTTTTGCAAAAAAGTATGGTGCTAAGTGTAGATAGCTTCATTATTTGAAAAGTAGATAGCTTCATGTTTTCATCCAAATACTGTATTGCTTGTAGCTTCCACATACTTTTCAAATATTTTTTATTACAGTTTTATAAAATACAAAACAAAAGTAAATGTAATTATAACATCAAACAGATGAGACTGTCAAACAGTATCGCACATACAATATACAGTGTACAATAATAATTCAAATTGAAACCATAGAATTGGGAAATAGTAGTTACAACAATTATCACTCGAAAGAGAAAAAAAAACAAGGGGGGAAAAAACAGGGGGGTAAAATGGAAATGTAAATTATTAAAATCTTCAATCCGGAAGTCTCTGTCTTCACTTTAACCAAAGTTATCTCGCCATATAAAAAAAATACATATGGATGAAAGATTAAGAAGAAGCGTGCAGAAATGTAAAATTAAAAAAATAATAATTTAAAGGAACAAAAAAGATAAACTAAAGTAAAAATTTCTTTCTAATTTTCTCTTCCCAGGTGTCCCAAAAAAATAAAAGTTGTGTTTTAAAAGCTGAGGGTGGCCTAATGGAAGATTCATAAGATTTATTCTCCAAAGTCATATACAAGATTTCTTTTATAGTCGGAACAACTCCTGTTTTCCAATACTTAGGGATAAGGATAGTAGCTGCAATCAGCAAATGACCTATGATGATCTTATCTATTTTAGGCAAATCAGACGGAAAATGTTTAAAAATACACAATTCTGGCCCAAGTACCTCAATCTCGCTATTTATAAGCCTAATTATTGGTAATAAAGAGTCCCACATAGGTTTAATTAATGGACAATCCCAAAAAATATGAAGGAGATTACCTGGGCCATTACAGCCTCTCCAACATTTAAAACTTGTAGTCATCTTCATGCGAAAAAGCCTTTCCGGGGTCAGGTACCATCTGTATATTATCTTAAAATGATTTTCAAAATGTTGTGCGCATTGTGTTATGCCCCTTAGTCCCGAGAACACATCATTCCAGACAGCTAGATCGTATGTTTTACCTAATTCCTCTTCCCAGGCCGATAAAAATTTAAGTTTTTCTGAAACCTTCGAGGAGAGGGAAGAGTAACACAATGAGATAGTACCTGTCAGGTCCGGGGCATTAATATAAACTGTCTCTATATCAGTCAAAGCTAAATGAGACTGATCCACATCAAAATCAGATATATTAAATCGTTCTTGAATAATTTGAAGAATGAAGTCATAATCACATTGCCTGTCAGCATCTAAATTATATTTTTTTTGTAATTTTGGAAATGATAGAGCCGAATTATTCTTAAAGAAATCATTAATAGAAAAAATATGTTTGCCATTCCAGTAATCTATATCTAGGTCTGGAAGAACATATCTCAAGGAACCAAGTGACATCGCCCTGGACCAAGTAATAGATCCTGGTAGTTTATTAAATAATCTATCCCAAGAGAGTACAGCCAATTTAGTTGAGGGGTACATATTTGAAAACCTTGGCCGATTAGAATGTGAAACCCATAAAACATCTTTTATACAAAAAGGTTTTAGTTTATTAATTTCCATAATAAGCCATCTAGGCCAATCCCTGTCCAAATTAAATTTGAAAGCGCTAGACGCATTCGATGCATAATAATAATTCCTAAAATCTGGCACCCCCAATCCGAAATTGTCTCTAGAATTAGTCAAAGTGGTAAATTTGACTCTACTAGGCTTCTTCCTCCATATAAACTTTATGAGGGCAGAACGCACCGAATCAAAAAAAGAAATAGGCACACTTAAAGGTATGGCTCTTAAAAAATACAAAATCTTAGGGAGAATAACCATCTTAATGGAGTGTATTCTACCCAACCATGAAATCTCAAGATTGTCCCACCTCTCAAGATCCAGTAGCAAAGAGGGCCAAAAAGTCTTTAAATTGTAAGCATACATATGTTTTAAATTTTTACATAAATTAATGCCTAAATAGGAAATAAAGCTCTTCCTCCAGTCAAAGTCATACGATCTTTTAAGAGCAGTCAAATCATTCCTCTTTATATGGAATGGTAATGCCTGTGTTTTGCTATCATTAATTTTATAAAAGGACACTTCACGAAATTCTCTAAGAAGAGAAAATAAATGACCCATAGAAGTAGCTGGATCACTTAACGTAAGAATTACATCGTCTGCAAATAAACCCAATTTGTGAGTATCTCCATCTATTGTAACACCCTGAATATTACTATCAACTCTTATTGCCTCAGCCAAAGGCTCAATAGCTAAAGCAAAAAGTAAAGGTGACAAAGGGCAACCCTGCCTAGTCCCATTGGATAACGAGAATGAGTCGGACAAAACTCCAGAGGCCAGCACTTTTGCAGTAGGCTTCTGATACAAAGCAAAAATAGCTTTTCTCAAAGCAGCTGGGAACCCAAACCGAATCAAAACATCTTCCAAATATCCCCAATGGACCCTATCAAATGCCTTTTCAGCATCGAGTGATAAAAATAAAGAGGGGTGTTTAGATTTTTGAATATATGAGATCAAATTAATAAAACGTCTCGTATTGTCTGTTGCTTGACGTCTGGGAATAAAACCTACTTGATCATTATGAACAAGCAGAGGCAATAAATTTGAGATACGATTAGCTAATATTTTCGAGTATAATTTGGTGTCATTATTAATTAGAGAAATGGGCCTAAAATTGGAACACCTATCAGGTTCCTTCCCGGGTTTAGGTAAAGTAGAAATTTGGGCACAAAGGGATTCATCAGGAATATAGCCATTTTTCCAATATTCGTTAAACAATTTCGTTAAATGTGGCAATAAGATATTTTTAAATTTGTGATAGTATAGAGCAGAAAAACCATCAGGACCCGGTGCCTTACCAGATGGAGTATCTTTAATAGCTTGAAGCACCTCCTCCAAAGAAATGTCCGACTCAAGAAATTCAACATGAAAATCAGGGATTCTAGGGAGATTAGTTTTATCCAAAAATCCAGTTATTTTAGCAGAGGTTGGTTGCGTTTCCAGAGGGGAATCTTTAAGGTTATAAAGTGACTTATAATATGCAGCAAAAGAATTAGATATGTCCCTAGGATGTAAAATTTTCTGGCCAGAATCATCCAATATATAAGCTATTCTAGATTGTATAGTTTTTTGTTTTAATTTATTCGCTAATAAATTAGAGGCTTTATTACCCTTTGAGTAAAATGACATTTTTAAAGATCGTAAAGTTTTAGCAGTCTTTTCCAAATTAAGTTTATCCAATTTTGTTTTCACGTCTTTAATTAAAGCTGAAACAGAGAAAGAAGGGCCTAACTTATTTGCTAAATTTAAATTATATAATTCTTTCTCCAAAGTTTTAACATTTGCAGACGATGTTTTCCTAATATAAGAATTTCTCTGAATAAAATGTCCTCTTAACACAGCCTTATGAGCATTCCAAATAGTAGAATATGGAATATCTTCAGTAATGTTTTCTTCAAAATATGAAGATAACGTTTTTTCAGCCAAGATTTTTTCATCTATGTTATTCAAAATGAAATCATTCAGTCTCCAAGGTCTATAAGGAACATGTGGTATTGTTTCATGAATACCCAGAGTAATAGGAGCATGATCTGACCATTTAAAATCTAAAATTTCAGCTTTCTCAATGAAAGCTAACATATTTTCAGGCACTAGAAAGCGATCGATACGAGAGTACATATTGTGGCCAGCTGAGTAAAAAGTATAATCTCTTTCATTAGGATGTAGGAGACGCCACACATCATAGTAACATTTGGATTGCAACAATTTGGAGCACCTCTTTGCAGTGGACATATAAGAATTTGAATTGGAGGAGGATTCCTCCCTCAAGACATCACTTTCAGGGTCCAATACGAAATTAGTATCACCACAAACAATCACTCTCCCCCTACATTCATCAAGAGCTGTTTGCATAACGTTTTTCAAATATTGAAATTGGGAACTCGTTGGAAAATAAACGTTGAAAATGGAATAATCTACGTTATTCACTTTACCCACCCATAACACATATCTACCGTCAGGATCAATAATAGTTGTCAAAGTCTTGATAGCCAATGATTTGTTAAAAAAAATAGAAGTTCCCCTAGCCTTTGAAGAAAACTTAGAATGAAATTGAATGGGATAATACCTAGCAAAAATGTGGGGATTAAAATCATTTTTAAAGTGGGACTCCTGTATGCACAAAACATCTACACGCTTCTCCCTAGCCTCCTTCAACAACAGCCTTCTTTTATGAAAAGAGCCCAATCCCTTAACATTAAAGGACATTATTTTCAATACCATTGATTATAAGGAACATCAAAAATGAACACAAGACTGTGAATGGCTAAAACACAAAATAAAGGGATTGGGCCTAACACATCAAATTTTAAAAACATGAAAGGGTATTGTAAAGGAGGTACAAGCACGCACAGCGAGAGAACCAAAAGAAACAAAATAAGAAGTATCACACAAGAGCTTCCATTGATTACAAATGGGTAGGGGAAAAACAACAAAACTAAAAAAGAAATGATTCCCTTCCTAATGGGGAACCAACTAAATTTGGAACAAATAAAATATATACCAAAGATAAAAAAATAGGCCCAAAGAGAGGAGTAAAAAGAAATTAAAAATATACTCCTTTCCATTGATGGTAAAAAAAAAAGGCCTTACTGTTGGGGTGGTAGCGAGAGAACAGTGAGGACAGGGATAATGTAATAATTAATAACGTTGCATAAAAACGAATGAAAAAAATAAAAAATAAAAGAAATCTATTAATGACCCACACATATAAGAAAAAAAATAGAAACAAAAGAAAACAAATAAAAATGGAAATAAATAATAAAAAAGAAACATTATCAACAAGTAGCCAGTTCGAATTAAGACAGTTAAAAAAAGACCTCAAAAATATATGGATAGTTTTAAAACAATAGCTGGGCGGTGTCCCTGTAGCAGTGTTTCTTAACAACATATCCATGCTCCTGCAGAGATACTGCAATGTTTATTTAACAAAGAAGTTCCGGTTGTTTACTCCTGAGAACAATAGAGGAATAAGGAAATTCCAGAGATTCGAAATAGGTGTGGCACGCCCAGTCAGCGCCATCAACTTGCAAAAAGAAAACAAAAAATAGAAAAACACGGAAAAAAAATCAATGTCTATATGTATAGAGCACATATCAATAAATCCAACCTATTACTCCGCAATAATGGCTCCTTCATCCAATATAGCTGCAGCTTCAGCAATTTTGGTAAGCATTCTGCGATCAAATCTTTGTCCCTTAGATTCGTGACGTCTTGGCGAAAATATTTGTAAAAAATCCTTTCCCTCTTCCGGTGATGTTATAACATAGTTCTGACCATCATGCCTAAATAAAACTTTAACAGGGAATCCCCATCTGTATCGGATATTCAGAGCTTGTAATTCCCTTGTAAGAAATTGAAAATCTTTTCTTCGTGACATAGTGGAAGCAGAAAAATCTTGAAAGAATTTGAGGTTTGTATACTCCTCACAGAGATTAGCACCCGTTCTCACAGCAGTCAGGAACTCATCCTTAACATGGAAGAAATGTAATCGTGCTATAGTGTCCCTTGCAGCCTCCTTAGGAGCTCGGTTGGACTTCGGCAGCCGATGGCATCGGTCAATCAAAATCTCTGGTTCAGCACGATTTTTCAGAACTGAGCCAATAATTTTTTTAACATATGCGCCTAGATCTTGATTTTGTATGGATTCAGGTATATTTCTGATCCGTATATTATTGCGCCTACTACGATCTTCCAAATCAGCAATTTTTAGTTTACTTAGCTCGAGTTGGTGTTCAAGCAGATCCACACGCTTTTCTAACTCTAAATGTGAGTTCCTCTGCAGACCAAGAGCCTGTTCAGTACGATCCACACGAATGTCCAGTTCGTTTATATCCTTCTTAATAACGGAAATCTCTTTCATCAAATCATCACGAATCCCATTCCTGAGATCCGTAAGCAGCTTAATTAATCGAGGTTCCGTAACAGTCATACCTGATCTCTCAAACTCCTCACCCATCTTAGCCTGTTTCTTACGTGGGGACTCAGTGTCTTCAATCACGAGCTTTTCCACAGGTTTCGAGGCACCCGAAGTTTTGGTTGAAAACTTCTGCTTTTGCATCTTCCAATCAGTCCAATAGTAGTTCAATTCTGGAACGGGTCCACAGTTGAATGCTGTTTTTTTAATGAAAAAAGCCCAAATCCTCACAGAGCTCTCGCACTATGCTGCCATCTCACTCGATGGTCAAGCCACGCCCCTCTAGCTTCCACATACTGCACCCCACAACATTACTTTTATGTTGGTTGTTATTTGGGCTGCTGAAGGCATGATTTAAAGCAGTTTTGGTGAATTAGAAACAAAAAATAGTTTTTTTGCAAAAAAGTATGGTGCTAAGTGTAGATAGCTTCATATTTTCATCCAAATACTTTATTTCGTGTAGATTCCACATACTGCATCCCACAACATTACTTTTATGTTGGTTGTTATTTGGGCTGCTGAAGGCATGATTTAAAGCAGTTTTGGTGAATTAGAAACAAAAAAAGTTTTTTGCAAAAAAGTATGGTGCTAAGTGTAGATAGCTTCATTATTTGAAAAGTAGATAGCTTCATGTTTTCATCCAAATACTGTATTGCTTGTAGCTTCCACATACTACACCCCACAACATTACTTTTATGTTGGTTGTTATTTGCTCTGCTAAAAGCATGCTTTAAAGCAGTTTTGATGAAATAGAAACAAAAAAAGTTTTTTTGCAAAAAAGTATGGTGCTAAGTGTAGATAGCTTCATGTTTTCATCCAAATACTGTATTGCTTGTAGCTTCCACATACTGCACCCCACAACATTACTTTTATGTTGGTTGTTATTTGGACTGCTGAAGGCATGATTTAAAGCAGTTTTGGTGAATTAGAAACAAAAAAGGTTTTTTTGCAAAAAAGTATGGTGCTAAGTGTACATAGCTTCATGTTTTCATCCAAATACTGTATTGCTTGTAGCTTCCACATACTGCACCCCACAACATTACTTTTATGTTGGTTGTTATTTGGGCTGCTGAAGGCATGATTTAAAGCAGTTTTGGTGAATTAGAAACAAAAAAAGTTTTTTTGCAAAAAAGTATGGTGCTAAGTGTAGATAGCTTCATTATTTGAAAAGTAGATAGCTTCATGTTTTCATCCAAATACTGTATTGCTTGTAGCTTCCACATACTACACCCCACAACATTACTTTTATGTTGGTTGTTATTTGCCTGCTGAAGGCATGATTTAAAGCAGTTTTGGTGAATTAGAAACAAAAAAAGTTTTTTTGCAAAAAAGTATGGTGCTAAGTGTAGATAGCTTCATGCTTTCATCCAAATACTGTATTGCTTGTAGCTTCCACACACTGCACCCCACAACATTACTTTTATGTTGGTTGTTATTTGGGCTGCTGAAGGCATGATTTAAAGCAGTTTTGGTGAATTAGAAATAAAAAAAGTTTTTTTGCAAAAAAGTATGATGCTAAGTGTAGATAGCTTCATGTTTTCATGCAAATACTGTATTGCTTGTAGCTTCCACATACTGCACCCCACAACATTACTTTTATGTTGGTTGTTATTTGGGCTGCTAAAAGCATGCTTTAAAGCAGTTTTGGTGAATTAGAAACAAAAAAAGTTTTTTTGCAAAAAAGTATGGTGCTAAGTGTAGATAGCTTCATGTTTTCATCCAAATACTGTATTGCTTGTAGCTTCCACATACTACACCCCACAACATTACTTTTATGTTGGTTGTTATTTGGGTTGCTGAAGGCATGATTTAAAGCAGTTTTGGTGAATTAGAAACAAAAAAAGTTTTTTTGCAAAAAAGTATGGTGCTAAGTGTAGATAGCTTCATATTTTCATCCAAATACTTTATTTCGTGTAGATTCCACATACTGCATCCCACAACATTACTTTTATGTTGGTTGTTATTTGGGCTGCTGAAGGCATGATTTAAAGCAGTTTTGGTGAATTAGAAACAAAAAAAGTTTTTTTGCAAAAAAGTATGGTGCTAAGTGTAGATAGCTTCATGTTTTCATGCAAATACTGTATTGCTTGTAGCTTCCACATACTGCACCCCACAACATTCCTTTTATGTTGGTTGTTATTTGGGCTGCTAAAAGCATGCTTTAAAGCAGTTTTGGTGAATTAGAAACAAAAAAAGTTTTTTTGCAAAAAAGTATGGTGCTAAGTGTAGATAGCTTCATGTTTTCATCCAAATACTGTATTGCTTGTAGCTTCCACATACTGCACCCCACAACATTACTTTTATGTTGGTTGTTATTTGGGCTGCTGAAGGCATGATTTAAAGCAGTTTTGGTGAATTAGAAACAAAAAAAGTTTTTTTGCAAAAAAGTATGGTGCTAAGTGTAGATAGCTTCATGTTTTCATCCAAATACTGGATTGCTTGTAGCTTCCACACACTGCACCCCACAACATTACTTTTATGTTGGTTGTTATTTGGGCTGCTGAAGGCATGATTTAAAGCAGTTTTGGTGAACTAGAAACAAAAAAAGTTTTTTTGCAAAAAAGTATGGTGCTAAGTGTAGATAGCTTCATTATTTGAAAAGTAGATAGCTTCATGTTTTCATCCAAATACTGTATTGCTTGTAGCTTCCACATACTGCACCACACAACATTACTTTTATGTTGGTTGTTATTTGGGCTGCTGAAGGCATGATTTAAAGCAGTTTTGGTGAATTAGAAACAAAAAAAGTTTTTTTGCAAAAAAGTATGGTGCTAAGTGTAGATAGCTTCATGTTTTCATGCAAATACTGTATTGCTTGTAGCTTCCACATACTGCACCCCACAACATTCCTTTTATGTTGGTTGTTATTTGGGCTGCTAAAAGCATGCTTTAAAGCAGTTTTGGTGAATTAGAAACAAAAAAAGTTTTTTTGCAAAAAGTATGGTGCTAAGTGTAGATAGCTTCATGTTTTCATGCAAATACTGTATTGCTTGCAGCTTCCACATACTGCACCCCACAACATTACTTTTATGTTGGTTGTTATTTGGGCTGCTAAAAGCATGCTTTAAAGCAGTTTTGGTGAATTAGAAACAAAAAAAGTTTTTTTGCAAAAAAGTATGGTGCTAAGTGTAGATAGCTTCATGTTTTCATCCAAATACTGTATTGCTTGTAGCTTCCACATACTGCACCCCACAACATTACTTTTATGTTGGTTGTTATTTGGGCTGCTGAAGGCATGATTTAAAGCAGTTTTGGTGAATAAGAAACAAAAAAAGTTTTTGTGCAAAAAAGTATGGTGCTAAGTGTAGATAGCTTCATTATTTGAAAAGTGGATAGCTTCATGTTTTCATCCAAAAAACTGTATTGCTTGTAGCTTCCACATACTGCACCCCACAACATTACTTTTATGTTGGTTGTTATTTGGGCTGCTGAAGGCATGATTTAAAGCAGTTTTGGTGAATTAGAAACAAAAAAAGTTTTTTTGCAAAAAAGTATGGTGCTAAGTGTAGATAGCTTCATGTTTTCATGCAAATACTGTATTGCTTGTAGCTTCCACATACTGCACCCCACAACATTCCTTTTATGTTGGTTGTTATTTGGGCTGCTAAAAGCATGCTTTAAAGCAGTTTTGGTGAATTAGAAACAAAAAAAGTTTTTTTGCAAAAAGTATGGTGCTAAGTGTAGATAGCTTCATGTTTTCATGCAAATACTGTATTGCTTGCAGCTTCCACATACTGCACCCCACAACATTACTTTTATGTTGGTTGTTATTTGGGCTGCTAAAAGCATGCTTTAAAGCAGTTTTGGTGAATTAGAAACAAAAAAAGTTTCTTTGCAAAAAAGTATGGTGCTAAGTGTAGATAGCTTCATGTTTTCATCCAAATACTGTATTGCTTGTAGCTTCCACATACTGCACCCCACAACATTACTTTTATGTTGGTTGTTATTTGGGCTGCTGAAGGCATGATTTAAAGCAGTTTTGGTGAATTAGAAACAAAAAAAGTTTTTTTGCAAAAAAGTATGGTGCTAAGTGTACATAGCTTCATGTTTTCATCCAAATACTGTATTGCTTGTAGCTTCCACATACTGCACCCCACAACATTACTTTTATGTTGGTTGTTATTTGGGCTGCAGAAGGCATGATTTAAAGCAGTTTTGGTGAATTAGAAACAAAAAAACTTTTTTTGCAAAAAAGTATGGTGCTAAGTGTAGATAGCTTCATTATTTGAAAAGTAGATAGCTTCATGTTTTCATCCAAATACTGTATTGCTTGTAGCTTCCACATACTGCACCCCACAACATTACTTTTATGTTGGTTGTTATTTGGGCTGCTGAAGGCATGATTTAAAGCAGTTTTGGTGAATTAGAAACAAAAAAAGTTTTTTTGCAAAAAAGTATGGTGCTAAGTGTAGATAGCTTCATGTTTTCACCCCACAACATTACTTTTATGTTGGTTGTTATTTGGGCTGCTGAAGGCATGATTTAAAGCAGTTTTGGTGAATTAGAAACAAAAAAAGTTTTTTTGCAAAAAAGTATGGTGCTAAGTGTAGATAGCTTCATGTTTTCATCCAAATACTGGATTGCTTGTAGCTTCCACACACTGCACCCCACAACATTACTTTTATGTTGGTTGTTATTTGGGCTGCTGAAGGCATGATTTAAAGCAGTTTTGGTGAATTAGAAACAAAAAAAGTTTTTTTGCAAAAAAGTATGGTGCTAAGTGTAGATAGCTTCAAGCTTCATGTTACTTTTATGTTGGTTGTTATTTGGGCTGCTGAAGGCATGATTTAAAGCAGTTTTGGTGAACTAGAAACAAAAAAAGTTTTTTTGCAAAAAAGTATGGTGCTAAGTGTAGATAGCTTCATTATTTGAAAAGTAGATAGCTTCATGTTTTCATCCAAATACTGTATTGCTTGTAGCTTCCACATACTGCACCCCACAACATTACTTTTATGTTGGTTGTTATTTGGGCTACTGAAGGCATGATTTAAAGCAGTTTTGGTGAATTAGAAACAAAAAAAGTTTTTTTGCAAAAAAGTATGGTGCTAAGTGTAGATAGCTTCATGTTTTCATCCAAATACTGTATTGCTTGTAGCTTCCACATACTGCACCCCACAACATTACTTTTATGTTGGTTGTTATTTGGGCTGCTGAAGGCATGATTTAAAGCAGTTTTGGTGAATTAGAAATAAAAAAAGTTTTTTTGCAAAAAAGTATGGTGCTAAGTGTAGATAGCTTCATGTTTTCACCCCACAACATTACTTTTATGTTGGTTGTTATTTGGGCTGCTGAAGGCATGATTTAAAGCAGTTTTGGTGAATTAGAAACAAAAAAAGTTTTTTTGCAAAAAAGTATGGTGCTAAGTGTAGATAGCTTCATGTTTTCATCCAAATACTGGATTGCATGTAGCTTCCACACACTGCACCCCACAACATTACTTTTATGTTGGTTGTTATTTGGGCTGCTGAAGGCATGATTTAAAGCAGTTTTGGTGAATTAGAAACAAAAAAAGGTTTTTTGCAAAAAAGTATGGTGCTAAGTGTAGATAGCTTCATTATTTGAAAAGTAGATAGCTTCATGTTTTCATCCAAATACTGTATTGCTTGTAGCTTCCACATACTACACCCCACAACATTACTTTTATGTTGGTTGTTATTTGGGCTGCTGAAGGCATGATTTAAAGCAGTTTTGGTGAATTAGAAACAAAAAAAGTTTTTTTGCAAAAAAGTATGGTGCTAAGTGTAGATAGCTTCATGTTTTCATCCAAATACTTTATTTCGTGTAGATTCCACATACTGCATCCCACAACATTACTTTTATGTTGGTTGTTATTTGGGCTGCTGAAGGCATGATTTAAAGCAGTTTTGGTGAATTAGAAACAAAAAAAGGTTTTTTGCAAAAAAGTATGGTGCTAAGTGTAGATAGCTTCATTATTTGAAAAGTAGATAGCTTCATGTTTTCATCCAAATACTGTATTGCTTGTAGCTTCCACATACTACACCCCACAACATTACTTTTATGTTGGTTGTTATTTGGGCTGCTGAAGGCATGATTTAAAGCAGTTTTGGTGAATTAGAAACAAAAAAAGTTTTTTTGCAAAAAAGTATGGTGCTAAGTGTAGATAGCTTCATATTTTCATCCAAATACTTTATTTCGTGTAGATTCCACATACTGCATCCCACAACATTACTTTTATGTTGGTTGTTATTTGGGCTGCTGAAGGCATGATTTAAAGCAGTTTTGGTGAATTAGAAACAAAAAAAGTTTTTTTGCAAAAAAGTATGGTGCTAAGTGTAGATAGCTTCATTATTTGAAAAGTAGATAGCTTCATGTTTTCATCCAAATACTGTATTGCTTGTAGCTTCCACATACTACACCCCACAACATTACTTTTATGTTGGTTGTTATTTGGCTGCTGAAGGCATGATTTAAAGCAGTTTTGGTGAATTAGAAACAAAAAAAGTTTTTTTGCAAAAAAGTATGGTGCTAAGTGTAGATAGCTTCATTATTTGAAAAGTAGATAGCTTCATGTTTTCATCCAAATACTGTATTGCTTGTAGCTTCCACATACTACACCCCACAACATTACTTTTATGTTGGTTGTTATTTGGGTTGCTGAAGGCATGATTTAAAGCAGTTTTGGTGAATTAGAAACAAAAAAAGTTTTTTTGCAAAAAAGTATGGTGCTAAGTGTAGATAGCTTCATATTTTCATCCAAATACTTTATTTCGTGTAGATTCCACATACTGCATCCCACAACATTACTTTTATGTTGGTTGTTATTTGGGCTGCTGAAGGCATGATTTAAAGCAGTTTTGGTGAATTAGAAACAAAAAAAGTTTTTTTGCAAAAAAGTATGGTGCTAAGTGTAGATAGCTTCATTATTTGAAAAGTAGATAGCTTCATGTTTTCATCCAAATACTGTATTGCTTGTAGCTTCCACATACTACACCCCACAACATTACTTTTATGTTGGTTGTTATTTGGGCTGCTGAAGGCATGATTTAAAGCAGTTTTGGTGAATTAGAAACAAAAAAAGTTTTTTTGCAAAAAAGTATGGTGCTAAGTGTAGATAGCTTCATGCTTTCATCCAAATACTGTATTGCTTGTAGCTTCCACACACTGCACCCCACAACATTACTTTTATGTTGGTTGTTATTTGGGCTGCTGAAGGCATGATTTAAAGCAGTTTTGGTGAATTAGAAATAAAAAAAGTTTTTTTGCAAAAAAGTATGGTGCTAAGTGTAGATAGCTTCATGTTTTCATGCAAATACTGTATTGCTTGTAGCTTCCACATACTGCACCCCACAACATTACTTTTATGTTGGTTGTTATTTGGGCTGCTAAAAGCATGCTTTAAAGCAGTTTTGGTGAATTAGAAACAAAAAAAGTTTTTTTGCAAAAAAGTATGGTGCTAAGTGTAGATAGCTTCATTATTTGAAAAGTAGATAGCTTCATGTTTTCATCCAAATACTGTATTGCTTGTAGCTTCCACATACTGCACCCCACAACATTACTTTTATGTTGGTTGTTATTTGGGCTGCTGAAGGCATGATTTAAAGCAGTTTTGGTGAATTAGAAACAAAAAAAGTTTTTTTTGCAAAAAAGTATGGTGCTAAGTGTAGATAGCTTCATGTTTTCACCCCACAACATTACTTTTATGTTGGTTGTTATTTGGGCTGCTGAAGGCATGATTTAAAGCAGTTTTGGTGAATTAGAAACAAAAAAAGTTTTTTTGCAAAAAAGTATGGTGCTAAGTGTAGATAGCTTCATGTTTTCATCCAAATACTGGATTGCATGTAGCTTCCACACACTGCACCCCACAACATTACTTTTATGTTGGTTGTTATTTGGGCTGCTGAAGGCATGATTTAAAGCAGTTTTGGTGAATTAGAAACAAAAAAAGGTTTTTTGCAAAAAAGTATGGTGCTAAGTGTAGATAGCTTCATTATTTGAAAAGTAGATAGCTTCATGTTTTCATCCAAATA
Organism: Spea bombifrons; assembly: GCF_027358695.1. NCBI lineage: Eukaryota > Metazoa > Chordata > Amphibia > Anura > Pelobatidae > Spea > Spea bombifrons. The sequence goes on from NC_071093.1 coordinate 22,248,852, forward strand.
CTGTATTGCTTGTAGCTTCCACATACTACACCCCACAACATTACTTTTATGTTGGTTGTTATTTGGGCTGCTGAAGGCATGATTTAAAGCAGTTTTGGTGAATTAGAAACAAAAAAAGTTTTTTTGCAAAAAAGTATGGTGCTAAGTGTAGATAGCTTCATGTTTTCATCCAAATACTTTATTTCGTGTAGATTCCACATACTGCATCCCACAACATTACTTTTATGTTGGTTGTTATTTGGGCTGCTGAAGGCATGATTTAAAGCAGTTTTGGTGAATTAGAAACAAAAAAAGGTTTTTTGCAAAAAAGTATGGTGCTAAGTGTAGATAGCTTCATGTTTTCATGCAAATACTGTATTGCTTGTAGCTTCCACATACTGCACCCCACAACATTACTTTTATGTTGGTTGTTATTTGGGCTGCTAAAAGCATGCTTTAAAGCAGTTTTGGTGAATTAGAAACAAAAAAAGTTTTTTTGCAAAAAAGTATGGTGCTAAGTGTAGATAGCTTCATGTTTTCATCCAAATACTGTATTGCTTGTAGCTTCCACATACTGCACCCCACAACATTACTTTTATGTTGGTTGTTATTTGGACTGCTGAAGGCATGATTTAAAGCAGTTTTGGTGAATTAGAAACAAAAAAGGTTTTTTTGCAAAAAAGTATGGTGCTAAGTGTACATAGCTTCATGTTTTCATCCAAATACTGTATTGCTTGTAGCTTCCACATACTGCACCCCACAACATTACTTTTATGTTGGTTGTTATTTGGGCTGCTGAAGGCATGATTTAAAGCAGTTTTGGTGAATTAGAAACAAAAAAAGTTTTTTTGCAAAAAAGTATGGTGCTAAGTGTAGATAGCTTCATTATTTGAAAAGTAGATAGCTTCATGTTTTCATCCAAATACTGTATTGCTTGTAGCTTCCACATACTACACCCCACAACATTACTTTTATGTTGGTTGTTATTTGCCTGCTGAAGGCATGATTTAAAGCAGTTTTGGTGAATTAGAAACAAAAAAAGTTTTTTTGCAAAAAAGTATGGTGCTAAGTGTAGATAGCTTCATGCTTTCATCCAAATACTGTATTGCTTGTAGCTTCCACACACTGCACCCCACAACATTACTTTTATGTTGGTTGTTATTTGGGCTGCTGAAGGCATGATTTAAAGCAGTTTTGGTGAATTAGAAATAAAAAAAGTTTTTTTGCAAAAAAGTATGATGCTAAGTGTAGATAGCTTCATGTTTTCATGCAAATACTGTATTGCTTGTAGCTTCCACATACTGCACCCCACAACATTACTTTTATGTTGGTTGTTATTTGGGCTGCTAAAAGCATGCTTTAAAGCAGTTTTGGTGAATTAGAAACAAAAAAAGTTTTTTTGCAAAAAAGTATGGTGCTAAGTGTAGATAGCTTCATGTTTTCATCCAAATACTGTATTGCTTGTAGCTTCCACATACTACACCCCACAACATTACTTTTATGTTGGTTGTTATTTGGGTTGCTGAAGGCATGATTTAAAGCAGTTTTGGTGAATTAGAAACAAAAAAAGTTTTTTTGCAAAAAAGTATGGTGCTAAGTGTAGATAGCTTCATATTTTCATCCAAATACTTTATTTCGTGTAGATTCCACATACTGCATCCCACAACATTACTTTTATGTTGGTTGTTATTTGGGCTGCTGAAGGCATGATTTAAAGCAGTTTTGGTGAATTAGAAACAAAAAAAGTTTTTTTGCAAAAAAGTATGGTGCTAAGTGTAGATAGCTTCATGTTTTCATGCAAATACTGTATTGCTTGTAGCTTCCACATACTGCACCCCACAACATTCCTTTTATGTTGGTTGTTATTTGGGCTGCTAAAAGCATGCTTTAAAGCAGTTTTGGTGAATTAGAAACAAAAAAAGTTTTTTTGCAAAAAAGTATGGTGCTAAGTGTAGATAGCTTCATGTTTTCATCCAAATACTGTATTGCTTGTAGCTTCCACATACTGCACCCCACAACATTACTTTTATGTTGGTTGTTATTTGGGCTGCTGAAGGCATGATTTAAAGCAGTTTTGGTGAATTAGAAACAAAAAAAGTTTTTTTGCAAAAAAGTATGGTGCTAAGTGTAGATAGCTTCATGTTTTCATCCAAATACTGGATTGCTTGTAGCTTCCACACACTGCACCCCACAACATTACTTTTATGTTGGTTGTTATTTGGGCTGCTGAAGGCATGATTTAAAGCAGTTTTGGTGAACTAGAAACAAAAAAAGTTTTTTTGCAAAAAAGTATGGTGCTAAGTGTAGATAGCTTCATTATTTGAAAAGTAGATAGCTTCATGTTTTCATCCAAATACTGTATTGCTTGTAGCTTCCACATACTGCACCACACAACATTACTTTTATGTTGGTTGTTATTTGGGCTGCTGAAGGCATGATTTAAAGCAGTTTTGGTGAATTAGAAACAAAAAAAGTTTTTTTGCAAAAAAGTATGGTGCTAAGTGTAGATAGCTTCATGTTTTCATGCAAATACTGTATTGCTTGTAGCTTCCACATACTGCACCCCACAACATTCCTTTTATGTTGGTTGTTATTTGGGCTGCTAAAAGCATGCTTTAAAGCAGTTTTGGTGAATTAGAAACAAAAAAAGTTTTTTTGCAAAAAGTATGGTGCTAAGTGTAGATAGCTTCATGTTTTCATGCAAATACTGTATTGCTTGCAGCTTCCACATACTGCACCCCACAACATTACTTTTATGTTGGTTGTTATTTGGGCTGCTAAAAGCATGCTTTAAAGCAGTTTTGGTGAATTAGAAACAAAAAAAGTTTTTTTGCAAAAAAGTATGGTGCTAAGTGTAGATAGCTTCATGTTTTCATCCAAATACTGTATTGCTTGTAGCTTCCACATACTGCACCCCACAACATTACTTTTATGTTGGTTGTTATTTGGGCTGCTGAAGGCATGATTTAAAGCAGTTTTGGTGAATAAGAAACAAAAAAAGTTTTTGTGCAAAAAAGTATGGTGCTAAGTGTAGATAGCTTCATTATTTGAAAAGTGGATAGCTTCATGTTTTCATCCAAAAAACTGTATTGCTTGTAGCTTCCACATACTGCACCCCACAACATTACTTTTATGTTGGTTGTTATTTGGGCTGCTGAAGGCATGATTTAAAGCAGTTTTGGTGAATTAGAAACAAAAAAAGTTTTTTTGCAAAAAAGTATGGTGCTAAGTGTAGATAGCTTCATGTTTTCATGCAAATACTGTATTGCTTGTAGCTTCCACATACTGCACCCCACAACATTCCTTTTATGTTGGTTGTTATTTGGGCTGCTAAAAGCATGCTTTAAAGCAGTTTTGGTGAATTAGAAACAAAAAAAGTTTTTTTGCAAAAAGTATGGTGCTAAGTGTAGATAGCTTCATGTTTTCATGCAAATACTGTATTGCTTGCAGCTTCCACATACTGCACCCCACAACATTACTTTTATGTTGGTTGTTATTTGGGCTGCTAAAAGCATGCTTTAAAGCAGTTTTGGTGAATTAGAAACAAAAAAAGTTTCTTTGCAAAAAAGTATGGTGCTAAGTGTAGATAGCTTCATGTTTTCATCCAAATACTGTATTGCTTGTAGCTTCCACATACTGCACCCCACAACATTACTTTTATGTTGGTTGTTATTTGGGCTGCTGAAGGCATGATTTAAAGCAGTTTTGGTGAATTAGAAACAAAAAAAGTTTTTTTGCAAAAAAGTATGGTGCTAAGTGTACATAGCTTCATGTTTTCATCCAAATACTGTATTGCTTGTAGCTTCCACATACTGCACCCCACAACATTACTTTTATGTTGGTTGTTATTTGGGCTGCAGAAGGCATGATTTAAAGCAGTTTTGGTGAATTAGAAACAAAAAAACTTTTTTTGCAAAAAAGTATGGTGCTAAGTGTAGATAGCTTCATTATTTGAAAAGTAGATAGCTTCATGTTTTCATCCAAATACTGTATTGCTTGTAGCTTCCACATACTGCACCCCACAACATTACTTTTATGTTGGTTGTTATTTGGGCTGCTGAAGGCATGATTTAAAGCAGTTTTGGTGAATTAGAAACAAAAAAAGTTTTTTTGCAAAAAAGTATGGTGCTAAGTGTAGATAGCTTCATGTTTTCACCCCACAACATTACTTTTATGTTGGTTGTTATTTGGGCTGCTGAAGGCATGATTTAAAGCAGTTTTGGTGAATTAGAAACAAAAAAAGTTTTTTTGCAAAAAAGTATGGTGCTAAGTGTAGATAGCTTCATGTTTTCATCCAAATACTGGATTGCTTGTAGCTTCCACACACTGCACCCCACAACATTACTTTTATGTTGGTTGTTATTTGGGCTGCTGAAGGCATGATTTAAAGCAGTTTTGGTGAATTAGAAACAAAAAAAGTTTTTTTGCAAAAAAGTATGGTGCTAAGTGTAGATAGCTTCAAGCTTCATGTTACTTTTATGTTGGTTGTTATTTGGGCTGCTGAAGGCATGATTTAAAGCAGTTTTGGTGAACTAGAAACAAAAAAAGTTTTTTTGCAAAAAAGTATGGTGCTAAGTGTAGATAGCTTCATTATTTGAAAAGTAGATAGCTTCATGTTTTCATCCAAATACTGTATTGCTTGTAGCTTCCACATACTGCACCCCACAACATTACTTTTATGTTGGTTGTTATTTGGGCTACTGAAGGCATGATTTAAAGCAGTTTTGGTGAATTAGAAACAAAAAAAGTTTTTTTGCAAAAAAGTATGGTGCTAAGTGTAGATAGCTTCATGTTTTCATCCAAATACTGTATTGCTTGTAGCTTCCACATACTGCACCCCACAACATTACTTTTATGTTGGTTGTTATTTGGGCTGCTGAAGGCATGATTTAAAGCAGTTTTGGTGAATTAGAAATAAAAAAAGTTTTTTTGCAAAAAAGTATGGTGCTAAGTGTAGATAGCTTCATGTTTTCACCCCACAACATTACTTTTATGTTGGTTGTTATTTGGGCTGCTGAAGGCATGATTTAAAGCAGTTTTGGTGAATTAGAAACAAAAAAAGTTTTTTTGCAAAAAAGTATGGTGCTAAGTGTAGATAGCTTCATGTTTTCATCCAAATACTGGATTGCATGTAGCTTCCACACACTGCACCCCACAACATTACTTTTATGTTGGTTGTTATTTGGGCTGCTGAAGGCATGATTTAAAGCAGTTTTGGTGAATTAGAAACAAAAAAAGGTTTTTTGCAAAAAAGTATGGTGCTAAGTGTAGATAGCTTCATTATTTGAAAAGTAGATAGCTTCATGTTTTCATCCAAATACTGTATTGCTTGTAGCTTCCACATACTACACCCCACAACATTACTTTTATGTTGGTTGTTATTTGGGCTGCTGAAGGCATGATTTAAAGCAGTTTTGGTGAATTAGAAACAAAAAAAGTTTTTTTGCAAAAAAGTATGGTGCTAAGTGTAGATAGCTTCATGTTTTCATCCAAATACTTTATTTCGTGTAGATTCCACATACTGCATCCCACAACATTACTTTTATGTTGGTTGTTATTTGGGCTGCTGAAGGCATGATTTAAAGCAGTTTTGGTGAATTAGAAACAAAAAAAGGTTTTTTGCAAAAAAGTATGGTGCTAAGTGTAGATAGCTTCATTATTTGAAAAGTAGATAGCTTCATGTTTTCATCCAAATACTGTATTGCTTGTAGCTTCCACATACTACACCCCACAACATTACTTTTATGTTGGTTGTTATTTGGGCTGCTGAAGGCATGATTTAAAGCAGTTTTGGTGAATTAGAAACAAAAAAAGTTTTTTTGCAAAAAAGTATGGTGCTAAGTGTAGATAGCTTCATATTTTCATCCAAATACTTTATTTCGTGTAGATTCCACATACTGCATCCCACAACATTACTTTTATGTTGGTTGTTATTTGGGCTGCTGAAGGCATGATTTAAAGCAGTTTTGGTGAATTAGAAACAAAAAAAGTTTTTTTGCAAAAAAGTATGGTGCTAAGTGTAGATAGCTTCATTATTTGAAAAGTAGATAGCTTCATGTTTTCATCCAAATACTGTATTGCTTGTAGCTTCCACATACTACACCCCACAACATTACTTTTATGTTGGTTGTTATTTGGCTGCTGAAGGCATGATTTAAAGCAGTTTTGGTGAATTAGAAACAAAAAAAGTTTTTTTGCAAAAAAGTATGGTGCTAAGTGTAGATAGCTTCATTATTTGAAAAGTAGATAGCTTCATGTTTTCATCCAAATACTGTATTGCTTGTAGCTTCCACATACTACACCCCACAACATTACTTTTATGTTGGTTGTTATTTGGGTTGCTGAAGGCATGATTTAAAGCAGTTTTGGTGAATTAGAAACAAAAAAAGTTTTTTTGCAAAAAAGTATGGTGCTAAGTGTAGATAGCTTCATATTTTCATCCAAATACTTTATTTCGTGTAGATTCCACATACTGCATCCCACAACATTACTTTTATGTTGGTTGTTATTTGGGCTGCTGAAGGCATGATTTAAAGCAGTTTTGGTGAATTAGAAACAAAAAAAGTTTTTTTGCAAAAAAGTATGGTGCTAAGTGTAGATAGCTTCATTATTTGAAAAGTAGATAGCTTCATGTTTTCATCCAAATACTGTATTGCTTGTAGCTTCCACATACTACACCCCACAACATTACTTTTATGTTGGTTGTTATTTGGGCTGCTGAAGGCATGATTTAAAGCAGTTTTGGTGAATTAGAAACAAAAAAAGTTTTTTTGCAAAAAAGTATGGTGCTAAGTGTAGATAGCTTCATGCTTTCATCCAAATACTGTATTGCTTGTAGCTTCCACACACTGCACCCCACAACATTACTTTTATGTTGGTTGTTATTTGGGCTGCTGAAGGCATGATTTAAAGCAGTTTTGGTGAATTAGAAATAAAAAAAGTTTTTTTGCAAAAAAGTATGGTGCTAAGTGTAGATAGCTTCATGTTTTCATGCAAATACTGTATTGCTTGTAGCTTCCACATACTGCACCCCACAACATTACTTTTATGTTGGTTGTTATTTGGGCTGCTAAAAGCATGCTTTAAAGCAGTTTTGGTGAATTAGAAACAAAAAAAGTTTTTTTGCAAAAAAGTATGGTGCTAAGTGTAGATAGCTTCATTATTTGAAAAGTAGATAGCTTCATGTTTTCATCCAAATACTGTATTGCTTGTAGCTTCCACATACTGCACCCCACAACATTACTTTTATGTTGGTTGTTATTTGGGCTGCTGAAGGCATGATTTAAAGCAGTTTTGGTGAATTAGAAACAAAAAAAGTTTTTTTTGCAAAAAAGTATGGTGCTAAGTGTAGATAGCTTCATGTTTTCACCCCACAACATTACTTTTATGTTGGTTGTTATTTGGGCTGCTGAAGGCATGATTTAAAGCAGTTTTGGTGAATTAGAAACAAAAAAAGTTTTTTTGCAAAAAAGTATGGTGCTAAGTGTAGATAGCTTCATGTTTTCATCCAAATACTGGATTGCATGTAGCTTCCACACACTGCACCCCACAACATTACTTTTATGTTGGTTGTTATTTGGGCTGCTGAAGGCATGATTTAAAGCAGTTTTGGTGAATTAGAAACAAAAAAAGGTTTTTTGCAAAAAAGTATGGTGCTAAGTGTAGATAGCTTCATTATTTGAAAAGTAGATAGCTTCATGTTTTCATCCAAATACTGTATTGCTTGTAGCTTCCACATACTACACCCCACAACATTACTTTTATGTTGGTTGTTATTTGGGCTGCTGAAGGCATGATTTAAAGCAGTTTTGGTGAATTAGAAACAAAAAAAGTTTTTTTGCAAAAAAGTATGGTGCTAAGTGTAGATAGCTTCATGTTTTCATCCAAATACTTTATTTCGTGTAGATTCCACATACTGCATCCCACAACATTACTTTTATGTTGGTTGTTATTTGGGCTGCTGAAGGCATGATTTAAAGCAGTTTTGGTGAATTAGAAACAAAAAAAGGTTTTTTGCAAAAAAGTATGGTGCTAAGTGTAGATAGCTTCATGTTTTCATGCAAATACTGTATTGCTTGTAGCTTCCACATACTGCACCCCACAACATTACTTTTATGTTGGTTGTTATTTGGGCTGCTAAAAGCATGCTTTAAAGCAGTTTTGGTGAATTAGAAACAAAAAAAGTTTTTTTGCAAAAAAGTATGGTGCTAAGTGTAGATAGCTTCATGTTTTCATCCAAATACTGTATTGCTTGTAGCTTCCACATACTGCACCCCACAACATTACTTTTATGTTGGTTGTTATTTGGGCTGCTGAAGGCATGATTTAAAGCAGTTTTGGTGAATTAGAAACAAAAAAAGTTTTTTTGCAAAAAAGTATGGTGCTAAGTGTACATAGCTTCATGTTTTCATCCAAATACTGTATTGCTTGTAGCTTCCACATACTGCACCCCACAACATTACTTTTATGTTGGTTGTTATTTGGGCTGCTGAAGGCATGATTTAAAGCAGTTTTGGTGAATTAGAAACAAAAAAAGTTTTTTTGCAAAAAAGTATGGTGCTAAGTGTAGATAGCTTCATGTTTTCATGCAAATACTGTATTGCTTGTAGCTTCCACATACTGCACCCCACAACATTCCTTTTATGTTGGTTGTTATTTGGGCTGCTAAAAGCATGCTTTAAAGCAGTTTTGGTGAATTAGAAACAAAAAAAGTTTTTTTGCAAAAAGTATGGTGCTAAGTGTAGATAGCTTCATGTTTTCATGCAAATACTGTATTGCTTGCAGCTTCCACATACTGCACCCCACAACATTACTTTTATGTTGGTTGTTATTTGGGCTGCTAAAAGCATGCTTTAAAGCAGTTTTGGTGAATTAGAAACAAAAAAAGTTTTTTTGCAAAAAAGTATGGTGCTAAGTGTAGATAGCTTCATGTTTTCATCCAAATACTGTATTGCTTGTAGCTTCCACATACTGCACCCCACAACATTACTTTTATGTTGGTTGTTATTTGGGCTGCTGAAGGCATGATTTAAAGCAGTTTTGGTGAATAAGAAACAAAAAAAGTTTTTGTGCAAAAAAAGTATGGTGCTAAGTGTAGATAGCTTCATTATTTGAAAAGTGGATAGCTTCATGTTTTCATCCAAAAAACTGTATTGCTTGTAGCTTCCACATACTGCACCCCACAACATTACTTTTATGTTGGTTGTTATTTGGGCTGCTGAAGGCATGATTTAAAGCAGTTTTGGTGAATTAGAAACAAAAAAAGTTTTTTTGCAAAAAAGTATGGTGCTAAGTGTAGATAGCTTCATGTTTTCATGCAAATACTGTATTGCTTGTAGCTTCCACATACTGCACCCCACAACATTCCTTTTATGTTGGTTGTTATTTGGGCTGCTAAAAGCATGCTTTAAAGCAGTTTTGGTGAATTAGAAACAAAAAAAGTTTTTTTGCAAAAAGTATGGTGCTAAGTGTAGATAGCTTCATGTTTTCATGCAAATACTGTATTGCTTGCAGCTTCCACATACTGCACCCCACAACATTACTTTTATGTTGGTTGTTATTTGGGCTGCTAAAAGCATGCTTTAAAGCAGTTTTGGTGAATTAGAAACAAAAAAAGTTTCTTTGCAAAAAAGTATGGTGCTAAGTGTAGATAGCTTCATGTTTTCATCCAAATACTGTATTGCTTGTAGCTTCCACATACTGCACCCCACAACATTACTTTTATGTTGGTTGTTATTTGGGCTGCTGAAGGCATGATTTAAAGCAGTTTTGGTGAATTAGAAACAAAAAAAGTTTTTTTGCAAAAAAGTATGGTGCTAAGTGTACATAGCTTCATGTTTTCATCCAAATACTGTATTGCTTGTAGCTTCCACATACTGCACCCCACAACATTACTTTTATGTTGGTTGTTATTTGGGCTGCTGAAGGCATGATTTAAAGCAGTTTTGGTGAATTAGAAACAAAAAAAGTTTTTTTGCAAAAAAGTATGGTGCTAAGTGTAGATAGCTTCATTATTTGAAAAGTAGATAGCTTCATGTTTTCATCCAAATACTGTATTGCTTGTAGCTTCCACATACTACACCCCACAACATTACTTTTATGTTGGTTGTTATTTGGGCTGCTGAAGGCATGATTTAAAGCAGTTTTGGTGAATTAGAAACAAAAAAAGTTTTTTTGCAAAAAAGTATGGTGCTAAGTGTAGATAGCTTCATGCTTTCATCCAAATACTGTATTGCTTGTAGCTTCCACACACTGCACCCCACAACATTACTTTTATGTTGGTTGTTATTTGGGCTGCTGAAGGCATGATTTAAAGCAGTTTTGGTGAATTAGAAATAAAAAAAGTTTTTTTGCAAAAAAGTATGGTGCTAAGTGTAGATAGCTTCATGTTTTCATGCAAATACTGTATTGCTTGTAGCTTCCACATACTGCACCCCACAACATTACTTTTATTTTGGTTGTTATTTGGGCTGCTAAAAGCATGCTTTAAAGCAGTTTTGGTGAATTAGAAACAAAAAAAGTTTTTTTGCAAAAAAGTATGGTGCTAAGTGTAGATAGCTTCATTATTTGAAAAGTAGATAGCTTCATGTTTTCATCCAAATACTGTATTGCTTGTAGCTTCCACATACTGCACCCCACAACATTACTTTTATGTTGGTTGTTATTTGGGCTGCTGAAGGCATGATTTAAAGCAGTTTTGGTGAATTAGAAACAAAAAAAGTTTTTTTGCAAAAAAGTATGGTGCTAAGTGTAGATAGCTTCATGTTTTCACCCCACAACATTACTTTTATGTTGGTTGTTATTTGGGCTGCTGAAGGCATGATTTAAAGCAGTTTTGGTGAATTAGAAACAAAAAAAGTTTTTTTGCAAAAAAGTATGGTGCTAAGTGTAGATAGCTTCATGTTTTCATCCAAATACTGGATTGCATGTAGCTTCCACACACTGCACCCCACAACATTACTTTTATGTTGGTTGTTATTTGGGCTGCTGAAGGCATGATTTAAAGCAGTTTTGGTGAATTAGAAACAAAAAAAGGTTTTTTGCAAAAAAGTATGGTGCTAAGTGTAGATAGCTTCATTATTTGAAAAGTAGATAGCTTCATGTTTTCATCCAAATACTGTATTGCTTGTAGCTTCCACATACTACACCCCACAACATTACTTTTATGTTGGTTGTTATTTGGGCTGCTGAAGGCATGATTTAAAGCAGTTTTGGTGAATTAGAAACAAAAAAAGTTTTTTTGCAAAAAAGTATGGTGCTAAGTGTAGATAGCTTCATGCTTTCATCCAAATACTGTATTGCTTGTAGCTTCCACACACTGCACCCCACAACATTACTTTTATGTTGGTTGTTATTTGGGCTGCTGAAGGCATGATTTAAAGCAGTTTTGGTGAATTAGAAATAAAAAAAGTTTTTTTGCAAAAAAGTATGGTGCTAAGTGTAGATAGCTTCATGTTTTCATGCAAATACTGTATTGCTTGTAGCTTCCACATACTGCACCCCACAACATTACTTTTATGTTGGTTGTTATTTGGGCTGCTAAAAGCATGCTTTAAAGCAGTTTTGGTGAATTAGAAACAAAAAAAGTTTTTTTGCAAAAAAGTATGGTGCTAAGTGTAGATAGCTTCATTATTTGAAAAGTAGATAGCTTCATGTTTTCATCCAAATACTGTATTGCTTGTAGCTTCCACATACTGCACCCCACAACATTACTTTTATGTTGGTTGTTATTTGGGCTGCTGAAGGCATGATTTAAAGCAGTTTTGGTGAATTAGAAACAAAAAAAGTTTTTTTGCAAAAAAGTATGGTGCTAAGTGTAGATAGCTTCATGTTTTCACCCCACAACATTACTTTTATGTTGGTTGTTATTTGGGCTGCTGAAGGCATGATTTAAAGCAGTTTTGGTGAATTAGAAACAAAAAAAGTTTTTTTGCAAAAAAGTATGGTGCTAAGTGTAGATAGCTTCATGTTTTCATCCAAATACTGGATTGCATGTAGCTTCCACACACTGCACCCCACAACATTACTTTTATGTTGGTTGTTATTTGGGCTGCTGAAGGCATGATTTAAAGCAGTTTTGGTGAATTAGAAACAAAAAAAGGTTTTTTGCAAAAAAGTATGGTGCTAAGTGTAGATAGCTTCATTATTTGAAAAGTAGATAGCTTCATGTTTTCATCCAAATACTGTATTGCTTGTAGCTTCCACATACTACACCCCACAACATTACTTTTATGTTGGTTGTTATTTGGGCTGCTGAAGGCATGATTTAAAGCAGTTTTGGTGAATTAGAAACAAAAAAAGTTTTTTTGCAAAAAAGTATGGTGCTAAGTGTAGATAGCTTCATGTTTTCATCCAAATACTTTATTTCGTGTAGATTCCACATACTGCATCCCACAACATTACTTTTATGTTGGTTGTTATTTGGGCTGCTGAAGGCATGATTTAAAGCAGTTTTGGTGAATTAGAAACAAAAAAAGGTTTTTTGCAAAAAAGTATGGTGCTAAGTGTAGATAGCTTCATTATTTGAAAAGTAGATAGCTTCATGTTTTCATCCAAATACTGTATTGCTTGTAGCTTCCACATACTACACCCCACAACATTACTTTTATGTTGGTTGTTATTTGGGCTGCTGAAGGCATGATTTAAAGCAGTTTTGGTGAATTAGAAACAAAAAAAGTTTTTTTGCAAAAAAGTATGGTGCTAAGTGTAGATAGCTTCATATTTTCATCCAAATACTTTATTTCGTGTAGATTCCACATACTGCATCCCACAACATTACTTTTATGTTGGTTGTTATTTGGGCTGCTGAAGGCATGATTTAAAGCAGTTTTGGTGAATTAGAAACAAAAAAAGTTTTTTTGCAAAAAAGTATGGTGCTAAGTGTAGATAGCTTCATTATTTGAAAAGTAGATAGCTTCATGTTTTCATCCAAATACTGTATTGCTTGTAGCTTCCACATACTACACCCCACAACATTACTTTTATGTTGGTTGTTATTTGGCTGCTGAAGGCATGATTTAAAGCAGTTTTGGTGAATTAGAAACAAAAAAAGTTTTTTTGCAAAAAAGTATGGTGCTAAGTGTAGATAGCTTCATGCTTTTATCCAAATACTGTATTGCTTGTAGCTTCCACACACTGCACCCCACAACATTACTTTTATGTTGGTTGTTATTTGGGCTGCTGAAGGCATGATTTAAAGCAGTTTTGGTGAATTAGAAATAAAAAAAGTTTTTTTGCAAAAAAGTATGGTGCTAAGTGTAGATAGCTTCATGTTTTCACCCCACAACATTACTTTTATGTTGGTTGTTATTTGGGCTGCTGAAGGCATGATTTAAAGCAGTTTTGGTGAATTAGAAACAAAAAAAGTTTTTTTGCAAAAAAGTATGGTGCTAAGTGTAGATAGCTTCATGTTTTCATCCAAATACTGGATTGCATGTAGCTTCCACACACTGCACCCCACAACATTACTTTTATGTTGGTTGTTATTTGGGCTGCTGAAGGCATGATTTAAAGCAGTTTTGGTGAATTAGAAACAAAAAAAGGTTTTTTGCAAAAAAGTATGGTGCTAAGTGTAGATAGCTTCATTATTTGAAAAGTAGATAGCTTCATGTTTTCATCCAAATACTGTATTGCTTGTAGCTTCCACATACTACACCCCACAACATTACTTTTATGTTGGTTGTTATTTGGGCTGCTGAAGGCATGATTTAAAGCAGTTTTGGTGAATTAGAAACAAAAAAAGTTTTTTTGCAAAAAAGTATGGTGCTAAGTGTAGATAGCTTCATGCTTTCATCCAAATACTGTATTGCTTGTAGCTTCCACACACTGCACCCCACAACATTACTTTTATGTTGGTTGTTATTTGGGCTGCTGAAGGCATGATTTAAAGCAGTTTTGGTGAATTAGAAATAAAAAAAGTTTTTTTGCAAAAAAGTATGGTGCTAAGTGTAGATAGCTTCATGTTTTCATGCAAATACTGTATTGCTTGTAGCTTCCACATACTGCACCCCACAACATTACTTTTATGTTGGTTGTTATTTGGGCTGCTAAAAGCATGCTTTAAAGCAGTTTTGGTGAATTAGAAACAAAAAAAGTTTTTTTGCAAAAAAGTATGGTGCTAAGTGTAGATAGCTTCATTATTTGAAAAGTAGATAGCTTCATGTTTTCATCCAAATACTGTATTGCTTGTAGCTTCCACATACTGCACCCCACAACATTACTTTTATGTTGGTTGTTATTTGGGCTGCTGAAGGCATGATTTAAAGCAGTTTTGGTGAATTAGAAACAAAAAAAGTTTTTTTGCAAAAAAGTATGGTGCTAAGTGTAGATAGCTTCATGTTTTCACCCCACAACATTACTTTTATGTTGGTTGTTATTTGGGCTGCTGAAGGCATGATTTAAAGCAGTTTTGGTGAATTAGAAACAAAAAAAGTTTTTTTGCAAAAAAGTATGGTGCTAAGTGTAGATAGCTTCATGTTTTCATCCAAATACTGGATTGCATGTAGCTTCCACACACTGCACCCCACAACATTACTTTTATGTTGGTTGTTATTTGGGCTGCTGAAGGCATGATTTAAAGCAGTTTTGGTGAATTAGAAACAAAAAAAGGTTTTTTGCAAAAAAGTATGGTGCTAAGTGTAGATAGCTTCATTATTTGAAAAGTAGATAGCTTCATGTTTTCATCCAAATACTGTATTGCTTGTAGCTTCCACATACTACACCCCACAACATTACTTTTATGTTGGTTGTTATTTGGGCTGCTGAAGGCATGATTTAAAGCAGTTTTGGTGAATTAGAAACAAAAAAAGTTTTTTTGCAAAAAAGTATGGTGCTAAGTGTAGATAGCTTCATGTTTTCATCCAAATACTTTATTTCGTGTAGATTCCACATACTGCATCCCACAACATTACTTTTATGTTGGTTGTTATTTGGGCTGCTGAAGGCATGATTTAAAGCAGTTTTGGTGAATTAGAAACAAAAAAAGGTTTTTTGCAAAAAAGTATGGTGCTAAGTGTAGATAGCTTCATTATTTGAAAAGTAGATAGCTTCATGTTTTCATCCAAATACTGTATTGCTTGTAGCTTCCACATACTACACCCCACAACATTACTTTTATGTTGGTTGTTATTTGGGCTGCTGAAGGCATGATTTAAAGCAGTTTTGGTGAATTAGAAACAAAAAAAGTTTTTTTGCAAAAAAGTATGGTGCTAAGTGTAGATAGCTTCATGTTTTCACCCCACAACATTACTTTTATGTTGGTTGTTATTTGGGCTGCTGAAGGCATGATTTAAAGCAGTTTTGGTGAATTAGAAACAAAAAAAGTTTTTTTGCAAAAAAGTATGGTGCTAAGTGTAGATAGCTTCATGTTTTCATCCAAATACTGGATTGCATGTAGCTTCCACACACTGCACCCCACAACATTACTTTTATGTTGGTTGTTATTTGGGCTGCTGAAGGCATGATTTAAAGCAGTTTTGGTGAATTAGAAACAAAAAAAGGTTTTTTGCAAAAAAGTATGGTGCTAAGTGTAGATAGCTTCATTATTTGAAAAGTAGATAGCTTCATGTTTTCATCCAAATACTGTATTGCTTGTAGCTTCCACATACTACACCCCACAACATTACTTTTATGTTGGTTGTTATTTGGGCTGCTGAAGGCATGATTTAAAGCAGTTTTGGTGAATTAGAAACAAAAAAAGTTTTTTTGCAAAAAAGTATGGTGCTAAGTGTAGATAGCTTCATGCTTTCATCCAAATACTGTATTGCTTGTAGCTTCCACACACTGCACCCCACAACATTACTTTTATGTTGGTTGTTATTTGGGCTGCTGAAGGCATGATTTAAAGCAGTTTTGGTGAATTAGAAATAAAAAAAGTTTTTTTGCAAAAAAGTATGGTGCTAAGTGTAGATAGCTTCATGTTTTCATGCAAATACTGTATTGCTTGTAGCTTCCACATACTGCACCCCACAACATTACTTTTATGTTGGTTGTTATTTGGGCTGCTAAAAGCATGCTTTAAAGCAGTTTTGGTGAATTAGAAACAAAAAAAGTTTTTTTGCAAAAAAGTATGGTGCTAAGTGTAGATAGCTTCATTATTTGAAAAGTAGATAGCTTCATGTTTTCATCCAAATACTGTATTGCTTGTAGCTTCCACATACTGCACCCCACAACATTACTTTTATGTTGGTTGTTATTTGGGCTGCTGAAGGCATGATTTAAAGCAGTTTTGGTGAATTAGAAACAAAAAAAGTTTTTTTGCAAAAAAGTATGGTGCTAAGTGTAGATAGCTTCATGTTTTCACCCCACAACATTACTTTTATGTTGGTTGTTATTTGGGCTGCTGAAGGCATGATTTAAAGCAGTTTTGGTGAATTAGAAACAAAAAAAGTTTTTTTGCAAAAAAGTATGGTGCTAAGTGTAGATAGCTTCATGTTTTCATCCAAATACTGGATTGCATGTAGCTTCCACACACTGCACCCCACAACATTACTTTTATGTTGGTTGTTATTTGGGCTGCTGAAGGCATGATTTAAAGCAGTTTTGGTGAATTAGAAACAAAAAAAGGTTTTTTGCAAAAAAGTATGGTGCTAAGTGTAGATAGCTTCATTATTTGAAAAGTAGATAGCTTCATGTTTTCATCCAAATACTGTATTGCTTGTAGCTTCCACATACTACACCCCACAACATTACTTTTATGTTGGTTGTTATTTGGGCTGCTGAAGGCATGATTTAAAGCAGTTTTGGTGAATTAGAAACAAAAAAAGTTTTTTTGCAAAAAAGTATGGTGCTAAGTGTAGATAGCTTCATGTTTTCATCCAAATACTTTATTTCGTGTAGATTCCACATACTGCATCCCACAACATTACTTTTATGTTGGTTGTTATTTGGGCTGCTGAAGGCATGATTTAAAGCAGTTTTGGTGAATTAGAAACAAAAAAAGGTTTTTTGCAAAAAAGTATGGTGCTAAGTGTAGATAGCTTCATTATTTGAAAAGTAGATAGCTTCATGTTTTCATCCAAATACTGTATTGCTTGTAGCTTCCACATACTACACCCCACAACATTACTTTTATGTTGGTTGTTATTTGGGCTGCTGAAGGCATGATTTAAAGCAGTTTTGGTGAATTAGAAACAAAAAAAGTTTTTTTGCAAAAAAGTATGGTGCTAAGTGTAGATAGCTTCATATTTTCATCCAAATACTTTATTTCGTGTAGATTCCACATACTGCATCCCACAACATTACTTTTATGTTGGTTGTTATTTGGGCTGCTGAAGGCATGATTTAAAGCAGTTTTGGTGAATTAGAAACAAAAAAAGTTTTTTTGCAAAAAAGTATGGTGCTAAGTGTAGATAGCTTCATTATTTGAAAAGTAGATAGCTTCATGTTTTCATCCAAATACTGTATTGCTTGTAGCTTCCACATACTACACCCCACAACATTACTTTTATGTTGGTTGTTATTTGGCTGCTGAAGGCATGATTTAAAGCAGTTTTGGTGAATTAGAAACAAAAAAAGTTTTTTTGCAAAAAAGTATGGTGCTAAGTGTAGATAGCTTCATGCTTTTATCCAAATACTGTATTGCTTGTAGCTTCCACACACTGCACCCCACAACATTACTTTTATGTTGGTTGTTATTTGGGCTGCTGAAGGCATGATTTAAAGCAGTTTTGGTGAATTAGAAATAAAAAAAGTTTTTTTGCAAAAAAGTATGGTGCTAAGTGTAGATAGCTTCATGTTTTCACCCCACAACATTACTTTTATGTTGGTTGTTATTTGGGCTGCTGAAGGCATGATTTAAAGCAGTTTTGGTGAATTAGAAACAAAAAAAGTTTTTTTGCAAAAAAGTATGGTGCTAAGTGTAGATAGCTTCATGTTTTCATCCAAATACTGGATTGCATGTAGCTTCCACACACTGCACCCCACAACATTACTTTTATGTTGGTTGTTATTTGGGCTGCTGAAGGCATGATTTAAAGCAGTTTTGGTGAATTAGAAACAAAAAAAGGTTTTTTGCAAAAAAGTATGGTGCTAAGTGTAGATAGCTTCATTATTTGAAAAGTAGATAGCTTCATGTTTTCATCCAAATACTGTATTGCTTGTAGCTTCCACATACTACACCCCACAACATTACTTTTATGTTGGTTGTTATTTGGGCTGCTGAAGGCATGATTTAAAGCAGTTTTGGTGAATTAGAAACAAAAAAAGTTTTTTTGCAAAAAAGTATGGTGCTAAGTGTAGATAGCTTCATGTTTTCATCCAAATACTTTATTTCGTGTAGATTCCACATACTGCATCCCACAACATTACTTTTATGTTGGTTGTTATTTGGGCTGCTGAAGGCATGATTTAAAGCAGTTTTGGTGAATTAGAAACAAAAAAAGGTTTTTTGCAAAAAAGTATGGTGCTAAGTGTAGATAGCTTCATTATTTGAAAAGTAGATAGCTTCATGTTTTCATCCAAATACTGTATTGCTTGTAGCTTCCACATACTACACCCCACAACATTACTTTTATGTTGGTTGTTATTTGGGCTGCTGAAGGCATGATTTAAAGCAGTTTTGGTGAATTAGAAACAAAAAAAGTTTTTTTGCAAAAAAGTATGGTGCTAAGTGTAGATAGCTTCATGTTTTCACCCCACAACATTACTTTTATGTTGGTTGTTATTTGGGCTGCTGAAGGCATGATTTAAAGCAGTTTTGGTGAATTAGAAACAAAAAAAGTTTTTTTGCAAAAAAGTATGGTGCTAAGTGTAGATAGCTTCATGTTTTCATCCAAATACTGGATTGCATGTAGCTTCCACACACTGCACCCCACAACATTACTTTTATGTTGGTTGTTATTTGGGCTGCTGAAGGCATGATTTAAAGCAGTTTTGGTGAATTAGAAACAAAAAAAGGTTTTTTGCAAAAAAGTATGGTGCTAAGTGTAGATAGCTTCATTATTTGAAAAGTAGATAGCTTCATGTTTTCATCCAAATACTGTATTGCTTGTAGCTTCCACATACTACACCCCACAACATTACTTTTATGTTGGTTGTTATTTGGGCTGCTGAAGGCATGATTTAAAGCAGTTTTGGTGAATTAGAAACAAAAAAAGTTTTTTTGCAAAAAAGTATGGTGCTAAGTGTAGATAGCTTCATGCTTTCATCCAAATACTGTATTGCTTGTAGCTTCCACACACTGCACCCCACAACATTACTTTTATGTTGGTTGTTATTTGGGCTGCTGAAGGCATGATTTAAAGCAGTTTTGGTGAATTAGAAATAAAAAAAGTTTTTTTGCAAAAAAGTATGGTGCTAAGTGTAGATAGCTTCATGTTTTCATGCAAATACTGTATTGCTTGTAGCTTCCACATACTGCACCCCACAACATTACTTTTATGTTGGTTGTTATTTGGGCTGCTAAAAGCATGCTTTAAAGCAGTTTTGGTGAATTAGAAACAAAAAAAGTTTTTTTGCAAAAAAGTATGGTGCTAAGTGTAGATAGCTTCATTATTTGAAAAGTAGATAGCTTCATGTTTTCATCCAAATACTGTATTGCTTGTAGCTTCCACATACTGCACCCCACAACATTACTTTTATGTTGGTTGTTATTTGGGCTGCTGAAGGCATGATTTAAAGCAGTTTTGGTGAATTAGAAACAAAAAAAGTTTTTTTGCAAAAAAGTATGGTGCTAAGTGTAGATAGCTTCATGTTTTCACCCCACAACATTACTTTTATGTTGGTTGTTATTTGGGCTGCTGAAGGCATGATTTAAAGCAGTTTTGGTGAATTAGAAACAAAAAAAGTTTTTTTGCAAAAAAGTATGGTGCTAAGTGTAGATAGCTTCATGTTTTCATCCAAATACTGGATTGCATGTAGCTTCCACACACTGCACCCCACAACATTACTTTTATGTTGGTTGTTATTTGGGCTGCTGAAGGCATGATTTAAAGCAGTTTTGGTGAATTAGAAACAAAAAAAGTTTTTTTGCAAAAAAGTATGGTGCTAAGTGTAGATAGCTTCATGTTTTCACCCCACAACATTACTTTTATGTTGGTTGTTATTTGGGCTGCTGAAGGCATGATTTAAAGCAGTTTTGGTGAATTAGAAACAAAAAAAGTTTTTTTGCAAAAAAGTATGGTGCTAAGTGTAGATAGCTTCATGTTTTCATCCAAATACTGGATTGCATGTAGCTTCCACACACTGCACCCCACAACATTACTTTTATGTTGGTTGTTATTTGGGCTGCTGAAGGCATGATTTAAAGCAGTTTTGGTGAATTAGAAACAAAAAAAGGTTTTTTGCAAAAAAGTATGGTGCTAAGTGTAGATAGCTTCATTATTTGAAAAGTAGATAGCTTCATGTTTTCATCCAAATACTGTATTGCTTGTAGCTTCCACATACTACACCCCACAACATTACTTTTATGTTGGTTGTTATTTGGGCTGCTGAAGGCATGATTTAAAGCAGTTTTGGTGAATTAGAAACAAAAAAAGTTTTTTTGCAAAAAAGTATGGTGCTAAGTGTAGATAGCTTCATGTTTTCATCCAAATACTTTATTTCGTGTAGATTCCACATACTGCATCCCACAACATTACTTTTATGTTGGTTGTTATTTGGGCTGCTGAAGGCATGATTTAAAGCAGTTTTGGTGAATTAGAAACAAAAAAAGGTTTTTTGCAAAAAAGTATGGTGCTAAGTGTAGATAGCTTCATTATTTGAAAAGTAGATAGCTTCATGTTTTCATCCAAATACTGTATTGCTTGTAGCTTCCACATACTACACCCCACAACATTACTTTTATGTTGGTTGTTATTTGGGCTGCTGAAGGCATGATTTAAAGCAGTTTTGGTGAATTAGAAACAAAAAAAGTTTTTTTGCAAAAAAGTATGGTGCTAAGTGTAGATAGCTTCATATTTTCATCCAAATACTTTATTTCGTGTAGATTCCACATACTGCATCCCACAACATTACTTTTATGTTGGTTGTTATTTGGGCTGCTGAAGGCATGATTTAAAGCAGTTTTGGTGAATTAGAAACAAAAAAAGTTTTTTTGCAAAAAAGTATGGTGCTAAGTGTAGATAGCTTCATTATTTGAAAAGTAGATAGCTTCATGTTTTCATCCAAATACTGTATTGCTTGTAGCTTCCACATACTACACCCCACAACATTACTTTTATGTTGGTTGTTATTTGGCTGCTGAAGGCATGATTTAAAGCAGTTTTGGTGAATTAGAAACAAAAAAAGTTTTTTTGCAAAAAAGTATGGTGCTAAGTGTAGATAGCTTCATGCTTTTATCCAAATACTGTATTGCTTGTAGCTTCCACACACTGCACCCCACAACATTACTTTTATGTTGGTTGTTATTTGGGCTGCTGAAGGCATGATTTAAAGCAGTTTTGGTGAATTAGAAATAAAAAAAGTTTTTTTGCAAAAAAGTATGGTGCTAAGTGTAGATAGCTTCATGTTTTCACCCCACAACATTACTTTTATGTTGGTTGTTATTTGGGCTGCTGAAGGCATGATTTAAAGCAGTTTTGGTGAATTAGAAACAAAAAAAGTTTTTTTGCAAAAAAGTATGGTGCTAAGTGTAGATAGCTTCATGTTTTCATCCAAATACTGGATTGCATGTAGCTTCCACACACTGCACCCCACAACATTACTTTTATGTTGGTTGTTATTTGGGCTGCTGAAGGCATGATTTAAAGCAGTTTTGGTGAATTAGAAACAAAAAAAGGTTTTTTGCAAAAAAGTATGGTGCTAAGTGTAGATAGCTTCATTATTTGAAAAGTAGATAGCTTCATGTTTTCATCCAAATACTGTATTGCTTGTAGCTTCCACATACTACACCCCACAACATTACTTTTATGTTGGTTGTTATTTGGGCTGCTGAAGGCATGATTTAAAGCAGTTTTGGTGAATTAGAAACAAAAAAAGTTTTTTTGCAAAAAAGTATGGTGCTAAGTGTAGATAGCTTCATGTTTTCATCCAAATACTTTATTTCGTGTAGATTCCACATACTGCATCCCACAACATTACTTTTATGTTGGTTGTTATTTGGGCTGCTGAAGGCATGATTTAAAGCAGTTTTGGTGAATTAGAAACAAAAAAAGGTTTTTTGCAAAAAAGTATGGTGCTAAGTGTAGATAGCTTCATTATTTGAAAAGTAGATAGCTTCATGTTTTCATCCAAATACTGTATTGCTTGTAGCTTCCACATACTACACCCCACAACATTACTTTTATGTTGGTTGTTATTTGGGCTGCTGAAGGCATGATTTAAAGCAGTTTTGGTGAATTAGAAACAAAAAAAGTTTTTTTGCAAAAAAGTATGGTGCTAAGTGTAGATAGCTTCATGTTTTCACCCCACAACATTACTTTTATGTTGGTTGTTATTTGGGCTGCTGAAGGCATGATTTAAAGCAGTTTTGGTGAATTAGAAACAAAAAAAGTTTTTTTGCAAAAAAGTATGGTGCTAAGTGTAGATAGCTTCATGTTTTCATCCAAATACTGGATTGCATGTAGCTTCCACACACTGCACCCCACAACATTACTTTTATGTTGGTTGTTATTTGGGCTGCTGAAGGCATGATTTAAAGCAGTTTTGGTGAATTAGAAACAAAAAAAGGTTTTTTGCAAAAAAGTATGGTGCTAAGTGTAGATAGCTTCATTATTTGAAAAGTAGATAGCTTCATGTTTTCATCCAAATACTGTATTGCTTGTAGCTTCCACATACTACACCCCACAACATTACTTTTATGTTGGTTGTTATTTGGGCTGCTGAAGGCATGATTTAAAGCAGTTTTGGTGAATTAGAAACAAAAAAAGTTTTTTTGCAAAAAAGTATGGTGCTAAGTGTAGATAGCTTCATGCTTTCATCCAAATACTGTATTGCTTGTAGCTTCCACACACTGCACCCCACAACATTACTTTTATGTTGGTTGTTATTTGGGCTGCTGAAGGCATGATTTAAAGCAGTTTTGGTGAATTAGAAATAAAAAAAGTTTTTTTGCAAAAAAGTATGGTGCTAAGTGTAGATAGCTTCATGTTTTCATGCAAATACTGTATTGCTTGTAGCTTCCACATACTGCACCCCACAACATTACTTTTATGTTGGTTGTTATTTGGGCTGCTAAAAGCATGCTTTAAAGCAGTTTTGGTGAATTAGAAACAAAAAAAGTTTTTTTGCAAAAAAGTATGGTGCTAAGTGTAGATAGCTTCATTATTTGAAAAGTAGATAGCTTCATGTTTTCATCCAAATACTGTATTGCTTGTAGCTTCCACATACTGCACCCCACAACATTACTTTTATGTTGGTTGTTATTTGGGCTGCTGAAGGCATGATTTAAAGCAGTTTTGGTGAATTAGAAACAAAAAAAGTTTTTTTGCAAAAAAGTATGGTGCTAAGTGTAGATAGCTTCATGTTTTCACCCCACAACATTACTTTTATGTTGGTTGTTATTTGGGCTGCTGAAGGCATGATTTAAAGCAGTTTTGGTGAATTAGAAACAAAAAAAGTTTTTTTGCAAAAAAGTATGGTGCTAAGTGTAGATAGCTTCATGTTTTCATCCAAATACTGGATTGCATGTAGCTTCCACACACTGCACCCCACAACATTACTTTTATGTTGGTTGTTATTTGGGCTGCTGAAGGCATGATTTAAAGCAGTTTTGGTGAATTAGAAACAAAAAAAGGTTTTTTGCAAAAAAGTATGGTGCTAAGTGTAGATAGCTTCATTATTTGAAAAGTAGATAGCTTCATGTTTTCATCCAAATACTGTATTGCTTGTAGCTTCCACATACTACACCCCACAACATTACTTTTATGTTGGTTGTTATTTGGGCTGCTGAAGGCATGATTTAAAGCAGTTTTGGTGAATTAGAAACAAAAAAAGTTTTTTTGCAAAAAAGTATGGTGCTAAGTGTAGATAGCTTCATGTTTTCATCCAAATACTTTATTTCGTGTAGATTCCACATACTGCATCCCACAACATTACTTTTATGTTGGTTGTTATTTGGGCTGCTGAAGGCATGATTTAAAGCAGTTTTGGTGAATTAGAAACAAAAAAAGGTTTTTTGCAAAAAAGTATGGTGCTAAGTGTAGATAGCTTCATTATTTGAAAAGTAGATAGCTTCATGTTTTCATCCAAATACTGTATTGCTTGTAGCTTCCACATACTACACCCCACAACATTACTTTTATGTTGGTTGTTATTTGGGCTGCTGAAGGCATGATTTAAAGCAGTTTTGGTGAATTAGAAACAAAAAAAGTTTTTTTGCAAAAAAGTATGGTGCTAAGTGTAGATAAATTCTTATTTTCATCCAAATACTTTATTTCGTGTAGATTCCACATACTGCATCCCACAACATTACTTTTATGTTGGTTGTTATTTGGGCTGCTGAAGGCATGATTTAAAGCAGTTTTGGTGAATTAGAAACAAAAAAAGTTTTTTTGCAAAAAAGTATGGTGCTAAGTGTAGATAGCTTCATTATTTGAAAAGTAGATAGCTTCATGTTTTCATCCAAATACTGTATTGCTTGTAGCTTCCACATACTACACCCCACAACATTACTTTTATGTTGGTTGTTATTTGGCTGCTGAAGGCATGATTTAAAGCAGTTTTGGTGAATTAGAAACAAAAAAAGTTTTTTTGCAAAAAAGTATGGTGCTAAGTGTAGATAGCTTCATGCTTTTATCCAAATACTGTATTGCTTGTAGCTTCCACACACTGCACCCCACAACATTACTTTTATGTTGGTTGTTATTTGGGCTGCTGAAGGCATGATTTAAAGCAGTTTTGGTGAATTAGAAATAAAAAAAGTTTTTTTGCAAAAAAGTATGGTGCTAAGTGTAGATAGCTTCATGTTTTCACCCCACAACATTACTTTTATGTTGGTTGTTATTTGGGCTGCTGAAGGCATGATTTAAAGCAGTTTTGGTGAATTAGAAACAAAAAAAGTTTTTTTGCAAAAAAGTATGGTGCTAAGTGTAGATAGCTTCATGTTTTCATCCAAATACTGGATTGCATGTAGCTTCCACACACTGCACCCCACAACATTACTTTTATGTTGGTTGTTATTTGGGCTGCTGAAGGCATGATTTAAAGCAGTTTTGGTGAATTAGAAACAAAAAAAGGTTTTTTGCAAAAAAGTATGGTGCTAAGTGTAGA
Organism: Spea bombifrons; assembly: GCF_027358695.1. Classification (NCBI taxonomy): domain Eukaryota; kingdom Metazoa; phylum Chordata; class Amphibia; order Anura; family Pelobatidae; genus Spea; species Spea bombifrons. The sequence goes on from NC_071093.1 coordinate 22,273,977, forward strand.
TAGCTTCATTATTTGAAAAGTAGATAGCTTCATGTTTTCATCCAAATACTGTATTGCTTGTAGCTTCCACATACTACACCCCACAACATTACTTTTATGTTGGTTGTTATTTGGGCTGCTGAAGGCATGATTTAAAGCAGTTTTGGTGAATTAGAAACAAAAAAAGTTTTTTTGCAAAAAAGTATGGTGCTAAGTGTAGATAGCTTCATGTTTTCATCCAAATACTTTATTTCGTGTAGATTCCACATACTGCATCCCACAACATTACTTTTATGTTGGTTGTTATTTGGGCTGCTGAAGGCATGATTTAAAGCAGTTTTGGTGAATTAGAAACAAAAAAAGGTTTTTTGCAAAAAAGTATGGTGCTAAGTGTAGATAGCTTCATTATTTGAAAAGTAGATAGCTTCATGTTTTCATCCAAATACTGTATTGCTTGTAGCTTCCACATACTACACCCCACAACATTACTTTTATGTTGGTTGTTATTTGGGCTGCTGAAGGCATGATTTAAAGCAGTTTTGGTGAATTAGAAACAAAAAAAGTTTTTTTGCAAAAAAGTATGGTGCTAAGTGTAGATAGCTTCATATTTTCATCCAAATACTTTATTTCGTGTAGATTCCACATACTGCATCCCACAACATTACTTTTATGTTGGTTGTTATTTGGGCTGCTGAAGGCATGATTTAAAGCAGTTTTGGTGAATTAGAAACAAAAAAAGTTTTTTTGCAAAAAAGTATGGTGCTCAGTGTAGATAGCTTCATTATTTGAAAAGTAGATAGCTTCATGTTTTCATCCAAATACTGTATTGCTTGTAGCTTCCACATACTACACCCCACAACATTACTTTTATGTTGGTTGTTATTTGGCTGCTGAAGGCATGATTTAAAGCAGTTTTGGTGAATTAGAAACAAAAAAAGGTTTTTTGCAAAAAAGTATGGTGCTAAGTGTAGATAGCTTCATGCTTTTATCCAAATACTGTATTGCTTGTAGCTTCCACACACTGCACCCCACAACATTACTTTTATGTTGGTTGTTATTTGGGCTGCTGAAGGCATGATTTAAAGCAGTTTTGGTGAATTAGAAATAAAAAAAGTTTTTTTGCAAAAAAGTATGGTGCTAAGTGTAGATAGCTTCATGTTTTCATGCAAATACTGTATTGCTTGTAGCTTCCACATACTGCACCCCACAACATTACTTTTATGTTGGTTGTTATTTGGGCTGCTAAAAGCATGCTTTAAAGCAGTTTTGGTGAATTAGAAACAAAAAAAGTTTTTTTGCAAAAAAGTATGGTGCTAAGTGTAGATAGCTTCATGTTTTCATCCAAATACTGTATTGCTTGTAGCTTCCACATACTGCACCCCACAACATTACTTTTATGTTGGTTGTTATTTGGGCTGCTGAAGGCATGATTTAAAGCAGTTTTGGTGAATTAGAAACAAAAAAAGTTTTTTTGCAAAAAAAGTATGGTGCTAAGTGTAGATAGCTTCATGTTTTCACCCCACAACATTACTTTTATGTTGGTTGTTATTTGGGCTGCTGAAGGCATGATTTAAAGCAGTTTTGGTGAATTAGAAACAAAAAAAGTTTTTTTGCAAAAAAGTATGGTGCTAAGTGTAGATAGCTTCATGTTTTCATCCAAATACTGGATTGCATGTAGCTTCCACACACTGCACCCCACAACATTACTTTTATGTTGGTTGTTATTTGGGCTGCTGAAGGCATGATTTAAAGCAGTTTTGGTGAATTAGAAACAAAAAAAAGTTTTTTGCAAAAAAGTATGGTGCTAAGTGTAGATAGCTTCATTATTTGAAAAGTAGATAGCTTCATGTTTTCATCCAAATACTGTATTGCTTGTAGCTTCCACATACTACACCCCACAACATTACTTTTATGTTGGTTGTTATTTGGGCTGCTGAAGGCATGATTTAAAGCAGTTTTGGTGAATTAGAAACAAAAAAAGTTTTTTTGCAAAAAAGTATGGTGCTAAGTGTAGATAGCTTCATGTTTTCATCCAAATACTTTATTTCGTGTAGATTCCACATACTGCATCCCACAACATTACTTTTATGTTGGTTGTTATTTGGGCTGCTGAAGGCATGATTTAAAGCAGTTTTGGTGAATTAGAAACAAAAAAAGGTTTTTTGCAAAAAAGTATGGTGCTAAGTGTAGATAGCTTCATTATTTGAAAAGTAGATAGCTTCATGTTTTCATCCAAATACTGTATTGCTTGTAGCTTCCACATACTGCACCCCACAACATTACTTTTATGTTGGTTGTTATTTGGGCTGCTGAAGGCATGATTTAAAGCAGTTTTGGTGAATTAGAAACAAAAAAAGTTTTTTTGCAAAAAAGTATGGTGCTAAGTGTACATAGCTTCATGTTTTCATCCAAATACTGTATTGCTTGTAGCTTCCACATACTGCACCCCACAACATTACTTTTATGTTGGTTGTTATTTGGGCTGCAGAAGGCATGATTTAAAGCAGTTTTGGTGAATTAGAAACAAAAAAACTTTTTTTGCAAAAAAGTATGGTGCTAAGTGTAGATAGCTTCATTATTTGAAAAGTAGATAGCTTCATGTTTTCATCCAAATACTGTATTGCTTGTAGCTTCCACATACTGCACCCCACAACATTACTTTTATGTTGGTTGTTATTTGGGCTGCTGAAGGCATGATTTAAAGCAGTTTTGGTGAATTAGAAACAAAAAAAGTTTTTTTGCAAAAAAGTATGGTGCTAAGTGTAGATAGCTTCATGTTTTCACCCCACAACATTACTTTTATGTTGGTTGTTATTTGGGCTGCTGAAGGCATGATTTAAAGCAGTTTTGGTGAATTAGAAACAAAAAAAGTTTTTTTGCAAAAAAGTATGGTGCTAAGTGTAGATAGCTTCATGTTTTCATCCAAATACTGGATTGCTTGTAGCTTCCACACACTGCACCCCACAACATTACTTTTATGTTGGTTGTTATTTGGGCTGCTGAAGGCATGATTTAAAGCAGTTTTGGTGAATTAGAAACAAAAAAAGTTTTTTTGCAAAAAAGTATGGTGCTAAGTGTAGATAGCTTCAAGCTTCATGTTACTTTTATGTTGGTTGTTATTTGGGCTGCTGAAGGCATGATTTAAAGCAGTTTTGGTGAACTAGAAACAAAAAAAGTTTTTTTGCAAAAAAGTATGGTGCTAAGTGTAGATAGCTTCATTATTTGAAAAGTAGATAGCTTCATGTTTTCATCCAAATACTGTATTGCTTGTAGCTTCCACATACTGCACCCCACAACATTACTTTTATGTTGGTTGTTATTTGGGCTACTGAAGGCATGATTTAAAGCAGTTTTGGTGAATTAGAAACAAAAAAAGTTTTTTTGCAAAAAAGTATGGTGCTAAGTGTAGATAGCTTCATGTTTTCATCCAAATACTGTATTGCTTGTAGCTTCCACATACTGCACCCCACAACATTACTTTTATGTTGGTTGTTATTTGGGCTGCTGAAGGCATGATTTAAAGCAGTTTTGGTGAATTAGAAACAAAAAAAGTTTTTTTGCAAAAAAGTATGGTGCTAAGTGTAGATAGCTTCATGTTTTCATCCAAATACTGGATTGCTTGTAGCTTCCACACACTGCACCCCACAACATTACTTTTATGTTGGTTGTTATTTGGGCTGCTGAAGGCATGATTTAAAGCAGTTTTGGTGAACTAGAAACAAAAAAAGGTTTTTTGCAAAAAAGTATGGTGCTAAGTGTAGATAGCTTCATTATTTGAAAAGTAGATAGCTTCATGTTTTCATCCAAATACTGTATTGCTTGTAGCTTCCACATACTACACCCCACAACATTACTTTTATGTTGGTTGTTATTTGGGCTGCTGAAGGCATGATTTAAAGCAGTTTTGGTGAATTAGAAACAAAAAAAGTTTTTTTGCAAAAAAGTATGGTGCTAAGTGTAGATAGCTTCATGTTTTCATCCAAATACTTTATTTCGTGTAGATTCCACATACTGCATCCCACAACATTACTTTTATGTTGGTTGTTATTTGGGCTGCTGAAGGCATGATTTAAAGCAGTTTTGGTGAATTAGAAACAAAAAAAGTTTTTTTGCAAAAAAGTATGGTGCTAAGTGTAGATAGCTTCATTATTTGAAAAGTAGATAGCTTCATGTTTTCATCCAAATACTGTATTGCTTGTAGCTTCCACATACTACACCCCACAACATTACTTTTATGTTGGTTGTTATTTGGGTTGCTGAAGGCATGATTTAAAGCAGTTTTGGTGAATTAGAAACAAAAAAAGTTTTTTTGCAAAAAAGTATGGTGCTAAGTGTAGATAGCTTCATATTTTCATCCAAATACTTTATTTCGTGTAGATTCCACATACTGCATCCCACAACATTACTTTTATGTTGGTTGTTATTTGGGCTGCTGAAGGCATGATTTAAAGCAGTTTTGGTGAATTAGAAACAAAAAAAGTTTTTTTGCAAAAAAGTATGGTGCTAAGTGTAGATAGCTTCATTATTTGAAAAGTAGATAGCTTCATGTTTTCATCCAAATACTGTATTGCTTGTAGCTTCCACACACTGCACCCCACAACATTACTTTTATGTTGGTTGTTATTTGGGCTGCTGAAGGCATGATTTAAAGCAGTTTTGGTGAATTAGAAATAAAAAACGTTTTTTTGCAAAAAAGTATGGTGCTAAGTGTAGATAGCTTCATGTTTTCACCCCACAACATTACTTTTATGTTGGTTGTTATTTGGGCTGCTGAAGGCATGATTTAAAGCAGTTTTGGTGAATTAGAAACAAAAAAAGTTTTTTTGCAAAAAAGTATGGTGCTAAGTGTAGATAGCTTCATGTTTTCATCCAAATACTGGATTGCATGTAGCTTCCACACACTGCACCCCACAACATTACTTTTATGTTGGTTGTTATTTGGGCTGCTGAAGGCATGATTTAAAGCAGTTTTGGTGAATTAGAAACAAAAAAAGGTTTTTTGCAAAAAAGTATGGTGCTAAGTGTAGATAGCTTCATTATTTGAAAAGTAGATAGCTTCATGTTTTCATCCAAATACTGTATTGCTTGTAGCTTCCACATACTACACCCCACAACATTACTTTTATGTTGGTTGTTATTTGGGCTGCTGAAGGCATGATTTAAAGCAGTTTTGGTGAATTAGAAACAAAAAAAGTTTTTTTGCAAAAAAGTATGGTGCTAAGTGTAGATAGCTTCATGTTTTCATCCAAATACTTTATTTCGTGTAGATTCCACATACTGCATCCCACAACATTACTTTTATGTTGGTTGTTATTTGGGCTGCTGAAGGCATGATTTAAAGCAGTTTTGGTGAATTAGAAACAAAAAAAGGTTTTTTGCAAAAAAGTATGGTGCTAAGTGTAGATAGCTTCATTATTTGAAAAGTAGATAGCTTCATGTTTTCATCCAAATACTGTATTGCTTGTAGCTTCCACATACTACACCCCACAACATTACTTTTATGTTGGTTGTTATTTGGGCTGCTGAAGGCATGATTTAAAGCAGTTTTGGTGAATTAGAAACAAAAAAAGTTTTTTTGCAAAAAAGTATGGTGCTAAGTGTAGATAGCTTCATATTTTCATCCAAATACTTTATTTCGTGTAGATTCCACATACTGCATCCCACAACATTACTTTTATGTTGGTTGTTATTTGGGCTGCTGAAGGCATGATTTAAAGCAGTTTTGGTGAATTAGAAACAAAAAAAGTTTTTTTGCAAAAAAGTATGGTGCTAAGTGTAGATAGCTTCATTATTTGAAAAGTAGATAGCTTCATGTTTTCATCCAAATACTGTATTGCTTGTAGCTTCCACATACTACACCCCACAACATTACTTTTATGTTGGTTGTTATTTGGCTGCTGAAGGCATGATTTAAAGCAGTTTTGGTGAATTAGAAACAAAAAAAGTTTTTTTGCAAAAAAGTATGGTGCTAAGTGTAGATAGCTTCATTATTTGAAAAGTAGATAGCTTCATGTTTTCATCCAAATACTGTATTGCTTGTAGCTTCCACATACTACACCCCACAACATTACTTTTATGTTGGTTGTTATTTGGGTTGCTGAAGGCATGATTTAAAGCAGTTTTGGTGAATTAGAAACAAAAAAAGTTTTTTTGCAAAAAAGTATGGTGCTAAGTGTAGATAGCTTCATATTTTCATCCAAATACTTTATTTCGTGTAGATTCCACATACTGCATCCCACAACATTACTTTTATGTTGGTTGTTATTTGGGCTGCTGAAGGCATGATTTAAAGCAGTTTTGGTGAATTAGAAACAAAAAAAGTTTTTTTGCAAAAAAGTATGGTGCTAAGTGTAGATAGCTTCATTATTTGAAAAGTAGATAGCTTCATGTTTTCATCCAAATACTGTATTGCTTGTAGCTTCCACATACTACACCCCACAACATTACTTTTATGTTGGTTGTTATTTGGGCTGCTGAAGGCATGATTTAAAGCAGTTTTGGTGAATTAGAAACAAAAAAAGTTTTTTTGCAAAAAAGTATGGTGCTAAGTGTAGATAGCTTCATGCTTTCATCCAAATACTGTATTGCTTGTAGCTTCCACACACTGCACCCCACAACATTACTTTTATGTTGGTTGTTATTTGGGCTGCTGAAGGCATGATTTAAAGCAGTTTTGGTGAATTAGAAATAAAAAAAGTTTTTTTGCAAAAAAGTATGGTGCTAAGTGTAGATAGCTTCATGTTTTCATGCAAATACTGTATTGCTTGTAGCTTCCACATACTGCACCCCACAACATTACTTTTATGTTGGTTGTTATTTGGGCTGCTAAAAGCATGCTTTAAAGCAGTTTTGGTGAATTAGAAACAAAAAAAGTTTTTTTGCAAAAAAGTATGGTGCTAAGTGTAGATAGCTTCATTATTTGAAAAGTAGATAGCTTCATGTTTTCATCCAAATACTGTATTGCTTGTAGCTTCCACATACTGCACCCCACAACATTACTTTTATGTTGGTTGTTATTTGGGCTGCTGAAGGCATGATTTAAAGCAGTTTTGGTGAATTAGAAACAAAAAAAGTTTTTTTTGCAAAAAAGTATGGTGCTAAGTGTAGATAGCTTCATGTTTTCACCCCACAACATTACTTTTATGTTGGTTGTTATTTGGGCTGCTGAAGGCATGATTTAAAGCAGTTTTGGTGAATTAGAAACAAAAAAAGTTTTTTTGCAAAAAAGTATGGTGCTAAGTGTAGATAGCTTCATGTTTTCATCCAAATACTGGATTGCATGTAGCTTCCACACACTGCACCCCACAACATTACTTTTATGTTGGTTGTTATTTGGGCTGCTGAAGGCATGATTTAAAGCAGTTTTGGTGAATTAGAAACAAAAAAAGGTTTTTTGCAAAAAAGTATGGTGCTAAGTGTAGATAGCTTCATTATTTGAAAAGTAGATAGCTTCATGTTTTCATCCAAATACTGTATTGCTTGTAGCTTCCACATACTACACCCCACAACATTACTTTTATGTTGGTTGTTATTTGGGCTGCTGAAGGCATGATTTAAAGCAGTTTTGGTGAATTAGAAACAAAAAAAGTTTTTTTGCAAAAAAGTATGGTGCTAAGTGTAGATAGCTTCATGTTTTCATCCAAATACTTTATTTCGTGTAGATTCCACATACTGCATCCCACAACATTACTTTTATGTTGGTTGTTATTTGGGCTGCTGAAGGCATGATTTAAAGCAGTTTTGGTGAATTAGAAACAAAAAAAGGTTTTTTGCAAAAAAGTATGGTGCTAAGTGTAGATAGCTTCATGTTTTCATGCAAATACTGTATTGCTTGTAGCTTCCACATACTGCACCCCACAACATTACTTTTATGTTGGTTGTTATTTGGGCTGCTAAAAGCATGCTTTAAAGCAGTTTTGGTGAATTAGAAACAAAAAAAGTTTTTTTGCAAAAAAGTATGGTGCTAAGTGTAGATAGCTTCATGTTTTCATCCAAATACTGTATTGCTTGTAGCTTCCACATACTGCACCCCACAACATTACTTTTATGTTGGTTGTTATTTGGGCTGCTGAAGGCATGATTTAAAGCAGTTTTGGTGAATTAGAAACAAAAAAAGTTTTTTTGCAAAAAAGTATGGTGCTAAGTGTACATAGCTTCATGTTTTCATCCAAATACTGTATTGCTTGTAGCTTCCACATACTGCACCCCACAACATTACTTTTATGTTGGTTGTTATTTGGGCTGCTGAAGGCATGATTTAAAGCAGTTTTGGTGAATTAGAAACAAAAAAAGTTTTTTTGCAAAAAAGTATGGTGCTAAGTGTAGATAGCTTCATGTTTTCATGCAAATACTGTATTGCTTGTAGCTTCCACATACTGCACCCCACAACATTCCTTTTATGTTGGTTGTTATTTGGGCTGCTAAAAGCATGCTTTAAAGCAGTTTTGGTGAATTAGAAACAAAAAAAGTTTTTTTGCAAAAAGTATGGTGCTAAGTGTAGATAGCTTCATGTTTTCATGCAAATACTGTATTGCTTGCAGCTTCCACATACTGCACCCCACAACATTACTTTTATGTTGGTTGTTATTTGGGCTGCTAAAAGCATGCTTTAAAGCAGTTTTGGTGAATTAGAAACAAAAAAAGTTTTTTTGCAAAAAAGTATGGTGCTAAGTGTAGATAGCTTCATGTTTTCATCCAAATACTGTATTGCTTGTAGCTTCCACATACTGCACCCCACAACATTACTTTTATGTTGGTTGTTATTTGGGCTGCTGAAGGCATGATTTAAAGCAGTTTTGGTGAATAAGAAACAAAAAAAGTTTTTGTGCAAAAAAGTATGGTGCTAAGTGTAGATAGCTTCATTATTTGAAAAGTGGATAGCTTCATGTTTTCATCCAAAAAACTGTATTGCTTGTAGCTTCCACATACTGCACCCCACAACATTACTTTTATGTTGGTTGTTATTTGGGCTGCTGAAGGCATGATTTAAAGCAGTTTTGGTGAATTAGAAACAAAAAAAGTTTTTTTGCAAAAAAGTATGGTGCTAAGTGTAGATAGCTTCATGTTTTCATGCAAATACTGTATTGCTTGCAGCTTCCACATACTGCACCCCACAACATTACTTTTATGTTGGTTGTTATTTGGGCTGCTAAAAGCATGCTTTAAAGCAGTTTTGGTGAATTAGAAACAAAAAAAGTTTCTTTGCAAAAAAGTATGGTGCTAAGTGTAGATAGCTTCATGTTTTCATCCAAATACTGTATTGCTTGTAGCTTCCACATACTGCACCCCACAACATTACTTTTATGTTGGTTGTTATTTGGGCTGCTGAAGGCATGATTTAAAGCAGTTTTGGTGAATTAGAAACAAAAAAAGTTTTTTTGCAAAAAAGTATGGTGCTAAGTGTACATAGCTTCATGTTTTCATCCAAATACTGTATTGCTTGTAGCTTCCACATACTGCACCCCACAACATTACTTTTATGTTGGTTGTTATTTGGGCTGCTGAAGGCATGATTTAAAGCAGTTTTGGTGAATTAGAAACAAAAAAACTTTTTTTGCAAAAAAGTATGGTGCTAAGTGTAGATAGCTTCATTATTTGAAAAGTAGATAGCTTCATGTTTTCATCCAAATACTGTATTGCTTGTAGCTTCCACATACTACACCCCACAACATTACTTTTATGTTGGTTGTTATTTGGGCTGCTGAAGGCATGATTTAAAGCAGTTTTGGTGAATTAGAAACAAAAAAAGTTTTTTTGCAAAAAAGTATGGTGCTAAGTGTAGATAGCTTCATATTTTCATCCAAATACTTTATTTCGTGTAGATTCCACATACTGCATCCCACAACATTACTTTTATGTTGGTTGTTATTTGGGCTGCTGAAGGCATGATTTAAAGCAGTTTTGGTGAATTAGAAACAAAAAAAGTTTTTTTGCAAAAAAGTATGGTGCTAAGTGTAGATAGCTTCATTATTTGAAAAGTAGATAGCTTCATGTTTTCATCCAAATACTGTATTGCTTGTAGCTTCCACATACTACACCCCACAACATTACTTTTATGTTGGTTGTTATTTGGCTGCTGAAGGCATGATTTAAAGCAGTTTTGGTGAATTAGAAACAAAAAAAGTTTTTTTGCAAAAAAGTATGGTGCTAAGTGTAGATAGCTTCATTATTTGAAAAGTAGATAGCTTCATGTTTTCATCCAAATACTGTATTGCTTGTAGCTTCCACATACTACACCCCACAACATTACTTTTATGTTGGTTGTTATTTGGGTTGCTGAAGGCATGATTTAAAGCAGTTTTGGTGAATTAGAAACAAAAAAAGTTTTTTTGCAAAAAAGTATGGTGCTAAGTGTAGATAGCTTCATATTTTCATCCAAATACTTTATTTCGTGTAGATTCCACATACTGCATCCCACAACATTACTTTTATGTTGGTTGTTATTTGGGCTGCTGAAGGCATGATTTAAAGCAGTTTTGGTGAATTAGAAACAAAAAAAGTTTTTTTGCAAAAAAGTATGGTGCTAAGTGTAGATAGCTTCATTATTTGAAAAGTAGATAGCTTCATGTTTTCATCCAAATACTGTATTGCTTGTAGCTTCCACATACTACACCCCACAACATTACTTTTATGTTGGTTGTTATTTGGGCTGCTGAAGGCATGATTTAAAGCAGTTTTGGTGAATTAGAAACAAAAAAAGTTTTTTTGCAAAAAAGTATGGTGCTAAGTGTAGATAGCTTCATGCTTTCATCCAAATACTGTATTGCTTGTAGCTTCCACACACTGCACCCCACAACATTACTTTTATGTTGGTTGTTATTTGGGCTGCTGAAGGCATGATTTAAAGCAGTTTTGGTGAATTAGAAATAAAAAAAGTTTTTTTGCAAAAAAGTATGGTGCTAAGTGTAGATAGCTTCATGTTTTCATGCAAATACTGTATTGCTTGTAGCTTCCACATACTGCACCCCACAACATTACTTTTATGTTGGTTGTTATTTGGGCTGCTAAAAGCATGCTTTAAAGCAGTTTTGGTGAATTAGAAACAAAAAAAGTTTTTTTGCAAAAAAGTATGGTGCTAAGTGTAGATAGCTTCATTATTTGAAAAGTAGATAGCTTCATGTTTTCATCCAAATACTGTATTGCTTGTAGCTTCCACATACTGCACCCCACAACATTACTTTTATGTTGGTTGTTATTTGGGCTGCTGAAGGCATGATTTAAAGCAGTTTTGGTGAATTAGAAACAAAAAAAGTTTTTTTGCAAAAAAGTATGGTGCTAAGTGTAGATAGCTTCATGTTTTCACCCCACAACATTACTTTTATGTTGGTTGTTATTTGGGCTGCTGAAGGCATGATTTAAAGCAGTTTTGGTGAATTAGAAACAAAAAAAGTTTTTTTGCAAAAAAGTATGGTGCTAAGTGTAGATAGCTTCATGTTTTCATCCAAATACTGGATTGCATGTAGCTTCCACACACTGCACCCCACAACATTACTTTTATGTTGGTTGTTATTTGGGCTGCTGAAGGCATGATTTAAAGCAGTTTTGGTGAATTAGAAACAAAAAAAGGTTTTTTGCAAAAAAGTATGGTGCTAAGTGTAGATAGCTTCATTATTTGAAAAGTAGATAGCTTCATGTTTTCATCCAAATACTGTATTGCTTGTAGCTTCCACATACTACACCCCACAACATTACTTTTATGTTGGTTGTTATTTGGGCTGCTGAAGGCATGATTTAAAGCAGTTTTGGTGAATTAGAAACAAAAAAAGTTTTTTTGCAAAAAAGTATGGTGCTAAGTGTAGATAGCTTCATGTTTTCATCCAAATACTTTATTTCGTGTAGATTCCACATACTGCATCCCACAACATTACTTTTATGTTGGTTGTTATTTGGGCTGCTGAAGGCATGATTTAAAGCAGTTTTGGTGAATTAGAAACAAAAAAAGGTTTTTTGCAAAAAAGTATGGTGCTAAGTGTAGATAGCTTCATTATTTGAAAAGTAGATAGCTTCATGTTTTCATCCAAATACTGTATTGCTTGTAGCTTCCACATACTACACCCCACAACATTACTTTTATGTTGGTTGTTATTTGGGCTGCTGAAGGCATGATTTAAAGCAGTTTTGGTGAATTAGAAACAAAAAAAGTTTTTTTGCAAAAAAGTATGGTGCTAAGTGTAGATAGCTTCATATTTTCATCCAAATACTTTATTTCGTGTAGATTCCACATACTGCATCCCACAACATTACTTTTATGTTGGTTGTTATTTGGGCTGCTGAAGGCATGATTTAAAGCAGTTTTGGTGAATTAGAAACAAAAAAAGTTTTTTTGCAAAAAAGTATGGTGCTAAGTGTAGATAGCTTCATTATTTGAAAAGTAGATAGCTTCATGTTTTCATCCAAATACTGTATTGCTTGTAGCTTCCACATACTACACCCCACAACATTACTTTTATGTTGGTTGTTATTTGGCTGCTGAAGGCATGATTTAAAGCAGTTTTGGTGAATTAGAAACAAAAAAAGTTTTTTTGCAAAAAAGTATGGTGCTAAGTGTAGATAGCTTCATGCTTTTATCCAAATACTGTATTGCTTGTAGCTTCCACACACTGCACCCCACAACATTACTTTTATGTTGGTTGTTATTTGGGCTGCTGAAGGCATGATTTAAAGCAGTTTTGGTGAATTAGAAATAAAAAAAGTTTTTTTGCAAAAAAGTATGGTGCTAAGTGTAGATAGCTTCATGTTTTCACCCCACAACATTACTTTTATGTTGGTTGTTATTTGGGCTGCTGAAGGCATGATTTAAAGCAGTTTTGGTGAATTAGAAACAAAAAAAGTTTTTTTGCAAAAAAGTATGGTGCTAAGTGTAGATAGCTTCATGTTTTCATCCAAATACTGGATTGCATGTAGCTTCCACACACTGCACCCCACAACATTACTTTTATGTTGGTTGTTATTTGGGCTGCTGAAGGCATGATTTAAAGCAGTTTTGGTGAATTAGAAACAAAAAAAGGTTTTTTGCAAAAAAGTATGGTGCTAAGTGTAGATAGCTTCATTATTTGAAAAGTAGATAGCTTCATGTTTTCATCCAAATACTGTATTGCTTGTAGCTTCCACATACTACACCCCACAACATTACTTTTATGTTGGTTGTTATTTGGGCTGCTGAAGGCATGATTTAAAGCAGTTTTGGTGAATTAGAAACAAAAAAAGTTTTTTTGCAAAAAAGTATGGTGCTAAGTGTAGATAGCTTCATGTTTTCATCCAAATACTTTATTTCGTGTAGATTCCACATACTGCATCCCACAACATTACTTTTATGTTGGTTGTTATTTGGGCTGCTGAAGGCATGATTTAAAGCAGTTTTGGTGAATTAGAAACAAAAAAAGGTTTTTTGCAAAAAAGTATGGTGCTAAGTGTAGATAGCTTCATTATTTGAAAAGTAGATAGCTTCATGTTTTCATCCAAATACTGTATTGCTTGTAGCTTCCACATACTACACCCCACAACATTACTTTTATGTTGGTTGTTATTTGGGCTGCTGAAGGCATGATTTAAAGCAGTTTTGGTGAATTAGAAACAAAAAAAGTTTTTTTGCAAAAAAGTATGGTGCTAAGTGTAGATAGCTTCATGTTTTCACCCCACAACATTACTTTTATGTTGGTTGTTATTTGGGCTGCTGAAGGCATGATTTAAAGCAGTTTTGGTGAATTAGAAACAAAAAAAGTTTTTTTGCAAAAAAGTATGGTGCTAAGTGTAGATAGCTTCATGTTTTCATCCAAATACTGGATTGCATGTAGCTTCCACACACTGCACCCCACAACATTACTTTTATGTTGGTTGTTATTTGGGCTGCTGAAGGCATGATTTAAAGCAGTTTTGGTGAATTAGAAACAAAAAAAGGTTTTTTGCAAAAAAGTATGGTGCTAAGTGTAGATAGCTTCATTATTTGAAAAGTAGATAGCTTCATGTTTTCATCCAAATACTGTATTGCTTGTAGCTTCCACATACTACACCCCACAACATTACTTTTATGTTGGTTGTTATTTGGGCTGCTGAAGGCATGATTTAAAGCAGTTTTGGTGAATTAGAAACAAAAAAAGTTTTTTTGCAAAAAAGTATGGTGCTAAGTGTAGATAGCTTCATGCTTTCATCCAAATACTGTATTGCTTGTAGCTTCCACACACTGCACCCCACAACATTACTTTTATGTTGGTTGTTATTTGGGCTGCTGAAGGCATGATTTAAAGCAGTTTTGGTGAATTAGAAATAAAAAAAGTTTTTTTGCAAAAAAGTATGGTGCTAAGTGTAGATAGCTTCATGTTTTCATGCAAATACTGTATTGCTTGTAGCTTCCACATACTGCACCCCACAACATTACTTTTATGTTGGTTGTTATTTGGGCTGCTAAAAGCATGCTTTAAAGCAGTTTTGGTGAATTAGAAACAAAAAAAGTTTTTTTGCAAAAAAGTATGGTGCTAAGTGTAGATAGCTTCATTATTTGAAAAGTAGATAGCTTCATGTTTTCATCCAAATACTGTATTGCTTGTAGCTTCCACATACTGCACCCCACAACATTACTTTTATGTTGGTTGTTATTTGGGCTGCTGAAGGCATGATTTAAAGCAGTTTTGGTGAATTAGAAACAAAAAAAGTTTTTTTGCAAAAAAGTATGGTGCTAAGTGTAGATAGCTTCATGTTTTCACCCCACAACATTACTTTTATGTTGGTTGTTATTTGGGCTGCTGAAGGCATGATTTAAAGCAGTTTTGGTGAATTAGAAACAAAAAAAGTTTTTTTGCAAAAAAGTATGGTGCTAAGTGTAGATAGCTTCATGTTTTCATCCAAATACTGGATTGCATGTAGCTTCCACACACTGCACCCCACAACATTACTTTTATGTTGGTTGTTATTTGGGCTGCTGAAGGCATGATTTAAAGCAGTTTTGGTGAATTAGAAACAAAAAAAGGTTTTTTGCAAAAAAGTATGGTGCTAAGTGTAGATAGCTTCATTATTTGAAAAGTAGATAGCTTCATGTTTTCATCCAAATACTGTATTGCTTGTAGCTTCCACATACTACACCCCACAACATTACTTTTATGTTGGTTGTTATTTGGGCTGCTGAAGGCATGATTTAAAGCAGTTTTGGTGAATTAGAAACAAAAAAAGTTTTTTTGCAAAAAAGTATGGTGCTAAGTGTAGATAGCTTCATGTTTTCATCCAAATACTTTATTTCGTGTAGATTCCACATACTGCATCCCACAACATTACTTTTATGTTGGTTGTTATTTGGGCTGCTGAAGGCATGATTTAAAGCAGTTTTGGTGAATTAGAAACAAAAAAAGGTTTTTTGCAAAAAAGTATGGTGCTAAGTGTAGATAGCTTCATTATTTGAAAAGTAGATAGCTTCATGTTTTCATCCAAATACTGTATTGCTTGTAGCTTCCACATACTACACCCCACAACATTACTTTTATGTTGGTTGTTATTTGGGCTGCTGAAGGCATGATTTAAAGCAGTTTTGGTGAATTAGAAACAAAAAAAGTTTTTTTGCAAAAAAGTATGGTGCTAAGTGTAGATAGCTTCATATTTTCATCCAAATACTTTATTTCGTGTAGATTCCACATACTGCATCCCACAACATTACTTTTATGTTGGTTGTTATTTGGGCTGCTGAAGGCATGATTTAAAGCAGTTTTGGTGAATTAGAAACAAAAAAAGTTTTTTTGCAAAAAAGTATGGTGCTAAGTGTAGATAGCTTCATTATTTGAAAAGTAGATAGCTTCATGTTTTCATCCAAATACTGTATTGCTTGTAGCTTCCACATACTACACCCCACAACATTACTTTTATGTTGGTTGTTATTTGGCTGCTGAAGGCATGATTTAAAGCAGTTTTGGTGAATTAGAAACAAAAAAAGTTTTTTTGCAAAAAAGTATGGTGCTAAGTGTAGATAGCTTCATGCTTTTATCCAAATACTGTATTGCTTGTAGCTTCCACACACTGCACCCCACAACATTACTTTTATGTTGGTTGTTATTTGGGCTGCTGAAGGCATGATTTAAAGCAGTTTTGGTGAATTAGAAATAAAAAAAGTTTTTTTGCAAAAAAGTATGGTGCTAAGTGTAGATAGCTTCATGTTTTCACCCCACAACATTACTTTTATGTTGGTTGTTATTTGGGCTGCTGAAGGCATGATTTAAAGCAGTTTTGGTGAATTAGAAACAAAAAAAGTTTTTTTGCAAAAAAGTATGGTGCTAAGTGTAGATAGCTTCATGTTTTCATCCAAATACTGGATTGCATGTAGCTTCCACACACTGCACCCCACAACATTACTTTTATGTTGGTTGTTATTTGGGCTGCTGAAGGCATGATTTAAAGCAGTTTTGGTGAATTAGAAACAAAAAAAGGTTTTTTGCAAAAAAGTATGGTGCTAAGTGTAGATAGCTTCATTATTTGAAAAGTAGATAGCTTCATGTTTTCATCCAAATACTGTATTGCTTGTAGCTTCCACATACTACACCCCACAACATTACTTTTATGTTGGTTGTTATTTGGGCTGCTGAAGGCATGATTTAAAGCAGTTTTGGTGAATTAGAAACAAAAAAAGTTTTTTTGCAAAAAAGTATGGTGCTAAGTGTAGATAGCTTCATGTTTTCATCCAAATACTTTATTTCGTGTAGATTCCACATACTGCATCCCACAACATTACTTTTATGTTGGTTGTTATTTGGGCTGCTGAAGGCATGATTTAAAGCAGTTTTGGTGAATTAGAAACAAAAAAAGGTTTTTTGCAAAAAAGTATGGTGCTAAGTGTAGATAGCTTCATTATTTGAAAAGTAGATAGCTTCATGTTTTCATCCAAATACTGTATTGCTTGTAGCTTCCACATACTACACCCCACAACATTACTTTTATGTTGGTTGTTATTTGGGCTGCTGAAGGCATGATTTAAAGCAGTTTTGGTGAATTAGAAACAAAAAAAGTTTTTTTGCAAAAAAGTATGGTGCTAAGTGTAGATAGCTTCATATTTTCATCCAAATACTTTATTTCGTGTAGATTCCACATACTGCATCCCACAACATTACTTTTATGTTGGTTGTTATTTGGGCTGCTGAAGGCATGATTTAAAGCAGTTTTGGTGAATTAGAAACAAAAAAAGTTTTTTTGCAAAAAAGTATGGTGCTCAGTGTAGATAGCTTCATTATTTGAAAAGTAGATAGCTTCATGTTTTCATCCAAATACTGTATTGCTTGTAGCTTCCACATACTACACCCCACAACATTACTTTTATGTTGGTTGTTATTTGGCTGCTGAAGGCATGATTTAAAGCAGTTTTGGTGAATTAGAAACAAAAAAAGTTTTTTTGCAAAAAAGTATGGTGCTAAGTGTAGATAGCTTCATGCTTTTATCCAAATACTGTATTGCTTGTAGCTTCCACACACTGCACCCCACAACATTACTTTTATGTTGGTTGTTATTTGGGCTGCTGAAGGCATGATTTAAAGCAGTTTTGGTGAATTAGAAATAAAAAAAGTTTTTTTGCAAAAAAGTATGGTGCTAAGTGTAGATAGCTTCATGTTTTCATGCAAATACTGTATTGCTTGTAGCTTCCACATACTGCACCCCACAACATTACTTTTATGTTGGTTGTTATTTGGGCTGCTAAAAGCATGCTTTAAAGCAGTTTTGGTGAATTAGAAACAAAAAAAGTTTTTTTGCAAAAAAGTATGGTGCTAAGTGTAGATAGCTTCATTATTTGAAAAGTAGATAGCTTCATGTTTTCATCCAAATACTGTATTGCTTGTAGCTTCCACATACTGCACCCCACAACATTACTTTTATGTTGGTTGTTATTTGGGCTGCTGAAGGCATGATTTAAAGCAGTTTTGGTGAATTAGAAACAAAAAAAGTTTTTTTGCAAAAAAAGTATGGTGCTAAGTGTAGATAGCTTCATGTTTTCACCCCACAACATTACTTTTATGTTGGTTGTTATTTGGGCTGCTGAAGGCATGATTTAAAGCAGTTTTGGTGAATTAGAAACAAAAAAAGTTTTTTTGCAAAAAAGTATGGTGCTAAGTGTAGATAGCTTCATGTTTTCATCCAAATACTGGATTGCATGTAGCTTCCACACACTGCACCCCACAACATTACTTTTATGTTGGTTGTTATTTGGGCTGCTGAAGGCATGATTTAAAGCAGTTTTGGTGAATTAGAAACAAAAAAAAGTTTTTTGCAAAAAAGTATGGTGCTAAGTGTAGATAGCTTCATTATTTGAAAAGTAGATAGCTTCATGTTTTCATCCAAATACTGTATTGCTTGTAGCTTCCACATACTACACCCCACAACATTACTTTTATGTTGGTTGTTATTTGGGCTGCTGAAGGCATGATTTAAAGCAGTTTTGGTGAATTAGAAACAAAAAAAGTTTTTTTGCAAAAAAGTATGGTGCTAAGTGTAGATAGCTTCATGTTTTCATCCAAATACTTTATTTCGTGTAGATTCCACATACTGCATCCCACAACATTACTTTTATGTTGGTTGTTATTTGGGCTGCTGAAGGCATGATTTAAAGCAGTTTTGGTGAATTAGAAACAAAAAAAGGTTTTTTGCAAAAAAGTATGGTGCTAAGTGTAGATAGCTTCATTATTTGAAAAGTAGATAGCTTCATGTTTTCATCCAAATACTGTATTGCTTGTAGCTTCCACATACTACACCCCACAACATTACTTTTATGTTGGTTGTTATTTGGGCTGCTGAAGGCATGATTTAAAGCAGTTTTGGTGAATTAGAAACAAAAAAAGTTTTTTTGCAAAAAAGTATGGTGCTAAGTGTAGATAGCTTCATATTTTCATCCAAATACTTTATTTCGTGTAGATTCCACATACTGCATCCCACAACATTACTTTTATGTTGGTTGTTATTTGGGCTGCTGAAGGCATGATTTAAAGCAGTTTTGGTGAATTAGAAACAAAAAAAGTTTTTTTGCAAAAAAGTATGGTGCTAAGTGTAGATAGCTTCATTATTTGAAAAGTAGATAGCTTCATGTTTTCATCCAAATACTGTATTGCTTGTAGCTTCCACATACTACACCCCACAACATTACTTTTATGTTGGTTGTTATTTGGCTGCTGAAGGCATGATTTAAAGCAGTTTTGGTGAATTAGAAACAAAAAAAGTTTTTTTGCAAAAAAGTATGGTGCTAAGTGTAGATAGCTTCATGCTTTTATCCAAATACTGTATTGCTTGTAGCTTCCACACACTGCACCCCACAACATTACTTTTATGTTGGTTGTTATTTGGGCTGCTGAAGGCATGATTTAAAGCAGTTTTGGTGAATTAGAAACAAAAAAAGTTTTTTTGCAAAAAAGTATGGTGCTAAGTGTAGATAGCTTCATGCTTTTATCCAAATACTGTATTGCTTGTAGCTTCCACACACTGCACCCCACAACATTACTTTTATGTTGGTTGTTATTTGGGCTGCTGAAGGCATGATTTAAAGCAGTTTTGGTGAATTAGAAATAAAAAAAGTTTTTTTGCAAAAAAGTATGGTGCTAAGTGTAGATAGCTTCATGTTTTCATGCAAATACTGTATTGCTTGTAGCTTCCACATACTGCACCCCACAACATTACTTTTATGTTGGTTGTTATTTGGGCTGCTAAAAGCATGCTTTAAAGCAGTTTTGGTGAATTAGAAACAAAAAAAGTTTTTTTGCAAAAAAGTATGGTGCTAAGTGTAGATAGCTTCATTATTTGAAAAGTAGATAGCTTCATGTTTTCATCCAAATACTGTATTGCTTGTAGCTTCCACATACTGCACCCCACAACATTACTTTTATGTTGGTTGTTATTTGGGCTGCTGAAGGCATGATTTAAAGCAGTTTTGGTGAATTAGAAACAAAAAAAGTTTTTTTGCAAAAAAGTATGGTGCTAATTGTAGATAGCTTCATGTTTTCACCCCACAACATTACTTTTATGTTGGTTGTTATTTGGGCTGCTGAAGGCATGATTTAAAGCAGTTTTGGTGAATTAGAAACAAAAAAAGTTTTTTTGCAAAAAAGTATGGTGCTAAGTGTAGATAGCTTCATGTTTTCATCCAAATACTGGATTGCATGTAGCTTCCACACACTGCACCCCACAACATTACTTTTATGTTGGTTGTTATTTGGGCTGCTGAAGGCATGATTTAAAGCAGTTTTGGTGAATTAGAAACAAAAAAAGGTTTTTTGCAAAAAAGTATGGTGCTAAGTGTAGATAGCTTCATTATTTGAAAAGTAGATAGCTTCATGTTTTCATCCAAATACTGTATTGCTTGTAGCTTCCACATACTACACCCCACAACATTACTTTTATGTTGGTTGTTATTTGGGCTGCTGAAGGCATGATTTAAAGCAGTTTTGGTGAATTAGAAACAAAAAAAGTTTTTTTGCAAAAAAGTATGGTGCTAAGTGTAGATAGCTTCATGTTTTCATCCAAATACTTTATTTCGTGTAGATTCCACATACTGCATCCCACAACATTACTTTTATGTTGGTTGTTATTTGGGCTGCTGAAGGCATGATTTAAAGCAGTTTTGGTGAATTAGAAACAAAAAAAGGTTTTTTGCAAAAAAGTATGGTGCTAAGTGTAGATAGCTTCATTATTTGAAAAGTAGATAGCTTCATGTTTTCATCCAAATACTGTATTGCTTGTAGCTTCCACATACTACACCCCACAACATTACTTTTATGTTGGTTGTTATTTGGGCTGCTGAAGGCATGATTTAAAGCAGTTTTGGTGAATTAGAAACAAAAAAAGTTTTTTTGCAAAAAAGTATGGTGCTAAGTGTAGATAGCTTCATATTTTCATCCAAATACTTTATTTCGTGTAGATTCCACATACTGCATCCCACAACATTACTTTTATGTTGGTTGTTATTTGGGCTGCTGAAGGCATGATTTAAAGCAGTTTTGGTGAATTAGAAACAAAAAAAGTTTTTTTGCAAAAAAGTATGGTGCTAAGTGTAGATAGCTTCATTATTTGAAAAGTAGATAGCTTCATGTTTTCATCCAAATACTGTATTGCTTGTAGCTTCCACATACTACACCCCACAACATTACTTTTATGTTGGTTGTTATTTGGCTGCTGAAGGCATGATTTAAAGCAGTTTTGGTGAATTAGAAACAAAAAAAGTTTTTTTGCAAAAAAGTATGGTGCTAAGTGTAGATAGCTTCATGCTTTTATCCAAATACTGTATTGCTTGTAGCTTCCACACACTGCACCCCACAACATTACTTTTATGTTGGTTGTTATTTGGGCTGCTGAAGGCATGATTTAAAGCAGTTTTGGTGAATTAGAAATAAAAAAAGTTTTTTTGCAAAAAAGTATGGTGCTAAGTGTAGATAGCTTCATGTTTTCATGCAAATACTGTATTGCTTGTAGCTTCCACATACTGCACCCCACAACATTACTTTTATGTTGGTTGTTATTTGGGCTGCTAAAAGCATGCTTTAAAGCAGTTTTGGTGAATTAGAAACAAAAAAAGTTTTTTTGCAAAAAAGTATGGTGCTAAGTGTAGATAGCTTCATGTTTTCATCCAAATACTGTATTGCTTGTAGCTTCCACATACTGCACCCCACAACATTACTTTTATGTTGGTTGTTATTTGGGCTGCTGAAGGCATGATTTAAAGCAGTTTTGGTGAATTAGAAACAAAAAAAGTTTTTTTGCAAAAAAGTATGGTGCTAAGTGTACATAGCTTCATGTTTTCATCCAAATACTGTATTGCTTGTAGCTTCCACATACTGCACCCCACAACATTACTTTTATGTTGGTTGTTATTTGGGCTGCTGAAGGCATGATTTAAAGCAGTTTTGGTGAATTAGAAACAAAAAAAGTTTTTTTGCAAAAAAGTATGGTGCTAAGTGTAGATAGCTTCATGTTTTCACCCCACAACATTACTTTTATGTTGGTTGTTATTTGGGCTGCTGAAGGCATGATTTAAAGCAGTTTTGGTGAATTAGAAACAAAAAAAGTTTTTTTGCAAAAAAGTATGGTGCTAAGTGTAGATAGCTTCATGTTTTCATCCAAATACTGGATTGCTTGTAGCTTCCACACACTGCACCCCACAACATTACTTTTATGTTGGTTGTTATTTGGGCTGCTGAAGGCATGATTTAAAGCAGTTTTGGTGAACTAGAAACAAAAAAAGTTTTTTTGCAAAAAAGTATGGTGCTAAGTGTAGATAGCTTCATTATTTGAAAAGTAGATAGCTTCATGTTTTCATCCAAATACTGTATTGCTTGTAGCTTCCACATACTGCACCACACAACATTACTTTTATGTTGGTTGTTATTTGGGCTGCTGAAGGCATGATTTAAAGCAGTTTTGGTGAATTAGAAACAAAAAAAGTTTTTTTGCAAAAAAGTATGGTGCTAAGTGTAGATAGCTTCATGTTTTCATGCAAATACTGTATTGCTTGTAGCTTCCACATACTGCACCCCACAACATTCCTTTTATGTTGGTTGTTATTTGGGCTGCTAAAAGCATGCTTTAAAGCAGTTTTGGTGAATTAGAAACAAAAAAAGTTTTTTTGCAAAAAGTATGGTGCTAAGTGTAGATAGCTTCATGTTTTCATGCAAATACTGTATTGCTTGCAGCTTCCACATACTGCACCCCACAACATTACTTTTATGTTGGTTGTTATTTGGGCTGCTAAAAGCATGCTTTAAAGCAGTTTTGGTGAATTAGAAACAAAAAAAGTTTTTTTGCAAAAAAGTATGGTGCTAAGTGTAGATAGCTTCATGTTTTCATCCAAATACTGTATTGCTTGTAGCTTCCACATACTGCACCCCACAACATTACTTTTATGTTGGTTGTTATTTGGGCTGCTGAAGGCATGATTTAAAGCAGTTTTGGTGAATAAGAAACAAAAAAAGTTTTTGTGCAAAAAAGTATGGTGCTAAGTGTAGATAGCTTCATTATTTGAAAAGTGGATAGCTTCATGTTTTCATCCAAAAAACTGTATTGCTTGTAGCTTCCACATACTGCACCCCACAACATTACTTTTATGTTGGTTGTTATTTGGGCTGCTGAAGGCATGATTTAAAGCAGTTTTGGTGAATTAGAAACAAAAAAAGTTTTTTTGCAAAAAAGTATGGTGCTAAGTGTAGATAGCTTCATGTTTTCATGCAAATACTGTATTGCTTGTAGCTTCCACATACTGCACCCCACAACATTCCTTTTATGTTGGTTGTTATTTGGGCTGCTAAAAGCATGCTTTAAAGCAGTTTTGGTGAATTAGAAACAAAAAAAGTTTTTTTGCAAAAAGTATGGTGCTAAGTGTAGATAGCTTCATGTTTTCATGCAAATACTGTATTGCTTGCAGCTTCCACATACTGCACCCCACAACATTACTTTTATGTTGGTTGTTATTTGGGCTGCTAAAAGCATGCTTTAAAGCAGTTTTGGTGAATTAGAAACAAAAAAAGTTTCTTTGCAAAAAAGTATGGTGCTAAGTGTAGATAGCTTCATGTTTTCATCCAAATACTGTATTGCTTGTAGCTTCCACATACTGCACCCCACAACATTACTTTTATGTTGGTTGTTATTTGGGCTGCTGAAGGCATGATTTAAAGCAGTTTTGGTGAATTAGAAACAAAAAAAGTTTTTTTGCAAAAAAGTATGGTGCTAAGTGTACATAGCTTCATGTTTTCATCCAAATACTGTATTGCTTGTAGCTTCCACATACTGCACCCCACAACATTACTTTTATGTTGGTTGTTATTTGGGCTGCAGAAGGCATGATTTAAAGCAGTTTTGGTGAATTAGAAACAAAAAAACTTTTTTTGCAAAAAAGTATGGTGCTAAGTGTAGATAGCTTCATTATTTGAAAAGTAGATAGCTTCATGTTTTCATCCAAATACTGTATTGCTTGTAGCTTCCACATACTGCACCCCACAACATTACTTTTATGTTGGTTGTTATTTGGGCTGCTGAAGGCATGATTTAAAGCAGTTTTGGTGAATTAGAAACAAAAAAAGTTTTTTTGCAAAAAAGTATGGTGCTAAGTGTAGATAGCTTCATGTTTTCACCCCACAACATTACTTTTATGTTGGTTGTTATTTGGGCTGCTGAAGGCATGATTTAAAGCAGTTTTGGTGAATTAGAAACAAAAAAAGTTTTTTTGCAAAAAAGTATGGTGCTAAGTGTAGATAGCTTCATGTTTTCATCCAAATACTGGATTGCTTGTAGCTTCCACACACTGCACCCCACAACATTACTTTTATGTTGGTTGTTATTTGGGCTGCTGAAGGCATGATTTAAAGCAGTTTTGGTGAATTAGAAACAAAAAAAGTTTTTTTGCAAAAAAGTATGGTGCTAAGTGTAGATAGCTTCAAGCTTCATGTTACTTTTATGTTGGTTGTTATTTGGGCTGCTGAAGGCATGATTTAAAGCAGTTTTGGTGAACTAGAAACAAAAAAAGTTTTTTTGCAAAAAAGTATGGTGCTAAGTGTAGATAGCTTCATTATTTGAAAAGTAGATAGCTTCATGTTTTCATCCAAATACTGTATTGCTTGTAGCTTCCACATACTGCACCCCACAACATTACTTTTATGTTGGTTGTTATTTGGGCTACTGAAGGCATGATTTAAAGCAGTTTTGGTGAATTAGAAACAAAAAAAGTTTTTTTGCAAAAAAGTATGGTGCTAAGTGTAGATAGCTTCATGTTTTCATCCAAATACTGTATTGCTTGTAGCTTCCACATACTGCACCCCACAACATTACTTTTATGTTGGTTGTTATTTGGGCTGCTGAAGGCATGATTTAAAGCAGTTTTGGTGAATTAGAAACAAAAAAAGTTTTTTTGCAAAAAAGTATGGTGCTAAGTGTAGATAGCTTCATGTTTTCATCCAAATACTGGATTGCTTGTAGCTTCCACACACTGCACCCCACAACATTACTTTTATGTTGGTTGTTATTTGGGCTGCTGAAGGCATGATTTAAAGCAGTTTTGGTGAACTAGAAACAAAAAAAGGTTTTTTGCAAAAAAGTATGGTGCTAAGTGTAGATAGCTTCATTATTTGAAAAGTAGATAGCTTCATGTTTTCATCCAAATACTGTATTGCTTGTAGCTTCCACATACTACACCCCACAACATTACTTTTATGTTGGTTGTTATTTGGGCTGCTGAAGGCATGATTTAAAGCAGTTTTGGTGAATTAGAAACAAAAAAAGTTTTTTTGCAAAAAAGTATGGTGCTAAGTGTAGATAGCTTCATGTTTTCATCCAAATACTTTATTTCGTGTAGATTCCACATACTGCATCCCACAACATTACTTTTATGTTGGTTGTTATTTGGGCTGCTGAAGGCATGATTTAAAGCAGTTTTGGTGAATTAGAAACAAAAAAAGGTTTTTTGCAAAAAAGTATGGTGCTAAGTGTAGATAGCTTCATTATTTGAAAAGTAGATAGCTTCATGTTTTCATCCAAATACTGTATTGCTTGTAGCTTCCACATACTACACCCCACAACATTACTTTTATGTTGGTTGTTATTTGGGTTGCTGAAGGCATGATTTAAAGCAGTTTTGGTGAATTAGAAACAAAAAAAGTTTTTTTGCAAAAAAGTATGGTGCTAAGTGTAGATAGCTTCATATTTTCATCCAAATACTTTATTTCGTGTAGATTCCACATACTGCATCCCACAACATTACTTTTATGTTGGTTGTTATTTGGGCTGCTGAAGGCATGATTTAAAGCAGTTTTGGTGAATTAGAAACAAAAAAAGTTTTTTTGCAAAAAAGTATGGTGCTAAGTGTAGATAGCTTCATTATTTGAAAAGTAGATAGCTTCATGTTTTCATCCAAATACTGTATTGCTTGTAGCTTCCACATACTACACCCCACAACATTACTTTTATGTTGGTTGTTATTTGGGCTGCTGAAGGCATGATTTAAAGCAGTTTTGGTGAATTAGAAACAAAAAAAGTTTTTTTGCAAAAAAGTATGGTGCTAAGTGTAGATAGCTTCATGCTTTCATCCAAATACTGTATTGCTTGTAGCTTCCACACACTGCACCCCACAACATTACTTTTATGTTGGTTGTTATTTGGGCTGCTGAAGGCATGATTTAAAGCAGTTTTGGTGAATTAGAAATAAAAAAAGTTTTTTTGCAAAAAAGTATGGTGCTAAGTGTAGATAGCTTCATGTTTTCACCCCACAACATTACTTTTATGTTGGTTGTTATTTGGGCTGCTGAAGGCATGATTTAAAGCAGTTTTGGTGAATTAGAAACAAAAAAAGTTTTTTTGCAAAAAAGTATGGTGCTAAGTGTAGATAGCTTCATGTTTTCATCCAAATACTGGATTGCATGTAGCTTCCACACACTGCACCCCACAACATTACTTTTATGTTGGTTGTTATTTGGGCTGCTGAAGGCATGATTTAAAGCAGTTTTGGTGAATTAGAAACAAAAAAAGGTTTTTTGCAAAAAAGTATGGTGCTAAGTGTAGATAGCTTCATTATTTGAAAAGTAGATAGCTTCATGTTTTCATCCAAATACTGTATTGCTTGTAGCTTCCACATACTACACCCCACAACATTACTTTTATGTTGGTTGTTATTTGGGCTGCTGAAGGCATGATTTAAAGCAGTTTTGGTGAATTAGAAACAAAAAAAGTTTTTTTGCAAAAAAGTATGGTGCTAAGTGTAGATAGCTTCATGTTTTCATCCAAATACTTTATTTCGTGTAGATTCCACATACTGCATCCCACAACATTACTTTTATGTTGGTTGTTATTTGGGCTGCTGAAGGCATGATTTAAAGCAGTTTTGGTGAATTAGAAACAAAAAAAGGTTTTTTGCAAAAAAGTATGGTGCTAAGTGTAGATAGCTTCATTATTTGAAAAGTAGATAGCTTCATGTTTTCATCCAAATACTGTATTGCTTGTAGCTTCCACATACTACACCCCACAACATTACTTTTATGTTGGTTGTTATTTGGGCTGCTGAAGGCATGATTTAAAGCAGTTTTGGTGAATTAGAAACAAAAAAAGTTTTTTTGCAAAAAAGTATGGTGCTAAGTGTAGATAGCTTCATATTTTCATCCAAATACTTTATTTCGTGTAGATTCCACATACTGCATCCCACAACATTACTTTTATGTTGGTTGTTATTTGGGCTGCTGAAGGCATGATTTAAAGCAGTTTTGGTGAATTAGAAACAAAAAAAGTTTTTTTGCAAAAAAGTATGGTGCTAAGTGTAGATAGCTTCATTATTTGAAAAGTAGATAGCTTCATGTTTTCATCCAAATACTGTATTGCTTGTAGCTTCCACATACTACACCCCACAACATTACTTTTATGTTGGTTGTTATTTGGCTGCTGAAGGCATGATTTAAAGCAGTTTTGGTGAATTAGAAACAAAAAAAGTTTTTTTGCAAAAAAGTATGGTGCTAAGTGTAGATAGCTTCATTATTTGAAAAGTAGATAGCTTCATGTTTTCATCCAAATACTGTATTGCTTGTAGCTTCCACATACTACACCCCACAACATTACTTTTATGTTGGTTGTTATTTGGGTTGCTGAAGGCATGATTTAAAGCAGTTTTGGTGAATTAGAAACAAAAAAAGTTTTTTTGCAAAAAAGTATGGTGCTAAGTGTAGATAGCTTCATATTTTCATCCAAATACTTTATTTCGTGTAGATTCCACATACTGCATCCCACAACATTACTTTTATGTTGGTTGTTATTTGGGCTGCTGAAGGCATGATTTAAAGCAGTTTTGGTGAATTAGAAACAAAAAAAGTTTTTTTGCAAAAAAGTATGGTGCTAAGTGTAGATAGCTTCATTATTTGAAAAGTAGATAGCTTCATGTTTTCATCCAAATACTGT
This sequence comes from Spea bombifrons, assembly GCF_027358695.1. Taxonomy (NCBI): domain Eukaryota; kingdom Metazoa; phylum Chordata; class Amphibia; order Anura; family Pelobatidae; genus Spea; species Spea bombifrons. The sequence continues at coordinate 22,301,820 of NC_071093.1, forward strand.
ATTGCTTGTAGCTTCCACATACTACACCCCACAACATTACTTTTATGTTGGTTGTTATTTGGGCTGCTGAAGGCATGATTTAAAGCAGTTTTGGTGAATTAGAAACAAAAAAAGTTTTTTTGCAAAAAAGTATGGTGCTAAGTGTAGATAGCTTCATGCTTTCATCCAAATACTGTATTGCTTGTAGCTTCCACACACTGCACCCCACAACATTACTTTTATGTTGGTTGTTATTTGGGCTGCTGAAGGCATGATTTAAAGCAGTTTTGGTGAATTAGAAATAAAAAAAGTTTTTTTGCAAAAAAGTATGGTGCTAAGTGTAGATAGCTTCATGTTTTCATGCAAATACTGTATTGCTTGTAGCTTCCACATACTGCACCCCACAACATTACTTTTATGTTGGTTGTTATTTGGGCTGCTAAAAGCATGCTTTAAAGCAGTTTTGGTGAATTAGAAACAAAAAAAGTTTTTTTGCAAAAAAGTATGGTGCTAAGTGTAGATAGCTTCATTATTTGAAAAGTAGATAGCTTCATGTTTTCATCCAAATACTGTATTGCTTGTAGCTTCCACATACTGCACCCCACAACATTACTTTTATGTTGGTTGTTATTTGGGCTGCTGAAGGCATGATTTAAAGCAGTTTTGGTGAATTAGAAACAAAAAAAGTTTTTTTTGCAAAAAAGTATGGTGCTAAGTGTAGATAGCTTCATGTTTTCACCCCACAACATTACTTTTATGTTGGTTGTTATTTGGGCTGCTGAAGGCATGATTTAAAGCAGTTTTGGTGAATTAGAAACAAAAAAAGTTTTTTTGCAAAAAAGTATGGTGCTAAGTGTAGATAGCTTCATGTTTTCATCCAAATACTGGATTGCATGTAGCTTCCACACACTGCACCCCACAACATTACTTTTATGTTGGTTGTTATTTGGGCTGCTGAAGGCATGATTTAAAGCAGTTTTGGTGAATTAGAAACAAAAAAAGGTTTTTTGCAAAAAAGTATGGTGCTAAGTGTAGATAGCTTCATTATTTGAAAAGTAGATAGCTTCATGTTTTCATCCAAATACTGTATTGCTTGTAGCTTCCACATACTACACCCCACAACATTACTTTTATGTTGGTTGTTATTTGGGCTGCTGAAGGCATGATTTAAAGCAGTTTTGGTGAATTAGAAACAAAAAAAGTTTTTTTGCAAAAAAGTATGGTGCTAAGTGTAGATAGCTTCATTATTTGAAAAGTAGATAGCTTCATGTTTTCATCCAAATACTGTATTGCTTGTAGCTTCCACATACTACACCCCACAACATTACTTTTATGTTGGTTGTTATTTGGCTGCTGAAGGCATGATTTAAAGCAGTTTTGGTGAATTAGAAACAAAAAAAGTTTTTTTGCAAAAAAGTATGGTGCTAAGTGTAGATAGCTTCATGCTTTTATCCAAATACTGTATTGCTTGTAGCTTCCACACACTGCACCCCACAACATTACTTTTATGTTGGTTGTTATTTGGGCTGCTGAAGGCATGATTTAAAGCAGTTTTGGTGAATTAGAAATAAAAAAAGTTTTTTTGCAAAAAAGTATGGTGCTAAGTGTAGATAGCTTCATGTTTTCATGCAAATACTGTATTGCTTGTAGCTTCCACATACTGCACCCCACAACATTACTTTTATGTTGGTTGTTATTTGGGCTGCTAAAAGCATGCTTTAAAGCAGTTTTGGTGAATTAGAAACAAAAAAAGTTTTTTTGCAAAAAAGTATGGTGCTAAGTGTACATAGCTTCATGTTTTCATCCAAATACTGTATTGCTTGTAGCTTCCACATACTGCACCCCACAACATTACTTTTATGTTGGTTGTTATTTGGGCTGCTGAAGGCATGATTTAAAGCAGTTTTGGTGAATTAGAAACAAAAAAAGTTTTTTTGCAAAAAAGTATGGTGCTAAGTGTAGATAGCTTCATGTTTTCATGCAAATACTGTATTGCTTGTAGCTTCCACATACTGCACCCCACAACATTCCTTTTATGTTGGTTGTTATTTGGGCTGCTAAAAGCATGCTTTAAAGCAGTTTTGGTGAATTAGAAACAAAAAAAGTTTTTTTGCAAAAAGTATGGTGCTAAGTGTAGATAGCTTCATGTTTTCATGCAAATACTGTATTGCTTGCAGCTTCCACATACTGCACCCCACAACATTACTTTTATGTTGGTTGTTATTTGGGCTGCTAAAAGCATGCTTTAAAGCAGTTTTGGTGAATTAGAAACAAAAAAAGTTTTTTTGCAAAAAAGTATGGTGCTAAGTGTAGATAGCTTCATGTTTTCATCCAAATACTGTATTGCTTGTAGCTTCCACATACTGCACCCCACAACATTACTTTTATGTTGGTTGTTATTTGGGCTGCTGAAGGCATGATTTAAAGCAGTTTTGGTGAATAAGAAACAAAAAAAGTTTTTGTGCAAAAAAGTATGGTGCTAAGTGTAGATAGCTTCATTATTTGAAAAGTGGATAGCTTCATGTTTTCATCCAAAAAACTGTATTGCTTGTAGCTTCCACATACTGCACCCCACAACATTACTTTTATGTTGGTTGTTATTTGGGCTGCTGAAGGCATGATTTAAAGCAGTTTTGGTGAATTAGAAACAAAAAAAGTTTTTTTGCAAAAAAGTATGGTGCTAAGTGTAGATAGCTTCATGTTTTCATGCAAATACTGTATTGCTTGTAGCTTCCACATACTGCACCCCACAACATTCCTTTTATGTTGGTTGTTATTTGGGCTGCTAAAAGCATGCTTTAAAGCAGTTTTGGTGAATTAGAAACAAAAAAAGTTTTTTTGCAAAAAGTATGGTGCTAAGTGTAGATAGCTTCATGTTTTCATGCAAATACTGTATTGCTTGCAGCTTCCACATACTGCACCCCACAACATTACTTTTATGTTGGTTGTTATTTGGGCTGCTAAAAGCATGCTTTAAAGCAGTTTTGGTGAATTAGAAACAAAAAAAGTTTCTTTGCAAAAAAGTATGGTGCTAAGTGTAGATAGCTTCATGTTTTCATCCAAATACTGTATTGCTTGTAGCTTCCACATACTGCACCCCACAACATTACTTTTATGTTGGTTGTTATTTGGGCTGCTGAAGGCATGATTTAAAGCAGTTTTGGTGAATTAGAAACAAAAAAAGTTTTTTTGCAAAAAAGTATGGTGCTAAGTGTACATAGCTTCATGTTTTCATCCAAATACTGTATTGCTTGTAGCTTCCACATACTGCACCCCACAACATTACTTTTATGTTGGTTGTTATTTGGGCTGCTGAAGGCATGATTTAAAGCAGTTTTGGTGAATTAGAAACAAAAAAACTTTTTTTGCAAAAAAGTATGGTGCTAAGTGTAGATAGCTTCATTATTTGAAAAGTAGATAGCTTCATGTTTTCATCCAAATACTGTATTGCTTGTAGCTTCCACATACTACACCCCACAACATTACTTTTATGTTGGTTGTTATTTGGGCTGCTGAAGGCATGATTTAAAGCAGTTTTGGTGAATTAGAAACAAAAAAAGTTTTTTTGCAAAAAAGTATGGTGCTAAGTGTAGATAGCTTCATATTTTCATCCAAATACTTTATTTCGTGTAGATTCCACATACTGCATCCCACAACATTACTTTTATGTTGGTTGTTATTTGGGCTGCTGAAGGCATGATTTAAAGCAGTTTTGGTGAATTAGAAACAAAAAAAGTTTTTTTGCAAAAAAGTATGGTGCTAAGTGTAGATAGCTTCATTATTTGAAAAGTAGATAGCTTCATGTTTTCATCCAAATACTGTATTGCTTGTAGCTTCCACATACTACACCCCACAACATTACTTTTATGTTGGTTGTTATTTGGCTGCTGAAGGCATGATTTAAAGCAGTTTTGGTGAATTAGAAACAAAAAAAGTTTTTTTGCAAAAAAGTATGGTGCTAAGTGTAGATAGCTTCATTATTTGAAAAGTAGATAGCTTCATGTTTTCATCCAAATACTGTATTGCTTGTAGCTTCCACATACTACACCCCACAACATTACTTTTATGTTGGTTGTTATTTGGGTTGCTGAAGGCATGATTTAAAGCAGTTTTGGTGAATTAGAAACAAAAAAAGTTTTTTTGCAAAAAAGTATGGTGCTAAGTGTAGATAGCTTCATATTTTCATCCAAATACTTTATTTCGTGTAGATTCCACATACTGCATCCCACAACATTACTTTTATGTTGGTTGTTATTTGGGCTGCTGAAGGCATGATTTAAAGCAGTTTTGGTGAATTAGAAACAAAAAAAGTTTTTTTGCAAAAAAGTATGGTGCTAAGTGTAGATAGCTTCATTATTTGAAAAGTAGATAGCTTCATGTTTTCATCCAAATACTGTATTGCTTGTAGCTTCCACATACTACACCCCACAACATTACTTTTATGTTGGTTGTTATTTGGGCTGCTGAAGGCATGATTTAAAGCAGTTTTGGTGAATTAGAAACAAAAAAAGTTTTTTTGCAAAAAAGTATGGTGCTAAGTGTAGATAGCTTCATGCTTTCATCCAAATACTGTATTGCTTGTAGCTTCCACACACTGCACCCCACAACATTACTTTTATGTTGGTTGTTATTTGGGCTGCTGAAGGCATGATTTAAAGCAGTTTTGGTGAATTAGAAATAAAAAAAGTTTTTTTGCAAAAAAGTATGGTGCTAAGTGTAGATAGCTTCATGTTTTCATGCAAATACTGTATTGCTTGTAGCTTCCACATACTGCACCCCACAACATTACTTTTATTTTGGTTGTTATTTGGGCTGCTAAAAGCATGCTTTAAAGCAGTTTTGGTGAATTAGAAACAAAAAAAGTTTTTTTGCAAAAAAGTATGGTGCTAAGTGTAGATAGCTTCATTATTTGAAAAGTAGATAGCTTCATGTTTTCATCCAAATACTGTATTGCTTGTAGCTTCCACATACTGCACCCCACAACATTACTTTTATGTTGGTTGTTATTTGGGCTGCTGAAGGCATGATTTAAAGCAGTTTTGGTGAATTAGAAACAAAAAAAGTTTTTTTGCAAAAAAGTATGGTGCTAAGTGTAGATAGCTTCATGTTTTCACCCCACAACATTACTTTTATGTTGGTTGTTATTTGGGCTGCTGAAGGCATGATTTAAAGCAGTTTTGGTGAATTAGAAACAAAAAAAGTTTTTTTGCAAAAAAGTATGGTGCTAAGTGTAGATAGCTTCATGTTTTCATCCAAATACTGGATTGCATGTAGCTTCCACACACTGCACCCCACAACATTACTTTTATGTTGGTTGTTATTTGGGCTGCTGAAGGCATGATTTAAAGCAGTTTTGGTGAATTAGAAATAAAAAAAGTTTTTTTGCAAAAAAGTATGGTGCTAAGTGTAGATAGCTTCATGTTTTCATGCAAATACTGTATTGCTTGTAGCTTCCACATACTGCACCCCACAACATTACTTTTATGTTGGTTGTTATTTGGGCTGCTAAAAGCATGCTTTAAAGCAGTTTTGGTGAATTAGAAACAAAAAAAGTTTTTTTGCAAAAAAGTATGGTGCTAAGTGTAGATAGCTTCATTATTTGAAAAGTAGATAGCTTCATGTTTTCATCCAAATACTGTATTGCTTGTAGCTTCCACATACTGCACCCCACAACATTACTTTTATGTTGGTTGTTATTTGGGCTGCTGAAGGCATGATTTAAAGCAGTTTTGGTGAATTAGAAACAAAAAAAGTTTTTTTGCAAAAAAGTATGGTGCTAAGTGTAGATAGCTTCATGTTTTCACCCCACAACATTACTTTTATGTTGGTTGTTATTTGGGCTGCTGAAGGCATGATTTAAAGCAGTTTTGGTGAATTAGAAACAAAAAAAGTTTTTTTGCAAAAAAGTATGGTGCTAAGTGTAGATAGCTTCATGTTTTCATCCAAATACTGGATTGCATGTAGCTTCCACACACTGCACCCCACAACATTACTTTTATGTTGGTTGTTATTTGGGCTGCTGAAGGCATGATTTAAAGCAGTTTTGGTGAATTAGAAACAAAAAAAGGTTTTTTGCAAAAAAGTATGGTGCTAAGTGTAGATAGCTTCATTATTTGAAAAGTAGATAGCTTCATGTTTTCATCCAAATACTGTATTGCTTGTAGCTTCCACATACTACACCCCACAACATTACTTTTATGTTGGTTGTTATTTGGGCTGCTGAAGGCATGATTTAAAGCAGTTTTGGTGAATTAGAAACAAAAAAAGTTTTTTTGCAAAAAAGTATGGTGCTAAGTGTAGATAGCTTCATGTTTTCATCCAAATACTTTATTTCGTGTAGATTCCACATACTGCATCCCACAACATTACTTTTATGTTGGTTGTTATTTGGGCTGCTGAAGGCATGATTTAAAGCAGTTTTGGTGAATTAGAAACAAAAAAAGGTTTTTTGCAAAAAAGTATGGTGCTAAGTGTAGATAGCTTCATTATTTGAAAAGTAGATAGCTTCATGTTTTCATCCAAATACTGTATTGCTTGTAGCTTCCACATACTACACCCCACAACATTACTTTTATGTTGGTTGTTATTTGGGCTGCTGAAGGCATGATTTAAAGCAGTTTTGGTGAATTAGAAACAAAAAAAGTTTTTTTGCAAAAAAGTATGGTGCTAAGTGTAGATAGCTTCATATTTTCATCCAAATACTTTATTTCGTGTAGATTCCACATACTGCATCCCACAACATTACTTTTATGTTGGTTGTTATTTGGGCTGCTGAAGGCATGATTTAAAGCAGTTTTGGTGAATTAGAAACAAAAAAAGTTTTTTTGCAAAAAAGTATGGTGCTAAGTGTAGATAGCTTCATTATTTGAAAAGTAGATAGCTTCATGTTTTCATCCAAATACTGTATTGCTTGTAGCTTCCACATACTACACCCCACAACATTACTTTTATGTTGGTTGTTATTTGGCTGCTGAAGGCATGATTTAAAGCAGTTTTGGTGAATTAGAAACAAAAAAAGTTTTTTTGCAAAAAAGTATGGTGCTAAGTGTAGATAGCTTCATGCTTTTATCCAAATACTGTATTGCTTGTAGCTTCCACACACTGCACCCCACAACATTACTTTTATGTTGGTTGTTATTTGGGCTGCTGAAGGCATGATTTAAAGCAGTTTTGGTGAATTAGAAATAAAAAAAGTTTTTTTGCAAAAAAGTATGGTGCTAAGTGTAGATAGCTTCATGTTTTCACCCCACAACATTACTTTTATGTTGGTTGTTATTTGGGCTGCTGAAGGCATGATTTAAAGCAGTTTTGGTGAATTAGAAACAAAAAAAGTTTTTTTGCAAAAAAGTATGGTGCTAAGTGTAGATAGCTTCATGTTTTCATCCAAATACTGGATTGCATGTAGCTTCCACACACTGCACCCCACAACATTACTTTTATGTTGGTTGTTATTTGGGCTGCTGAAGGCATGATTTAAAGCAGTTTTGGTGAATTAGAAACAAAAAAAGGTTTTTTGCAAAAAAGTATGGTGCTAAGTGTAGATAGCTTCATTATTTGAAAAGTAGATAGCTTCATGTTTTCATCCAAATACTGTATTGCTTGTAGCTTCCACATACTACACCCCACAACATTACTTTTATGTTGGTTGTTATTTGGGCTGCTGAAGGCATGATTTAAAGCAGTTTTGGTGAATTAGAAACAAAAAAAGTTTTTTTGCAAAAAAGTATGGTGCTAAGTGTAGATAGCTTCATGTTTTCATCCAAATACTTTATTTCGTGTAGATTCCACATACTGCATCCCACAACATTACTTTTATGTTGGTTGTTATTTGGGCTGCTGAAGGCATGATTTAAAGCAGTTTTGGTGAATTAGAAACAAAAAAAGGTTTTTTGCAAAAAAGTATGGTGCTAAGTGTAGATAGCTTCATTATTTGAAAAGTAGATAGCTTCATGTTTTCATCCAAATACTGTATTGCTTGTAGCTTCCACATACTACACCCCACAACATTACTTTTATGTTGGTTGTTATTTGGGCTGCTGAAGGCATGATTTAAAGCAGTTTTGGTGAATTAGAAACAAAAAAAGTTTTTTTGCAAAAAAGTATGGTGCTAAGTGTAGATAGCTTCATATTTTCATCCAAATACTTTATTTCGTGTAGATTCCACATACTGCATCCCACAACATTACTTTTATGTTGGTTGTTATTTGGGCTGCTGAAGGCATGATTTAAAGCAGTTTTGGTGAATTAGAAACAAAAAAAGTTTTTTTGCAAAAAAGTATGGTGCTCAGTGTAGATAGCTTCATTATTTGAAAAGTAGATAGCTTCATGTTTTCATCCAAATACTGTATTGCTTGTAGCTTCCACATACTACACCCCACAACATTACTTTTATGTTGGTTGTTATTTGGCTGCTGAAGGCATGATTTAAAGCAGTTTTGGTGAATTAGAAACAAAAAAAGTTTTTTTGCAAAAAAGTATGGTGCTAAGTGTAGATAGCTTCATGCTTTTATCCAAATACTGTATTGCTTGTAGCTTCCACACACTGCACCCCACAACATTACTTTTATGTTGGTTGTTATTTGGGCTGCTGAAGGCATGATTTAAAGCAGTTTTGGTGAATTAGAAATAAAAAAAGTTTTTTTGCAAAAAAGTATGGTGCTAAGTGTAGATAGCTTCATGTTTTCATGCAAATACTGTATTGCTTGTAGCTTCCACATACTGCACCCCACAACATTACTTTTATGTTGGTTGTTATTTGGGCTGCTAAAAGCATGCTTTAAAGCAGTTTTGGTGAATTAGAAACAAAAAAAGTTTTTTTGCAAAAAAGTATGGTGCTAAGTGTAGATAGCTTCATTATTTGAAAAGTAGATAGCTTCATGTTTTCATCCAAATACTGTATTGCTTGTAGCTTCCACATACTGCACCCCACAACATTACTTTTATGTTGGTTGTTATTTGGGCTGCTGAAGGCATGATTTAAAGCAGTTTTGGTGAATTAGAAACAAAAAAAGTTTTTTTGCAAAAAAAGTATGGTGCTAAGTGTAGATAGCTTCATGTTTTCACCCCACAACATTACTTTTATGTTGGTTGTTATTTGGGCTGCTGAAGGCATGATTTAAAGCAGTTTTGGTGAATTAGAAACAAAAAAAGTTTTTTTGCAAAAAAGTATGGTGCTAAGTGTAGATAGCTTCATGTTTTCATCCAAATACTGGATTGCATGTAGCTTCCACACACTGCACCCCACAACATTACTTTTATGTTGGTTGTTATTTGGGCTGCTGAAGGCATGATTTAAAGCAGTTTTGGTGAATTAGAAACAAAAAAAAGTTTTTTGCAAAAAAGTATGGTGCTAAGTGTAGATAGCTTCATTATTTGAAAAGTAGATAGCTTCATGTTTTCATCCAAATACTGTATTGCTTGTAGCTTCCACATACTACACCCCACAACATTACTTTTATGTTGGTTGTTATTTGGGCTGCTGAAGGCATGATTTAAAGCAGTTTTGGTGAATTAGAAACAAAAAAAGTTTTTTTGCAAAAAAGTATGGTGCTAAGTGTAGATAGCTTCATGTTTTCATCCAAATACTTTATTTCGTGTAGATTCCACATACTGCATCCCACAACATTACTTTTATGTTGGTTGTTATTTGGGCTGCTGAAGGCATGATTTAAAGCAGTTTTGGTGAATTAGAAACAAAAAAAGGTTTTTTGCAAAAAAGTATGGTGCTAAGTGTAGATAGCTTCATTATTTGAAAAGTAGATAGCTTCATGTTTTCATCCAAATACTGTATTGCTTGTAGCTTCCACATACTACACCCCACAACATTACTTTTATGTTGGTTGTTATTTGGGCTGCTGAAGGCATGATTTAAAGCAGTTTTGGTGAATTAGAAACAAAAAAAGTTTTTTTGCAAAAAAGTATGGTGCTAAGTGTAGATAGCTTCATATTTTCATCCAAATACTTTATTTCGTGTAGATTCCACATACTGCATCCCACAACATTACTTTTATGTTGGTTGTTATTTGGGCTGCTGAAGGCATGATTTAAAGCAGTTTTGGTGAATTAGAAACAAAAAAAGTTTTTTTGCAAAAAAGTATGGTGCTAAGTGTAGATAGCTTCATTATTTGAAAAGTAGATAGCTTCATGTTTTCATCCAAATACTGTATTGCTTGTAGCTTCCACATACTACACCCCACAACATTACTTTTATGTTGGTTGTTATTTGGCTGCTGAAGGCATGATTTAAAGCAGTTTTGGTGAATTAGAAACAAAAAAAGTTTTTTTGCAAAAAAGTATGGTGCTAAGTGTAGATAGCTTCATGCTTTTATCCAAATACTGTATTGCTTGTAGCTTCCACACACTGCACCCCACAACATTACTTTTATGTTGGTTGTTATTTGGGCTGCTGAAGGCATGATTTAAAGCAGTTTTGGTGAATTAGAAATAAAAAAAGTTTTTTTGCAAAAAAGTATGGTGCTAAGTGTAGATAGCTTCATGTTTTCATGCAAATACTGTATTGCTTGTAGCTTCCACATACTGCACCCCACAACATTACTTTTATGTTGGTTGTTATTTGGGCTGCTAAAAGCATGCTTTAAAGCAGTTTTGGTGAATTAGAAACAAAAAAAGTTTTTTTGCAAAAAAGTATGGTGCTAAGTGTAGATAGCTTCATTATTTGAAAAGTAGATAGCTTCATGTTTTCATCCAAATACTGTATTGCTTGTAGCTTCCACATACTGCACCCCACAACATTACTTTTATGTTGGTTGTTATTTGGGCTGCTGAAGGCATGATTTAAAGCAGTTTTGGTGAATTAGAAACAAAAAAAGTTTTTTTGCAAAAAAGTATGGTGCTAATTGTAGATAGCTTCATGTTTTCACCCCACAACATTACTTTTATGTTGGTTGTTATTTGGGCTGCTGAAGGCATGATTTAAAGCAGTTTTGGTGAATTAGAAACAAAAAAAGTTTTTTTGCAAAAAAGTATGGTGCTAAGTGTAGATAGCTTCATGTTTTCATCCAAATACTGGATTGCATGTAGCTTCCACACACTGCACCCCACAACATTACTTTTATGTTGGTTGTTATTTGGGCTGCTGAAGGCATGATTTAAAGCAGTTTTGGTGAATTAGAAACAAAAAAAGGTTTTTTGCAAAAAAGTATGGTGCTAAGTGTAGATAGCTTCATTATTTGAAAAGTAGATAGCTTCATGTTTTCATCCAAATACTGTATTGCTTGTAGCTTCCACATACTACACCCCACAACATTACTTTTATGTTGGTTGTTATTTGGGCTGCTGAAGGCATGATTTAAAGCAGTTTTGGTGAATTAGAAACAAAAAAAGTTTTTTTGCAAAAAAGTATGGTGCTAAGTGTAGATAGCTTCATGTTTTCATCCAAATACTTTATTTCGTGTAGATTCCACATACTGCATCCCACAACATTACTTTTATGTTGGTTGTTATTTGGGCTGCTGAAGGCATGATTTAAAGCAGTTTTGGTGAATTAGAAACAAAAAAAGGTTTTTTGCAAAAAAGTATGGTGCTAAGTGTAGATAGCTTCATTATTTGAAAAGTAGATAGCTTCATGTTTTCATCCAAATACTGTATTGCTTGTAGCTTCCACATACTACACCCCACAACATTACTTTTATGTTGGTTGTTATTTGGGCTGCTGAAGGCATGATTTAAAGCAGTTTTGGTGAATTAGAAACAAAAAAAGTTTTTTTGCAAAAAAGTATGGTGCTAAGTGTAGATAGCTTCATATTTTCATCCAAATACTTTATTTCGTGTAGATTCCACATACTGCATCCCACAACATTACTTTTATGTTGGTTGTTATTTGGGCTGCTGAAGGCATGATTTAAAGCAGTTTTGGTGAATTAGAAACAAAAAAAGTTTTTTTGCAAAAAAGTATGGTGCTAAGTGTAGATAGCTTCATTATTTGAAAAGTAGATAGCTTCATGTTTTCATCCAAATACTGTATTGCTTGTAGCTTCCACATACTACACCCCACAACATTACTTTTATGTTGGTTGTTATTTGGCTGCTGAAGGCATGATTTAAAGCAGTTTTGGTGAATTAGAAACAAAAAAAGTTTTTTTGCAAAAAAGTATGGTGCTAAGTGTAGATAGCTTCATGCTTTTATCCAAATACTGTATTGCTTGTAGCTTCCACACACTGCACCCCACAACATTACTTTTATGTTGGTTGTTATTTGGGCTGCTGAAGGCATGATTTAAAGCAGTTTTGGTGAATTAGAAATAAAAAAAGTTTTTTTGCAAAAAAGTATGGTGCTAAGTGTAGATAGCTTCATGTTTTCATGCAAATACTGTATTGCTTGTAGCTTCCACATACTGCACCCCACAACATTACTTTTATGTTGGTTGTTATTTGGGCTGCTAAAAGCATGCTTTAAAGCAGTTTTGGTGAATTAGAAACAAAAAAAGTTTTTTTGCAAAAAAGTATGGTGCTAAGTGTAGATAGCTTCATGTTTTCATCCAAATACTGTATTGCTTGTAGCTTCCACATACTGCACCCCACAACATTACTTTTATGTTGGTTGTTATTTGGGCTGCTGAAGGCATGATTTAAAGCAGTTTTGGTGAATTAGAAACAAAAAAAGTTTTTTTGCAAAAAAGTATGGTGCTAAGTGTACATAGCTTCATGTTTTCATCCAAATACTGTATTGCTTGTAGCTTCCACATACTGCACCCCACAACATTACTTTTATGTTGGTTGTTATTTGGGCTGCTGAAGGCATGATTTAAAGCAGTTTTGGTGAATTAGAAACAAAAAAAGTTTTTTTGCAAAAAAGTATGGTGCTAAGTGTAGATAGCTTCATGTTTTCACCCCACAACATTACTTTTATGTTGGTTGTTATTTGGGCTGCTGAAGGCATGATTTAAAGCAGTTTTGGTGAATTAGAAACAAAAAAAGTTTTTTTGCAAAAAAGTATGGTGCTAAGTGTAGATAGCTTCATGTTTTCATGCAAATACTGTATTGCTTGTAGCTTCCACATACTGCACCCCACAACATTACTTTTATGTTGGTTGTTATTTGGGCTGCTAAAAGCATGCTTTAAAGCAGTTTTGGTGAATTAGAAACAAAAAAAGTTTTTTTGCAAAAAAGTATGGTGCTAAGTGTAGATAGCTTCATGTTTTCATCCAAATACTGTATTGCTTGTAGCTTCCACATACTGCACCCCACAACATTACTTTTATGTTGGTTGTTATTTGGGCTGCTGAAGGCATGATTTAAAGCAGTTTTGGTGAATTAGAAACAAAAAAAGTTTTTTTGCAAAAAAGTATGGTGCTAAGTGTACATAGCTTCATGTTTTCATCCAAATACTGTATTGCTTGTAGCTTCCACATACTGCACCCCACAACATTACTTTTATGTTGGTTGTTATTTGGGCTGCTGAAGGCATGATTTAAAGCAGTTTTGGTGAATTAGAAACAAAAAAAGTTTTTTTGCAAAAAAGTATGGTGCTAAGTGTAGATAGCTTCATGTTTTCACCCCACAACATTACTTTTATGTTGGTTGTTATTTGGGCTGCTGAAGGCATGATTTAAAGCAGTTTTGGTGAATTAGAAACAAAAAAAGTTTTTTTGCAAAAAAGTATGGTGCTAAGTGTAGATAGCTTCATGTTTTCATCCAAATACTGGATTGCTTGTAGCTTCCACACACTGCACCCCACAACATTACTTTTATGTTGGTTGTTATTTGGGCTGCTGAAGGCATGATTTAAAGCAGTTTTGGTGAATTAGAAACAAAAAAAGTTTTTTTGCAAAAAAGTATGGTGCTAAGTGTAGATAGCTTCATGTTTTCACCCCACAACATTACTTTTATGTTGGTTGTTATTTGGGCTGCTGAAGGCATGATTTAAAGCAGTTTTGGTGAATTAGAAACAAAAAAAGTTTTTTTGCAAAAAAGTATGGTGCTAAGTGTAGATAGCTTCAAGCTTCATGTTATTTTTATGTTGGTTGTTATTTGGGCTGCTGAAGGCATGATTTAAAGCAGTTTTGGTGAACTAGAAACAAAAAAAGTTTTTTTGCAAAAAAGTATGGTGCTAAGTGTAGATAGCTTCATTATTTGAAAAGTAGATAGCTTCATGTTTTCATCCAAATACTGTATTGCTTGTAGCTTCCACATACTGCACCCCACAACATTACTTTTATGTTGGTTGTTATTTGGGCTACTGAAGGCATGATTTAAAGCAGTTTTGGTGAATTAGAAACAAAAAAAGTTTTTTTGCAAAAAAGTATGGTGCTAAGTGTAGATAGCTTCATGTTTTCATCCAAATACTGTATTGCTTGTAGCTTCCACATACTGCACCCCACAACATTACTTTTATGTTGGTTGTTATTTGGGCTGCTGAAGGCATGATTTAAAGCAGTTTTGGTGAATTAGAAACAAAAAAAGTTTTTTTGCAAAAAAGTATGGTGCTAAGTGTAGATAGCTTCATGTTTTCATCCAAATACTGTATTGCTTGTAGCTTCCACACACTGCACCCCACAACATTACTTTTATGTTGGTTGTTATTTGGGCTGCTGAAGGCATGATTTAAAGCAGTTTTGGTGAACTAGAAACAAAAAAAGTTTTTTTGCAAAAAAGTATGGTGCTAAGTGTAGATAGCTTCATGTTTTCATTCAAATACTGGATTGCTTGTAGCTTCCACACACTGCACCCCACAACATTACTTTTATGTTGGTTGTTATTTGGGCTGCTGAAGGCATGATTTAAAGCAGTTTTGGTGAACTAGAAACAAAAAAAGTTTTTTGCAAAAAAGTATGGTGCTAAGTGTAGATAGCTTCATTATTTGAAAAGTAGATAGCTTCATGTTTTCATCCAAATACTGTATTGCTTGTAGCTTCCACATACTGCACCCCACAACATTACTTTTATGTTGGTTGTTATTTGGGCTGCTGAAGGCATGATTTAAAGCAGTTTTGGTGAATTAGAAACAAAAAAAGTTTTTTTGCAAAAAAGTATGGTGCTAAGTGTAGATAGCTTCATGTTTTCATGCAAATACTGTATTGCTTGTAGCTTCCACATACTGCACCCCACAACATTCCTTTTATGTTGGTTGTTATTTGGGCTGCTAAAAGCATGCTTTAAAGCAGTTTTGGTGAATTAGAAACAAAAAAAGTTTTTTTGCAAAAAGTATGGTGCTAAGTGTAGATAGCTTCATGTTTTCATGCAAATACTGTATTGCTTGCAGCTTCCACATACTGCACCCCACAACATTACTTTTATGTTGGTTGTTATTTGGGCTGCTAAAAGCATGCTTTAAAGCAGTTTTGGTGAATTAGAAACAAAAAAAGTTTCTTTGCAAAAAAGTATGGTGCTAAGTGTAGATAGCTTCATGTTTTCATCCAAATACTGTATTGCTTGTAGCTTCCACATACTGCACCCCACAACATTACTTTTATGTTGGTTGTTATTTGGGCTGCTGAAGGCATGATTTAAAGCAGTTTTGGTGAATTAGAAACAAAAAAGGTTTTTTTGCAAAAAAGTATGGTGCTAAGTGTACATAGCTTCATGTTTTCATCCAAATACTGTATTGATTGTAGCTTCCACATACTGCACCCCACAACATTACTTTTATGTTGGTTGTTATTTGGGCTGCTGAAGGCATGATTTAAAGCAGTTTTGGTGAATTAGAAACAAAAAAACTTTTTTTGCAAAAAAGTATGGTGCTAAGTGTAGATAGCTTCATTATTTGAAAAGTAGATAGCTTCATGTTTTCATCCAAATACTGTATTGCTTGTAGCTTCCACATACTACACCCCACAACATTACTTTTATGTTGGTTGTTATTTGGGTTGCTGAAGGCATGATTTAAAGCAGTTTTGGTGAATTAGAAACAAAAAAAGTTTTTTTGCAAAAAAGTATGGTGCTAAGTGTAGATAGCTTCATATTTTCATCCAAATACTTTATTTCGTGTAGATTCCACATACTGCATCCCACAACATTACTTTTATGTTGGTTGTTATTTGGGCTGCTGAAGGCATGATTTAAAGCAGTTTTGGTGAATTAGAAACAAAAAAAGTTTTTTTGCAAAAAAGTATGGTGCTAAGTGTAGATAGCTTCATTATTTGAAAAGTAGATAGCTTCATGTTTTCATCCAAATACTGTATTGCTTGTAGCTTCCACATACTACACCCCACAACATTACTTTTATGTTGGTTGTTATTTGGGCTGCTGAAGGCATGATTTAAAGCAGTTTTGGTGAATTAGAAACAAAAAAAGTTTTTTTGCAAAAAAGTATGGTGCTAAGTGTAGATAGCTTCATGCTTTCATCCAAATACTGTATTGCTTTTAGCTTCCACACACTGCACCCCACAACATTACTTTTATGTTGGTTGTTATTTGGGCTGCTGAAGGCATGATTTAAAGCAGTTTTGGTGAATTAGAAATAAAAAAAGTTTTTTTGCAAAAAAGTATGGTGCTAAGTGTAGATAGCTTCATGTTTTCATGCAAATACTGTATTGCTTGAGCTTCCACATACTGCACCCCACAACATTACTTTTATGTTGGTTGTTATTTGGGCTGCTAAAAGCATGCTTTAAAGCAGTTTTGGTGAATTAGAAACAAAAAAAGTTTTTTTGCAAAAAAGTATGGTGCTAAGTGTAGATAGCTTCATTATTTGAAAAGTAGATAGCTTCATGTTTTCATCCAAATACTGTATTGCTTGTAGCTTCCACATACTGCACCCCACAACATTACTTTTATGTTGGTTGTTATTTGGGTTGCTGAAGGCATGATTTAAAGCAGTTTTGGTGAATTAGAAACAAAAAAAGTTTTTTTGCAAAAAAGTATGGTGCTAAGTGTAGATAGCTTCATATTTTCATCCAAATACTTTATTTCGTGTAGATTCCACATACTGCATCCCACAACATTACTTTTATGTTGGTTGTTATTTGGGCTGCTGAAGGCATGATTTAAAGCAGTTTTGGTGAATTAGAAACAAAAAAAGTTTTTTTGCAAAAAAGTATGGTGCTAAGTGTAGATAGCTTCATTATTTGAAAAGTAGATAGCTTCATGTTTTCATCCAAATACTGTATTGCTTGTAGCTTCCACATACTACACCCCACAACATTACTTTTATGTTGGTTGTTATTTGGGCTGCTGAAGGCATGATTTAAAGCAGTTTTGGTGAATTAGAAACAAAAAAAGTTTTTTTGCAAAAAAGTATGGTGCTAAGTGTAGATAGCTTCATGCTTTCATCCAAATACTGTATTGCTTGTAGCTTCCACACACTGCACCCCACAACATTACTTTTATGTTGGTTGTTATTTGGGCTGCTGAAGGCATGATTTAAAGCAGTTTTGGTGAATTAGAAATAAAAAAAGTTTTTTTGCAAAAAAGTATGGTGCTAAGTGTAGATAGCTTCATGTTTTCATGCAAATACTGTATTGCTTGTAGCTTCCACATACTGCACCCCACAACATTACTTTTATGTTGGTTGTTATTTGGGCTGCTAAAAGCATGCTTTAAAGCAGTTTTGGTGAATTAGAAACAAAAAAAGTTTTTTTGCAAAAAAGTATGGTGCTAAGTGTAGATAGCTTCATTATTTGAAAAGTAGATAGCTTCATGTTTTCATCCAAATACTGTATTGCTTGTAGCTTCCACATACTGCACCCCACAACATTACTTTTATGTTGGTTGTTATTTGGGCTGCTGAAGGCATGATTTAAAGCAGTTTTGGTGAATTAGAAACAAAAAAAGTTTTTTTGCAAAAAAGTATGGTGCTAAGTGTAGATAGCTTCATGTTTTCATCCAAATACTGTATTGCTTGTAGCTTCCACATACTGCATCCACAACATTACTTTTATGTTGGTTGTTATTTGGGCTGCTGAAGGCATGATTTAAAGCAGTTTTGGTGAATTAGAAACAAAAAAAGTTTTTTTGCAAAAAAGTATGGTGCTAAGTGTAGATAGCTTCATGTTTTCATGCAAATACTGTATTGCTTGTAGCTTCCAGATACTGCACCCCACAACATTCCTTTTATGTTGGTTGTTATTTGGGCTGCTGAAGGCATGATTTAAAGCAGTTTTGGTGAATTGGAAACAAAAAAAGTTTTTTTGCAAAAAAGTATGGTGCTAAGTGTACATAGCTTCATGTTTTCATCCAAATACTGTATTGCTTGTAGCTTCCACATACTGCACCCCACAACATTACTTTTATGTTGGTTGTTATTTGGGCTGCTGAAGGCATGATTTAAAGCAGTTTTGGTGAATTAGAAACAAAAAAAGTTTTTTTGCAAAAAAGTATGGTGCTAAGTGTAGATAGCTTCATTATTTGAAAAGTAGATAGCTTCATGTTTTCATCCAAATACTGTATTGCTTGTAGCTTCCACATACTACACCCCACAACATTACTTTTATGTTGGTTGTTATTTGGGCTGCTGAAGGCATGATTTAAAGCAGTTTTGGTGAATTAGAAACAAAAAAATTTTTTTGCAAAAAAGTATGGTGCTAAGTGTAGATAGCTTCATGTTTTCATGCAAATACTGTATTGCTTGTAGCTTCCACATACTGCACCCCACAACATTCCTTTTATGTTGGTTGTTATTTGGGCTGCTAAAAGCATGCTTTAAAGCAGTTTTGGTGAATTAGAAACAAAAAAAGTTTTTTGCAAAAAGTATGGTGCTAAGTGTAGATAGCTTCATGTTTTCATGCAAATACTGTATTGCTTGCAGCTTCCACATACTGCACCCCACAACATTACTTTTATGTTGGTTGTTATTTGGGCTGCTAAAAGCATGCTTTAAAGCAGTTTTGGTGAATTAGAAACAAAAAAAGTTTTTTTGCAAAAAAGTATGGTGCTAAGTGTAGATAGCTTCATGTTTTCATCCAAATACTGTATTGCTTGTAGCTTCCACATACTGCACCCCACAACATTACTTTTATGTTGGTTGTTATTTGGGCTGCTGAAGGCATGATTTAAAGCAGTTTTGGTGAATTAGAAACAAAAAATAGTTTTTTTGCAAAAAAGTATGGTGCTAAGTGTAAATAGCTTCATATTTTCATCCAAATACTTTATTTCGTGTAGATTCCACATACTGCATCCCACAACATTACTTTTATGTTGGTTGTTATTTGGGCTGCTGAAGGCATGATTTAAAGCAGTTTTGGTGAATTAGAAACAAAAAAAGTTTTTTTGCAAAAAAGTATGGTGCTAAGTGTAGATAGCTTCATTATTTGAAAAGTAGATAGCTTCATGTTTTCATCCAAATACTGTATTGCTTGTAGCTTCCACATACTGCACCCCACAACATTACTTTTATGTTGGTTGTTATTTGGGCTGCTGAAGGCATGATTTAAAGCAGTTTTGGTGAATTAGAAACAAAAAAAGTTTTTTTGCAAAAAAGTATGGTGCTAAGTGTAGATAGCTTCATTATTTGAAAAGTAGATAGCTTCATGTTTTCATCCAAATACTGTATTGCTTGTAGCTTCCACATACTACACCCCACAACATTACTTTTATGTTGGTTGTTATTTGGGCTGCTGAAGGCATGATTTAAAGCAGTTTTGGTGAATTAGAAACAAAAAAATTTTTTTGCAAAAAAGTATGGTGCTAAGTGTAGATAGCTTCATGTTTTCATGCAAATACTGTATTGCTTGTAGCTTCCACATACTGCACCCCACAACATTCCTTTTATGTTGGTTGTTATTTGGGCTGCTAAAAGCATGCTTTAAAGCAGTTTTGGTGAATTAGAAACAAAAAAAGTTTTTTTGCAAAAAAGTATGGTGCTAAGTGTAGATAGCTTCATGTTTTCATCCAAATACTGTATTGCTTGTAGCTTCCACATACTGCACCCCACAACATTACTTTTATGTTGGTTGTTATTTGGGCTGCTAAAAGCATGCTTTAAAGCAGTTTTGGTGAATTAGAAACAAAAAAAGTTTTTTTGCAAAAAAGTATGGTGCTAAGTGTAGATAGCTTCATGTTTTCATCCAAATACTGTATTGCTTGTAGCTTCCACATACTGCACCCCACAACATTACTTTTATGTTGGTTGTTATTTGGGCTGCTGAAGGCATGATTTAAAGCAGTTTTGGTGAATTAGAAACAAAAAATAGTTTTTTTGCAAAAAAGTATGGTGCTAAGTGTAAATAGCTTCATATTTTCATCCAAATACTTTATATCGTGTAGATTCCACATACTGCATCCCACAACATTACTTTTATGTTGGTTGTTATTTGGGCTGCTGAAGGCATGATTTAAAGCAGTTTTGGTGAATTAGAAACAAAAAAAGTTTTTTTGCAAAAAAGTATGGTGCTAAGTGTAGATAGCTTCATTATTTGAAAAGTAGATAGCTTCATGTTTTCATCCAAATACTGTATTGCTTGTAGCTTCCACATACTACACCCCACAACATTACTTTTATGTTGGTTGTTATTTGGGCTGCTAAAAGCATGCTTTAAAGCAGTTTTGGTGAAATAGAAACAAAAAAAGTTTTTTTCCAAAAAAGTATGGTGCTAAGTGTAGATAGCTTCATGTTTTCATCCAAATACTGTATTGCTTGTAGCTTCCACATACTGCACCCCACAACATTACTTTTATGTTGGTTGTTATTTGGACTGCTGAAGGCATGATTTAAAGCAGTTTTGGTGAATTAGAAACAAAAAAGGTTTTTTTGCAAAAAAGTATGGTGCTAAGTGTACATAGCTTCATGTTTTCATCCAAATACTGTATTGCTTGTAGCTTCCACATACTGCACCCCACAACATTACTTTTATGTTGGTTGTTATTTGGGCTGCTGAAGGCATGATTTAAAGCAGTTTTGGTGAATTAGAAACAAAAAAAGTTTTTTTGCAAAAAAGTATGGTGCTAAGTGTAGATAGCTTCATTATTTGAAAAGTAGATAGCTTCATGTTTTCATCCAAATACTGTATTGCTTGTAGCTTCCACATACTACACCCCACAACATTACTTTTATGTTGGTTGTTATTTGGGTTGCTGAAGGCATGATTTAAAGCAGTTTTGGTGAATTAGAAACAAAAAAAGTTTTTTTGCAAAAAAGTATGGTGCTAAGTGTAGATAGCTTCATATTTTCATCCAAATACTTTATTTCGTGTAGATTCCACATACTGCATCCCACAACATTACTTTTATGTTGGTTGTTATTTGGGCTGCTGAAGGCATGATTTAAAGCAGTTTTGGTGAATTAGAAACAAAAAAAGTTTTTTTGCAAAAAAGTATGGTGCTAAGTGTAGATAGCTTCATTATTTGAAAAGTAGATAGCTTCATGTTTTCATCCAAATACTGTATTGCTTGTAGCTTCCACATACTACACCCCACAACATTACTTTTATGTTGGTTGTTATTTGGGCTGCTGAAGGCATGATTTAAAGCAGTTTTGGTGAATTAGAAACAAAAAAAGTTTTTTTGCAAAAAAGTATGGTGCTAAGTGTAGATAGCTTCATGCTTTCATCCAAATACTGTATTGCTTGTAGCTTCCACACACTGCACCCCACAACATTACTTTTATGTTGGTTGTTATTTGGGCTGCTGAAGGCATGATTTAAAGCAGTTTTGGTGAATTAGAAATAAAAAAAGTTTTTTTGCAAAAAAGTATGGTGCTAAGTGTAGATAGCTTCATGTTTTCATTCAAATACTGTATTGCTTGTAGCTTCCACATACTGCACCCCACAACATTACTTTTATGTTGGTTGTTATTTGGGCTGCTAAAAGCATGCTTTAAAGCAGTTTTGGTGAATTAGAAACAAAAAAAGTTTTTTTGCAAAAAAGTATGGTGCTAAGTGTAGATAGCTTCATTATTTGAAAAGTAGATAGCTTCATGTTTTCATCCAAATACTGTATTGCTTGTAGCTTCCACATACTGCACCCCACAACATTACTTTTATGTTGGTTGTTATTTGGGCTGCTGAAGGCATGATTTAAAGCAGTTTTGGTGAATTAGAAACAAAAAAAGTTTTTTTGCAAAAAAGTATGGTGCTAAGTGTAGATAGCTTCATGTTTTCACCCCACAACATTACTTTTATGTTGGTTGTTATTTGGGCTGCTGAAGGCATGATTTAAAGCAGTTTTGGTGAATTAGAAACAAAAAAAGTTTTTTTGCAAAAAAGTATGGTGCTAAGTGTAGATAGCTTCATGTTTTCATCCAAATACTGGATTGCATGTAGCTTCCACACACTGCACCCCACAACATTACTTTTATGTTGGTTGTTATTTGGGCTGCTGAAGGCATGATTTAAAGCAGTTTTGGTGAATTAGAAACAAAAAAAGGTTTTTTGCAAAAAAGTATGGTGCTAAGTGTAGATAGCTTCATTATTTGAAAAGTAGATAGCTTCATGTTTTCATCCAAATACTGTATTGCTTGTAGCTTCCACATACTACACCCCACAACATTACTTTTATGTTGGTTGTTATTTGGGCTGCTGAAGGCATGATTTAAAGCAGTTTTGGTGAATTAGAAACAAAAAAAGTTTTTTTGCAAAAAAGTATGGTGCTAAGTGTAGATAGCTTCATGTTTTCATCCAAATACTTTATTTCGTGTAGATTCCACATACTGCATCCCACAACATTACTTTTATGTTGGTTGTTATTTGGGCTGCTGAAGGCATGATTTAAAGCAGTTTTGGTGAATTAGAAACAA
The DNA here is from genome assembly GCF_027358695.1 of Spea bombifrons. NCBI lineage: Eukaryota > Metazoa > Chordata > Amphibia > Anura > Pelobatidae > Spea > Spea bombifrons. Next base: position 22,324,426 of record NC_071093.1, read on the forward strand.
AAAAAGGTTTTTTGCAAAAAAGTATGGTGCTAAGTGTAGATAGCTTCATTATTTGAAAAGTAGATAGCTTCATGTTTTCATCCAAATACTGTATTGCTTGTAGCTTCCACATACTACACCCCACAACATTACTTTTATGTTGGTTGTTATTTGGGCTGCTGAAGGCATGATTTAAAGCAGTTTTGGTGAATTAGAAACAAAAAAAGTTTTTTTGCAAAAAAGTATGGTGCTAAGTGTAGATAGCTTCATATTTTCATCCAAATACTTTATTTCGTGTAGATTCCACATACTGCATCCCACAACATTACTTTTATGTTGGTTGTTATTTGGGCTGCTGAAGGCATGCTTTAAAGCAGTTTTGGTGAATTAGAAACAAAAAAAGTTTTTTTGCAAAAAAGTATGGTGCTAAGTGTAGATAGCTTCATGTTTTCATCCAAATACTGTATTGCTTGTAGCTTCCACATACTGCACCCCACAACATTACTTTAATGTTGGTTGTTATTTGGGCTGCTGAAGGCATGATTTAAAGCAGTTTTGGTGAATTAGAAACAAAAAAAGTTTTTTTGCAAAAAAGTATGGTGCTAAGTGTACATAGCTTCATGTTTTCATCCAAATACTGTATTGCTTGTAGCTTCCACATACTGCACCCCACAACATTACTTTTATGTTGGTTGTTATTTGGGCTGCTGAAGGCATGATTTAAAGCAGTTTTGGTGAATTAGAAACAAAAAAAGTTTTTTTGCAAAAAAGTATGGTGCTAAGTGTAGATAGCTTCATTATTTGAAAAGTAGATAGCTTCATGTTTTCATCCAAATACTGTATTGCTTGTAGCTTCCACATACTGCACCCCACAACATTACTTTTATGTTGGTTGTTATTTGGGCTGCTGAAGGCATGATTTAAAGCAGTTTTGGTGAATTAGAAACAAAAAAAGTTTTTTTGCAAAAAAGTATGGTGCTAAGTGTAGATAGCTTCATGTTTTCATCCAAATACTGGATTGCTTGTAGCTTCCACACACTGCACCCCACAACATTACTTTTATGTTGGTTGTTATTTGGGCTGCTGAAGGCATGATTTAAAGCAGTTTTGGTGAACTAGAAACAAAAAAAGTTTTTTTGCAAAAAAGTATGGTGCTAAGTGTAGATAGCTTCATTATTTGAAAAGTAGATAGCTTCATGTTTTCATCCAAATACTGTATTGCTTGTAGCTTCCACATACTGCACCCCACAACATTACTTTTATGTTGGTTGTTATTTGGGCTACTGAAGGCATGATTTAAAGCAGTTTTGGTGAATTAGAAACAAAAAAAGTTTTTTTGCAAAAAAGTGTGGTGCTAAGTGTAGATAGCTTCATGTTTTCATCCAAATACTGTATTGCTTGTAGCTTCCACATACTGCACCCCACAACATTACTTTTATGTTGGTTGTTATTTGGGCTGCTGAAGGCATGATTTAAAGCAGTTTTGGTGAATTAGAAACAAAAAAAGTTTTTTTGCAAAAAAGTATGGTGCTAAGTGTAGATAGCTTCATGTTTTCATCCAAATACTGGATTGCTTGTAGCTTCCACACACTGCACCCCACAACATTACTTTTATGTTGGTTGTTATTTGGGCTGCTGAAGGCATGATTTAAAGCAGTTTTGGTGAACTAGAAACAAAAAAAGTTTTTTTGCAAAAAAGTATGGTGCTAAGTGTAGATAGCTTCATTATTTGAAAAGTAGATAGCTTCATGTTTTCATCCAAATACTGTATTGCTTGTAGCTTCCACATACTACACCCCACAACATTACTTTTATGTTGGTTGTTATTTGGGCTGCTGAAGGCATGATTTAAAGCAGTTTTGGTGAATTAGAAACAAAAAAAGTTTTTTTGCAAAAAAGTATGGTGCTAAGTGTAGATAGCTTCATGTTTTCATCCAAATACTTTATTTCGTGTAGATTCCACATACTGCATCCCACAACATTACTTTTATGTTGGTTGTTATTTGGGCTGCTGAAGGCATGATTTAAAGCAGTTTTGGTGAATTAGAAACAAAAAAAGTTTTTTTACAAAAAAGTATGGTGCTAAGTGTAGATAGCTTCATTATTTGAAAAGTAGATAGCTTCATGTTTTCATCCAAATACTGTATTGCTTGTAGCTTCCACATACTACACCCCACAACATTACTTTTATGTTGGTTGTTATTTGGGCTGCTGAAGGCATGATTTAAAGCAGTTTTGGTGAATTAGAAACAAAAAAAGTTTTTTTGCAAAAAAGTATGGTGCTAAGTGTAGATAGCTTCATGTTTTCATCCAAATACTGTATTGCTTGTAGCTTCCACATACTGCACCCCACAACATTACTTTTATGTTGGTTGTTATTTGGGCTGCTGAAGGCATGATTTAAAGCAGTTTTGGTGAATTAGAAACAAAAAAAGTTTTTTTGCAAAAAAGTATGGTGCTAAGTGTACATAGCTTCATGTTTTCATCCAAATACTGTATTGCTTGTAGCTTCCACATACTGCACCCCACAACATTACTTTTATGTTGGTTGTTATTTGGGCTGCTGAAGGCATGATTTAAAGCAGTTTTGGTGAATTAGAAACAAAAAAGGTTTTTTTGCAAAAAAGTATGGTGCTAAGTGTACATAGCTTCATGTTTTCATCCAAATACTGTATTGCTTGTAGCTTCCACATACTGCACCCCACAACATTACTTTTATGTTGGTTGTTATTTGGGCTGCTGAAGGCATGATTTAAAGCAGTTTTGGTGAATTAGAAACAAAAAAAGTTTTTTTGCAAAAAAGTATGGTGCTAAGTGTAGATAGCTTCATTATTTGAAAAGTAGATAGCTTCATGTTTTCATCCAAATACTGTATTGCTTGTAGCTTCCACATACTACACCCCACAACATTACTTTTATGTTGGTTGTTATTTGGGTTGCTGAAGGCATGATTTAAAGCAGTTTTGGTGAATTAGAAACAAAAAAAGTTTTTTTGCAAAAAAGTATGGTGCTAAGTGTAGATAGCTTCATATTTTCATCCAAATACTTTATTTCGTGTAGATTCCACATACTGCATCCCACAACATTACTTTTATGTTGGTTGTTATTTGGGCTGCTGAAGGCATGATTTAAAGCAGTTTTGGTGAATTAGAAACAAAAAAAGTTTTTTTGCAAAAAAGTATGGTGCTAAGTGTAGATAGCTTCATTATTTGAAAAGTAGATAGCTTCATGTTTTCATCCAAATACTGTATTGCTTGTAGCTTCCACATACTACACCCCACAACATTACTTTTTATGTTGGTTGTTATTTGGGCTGCTAAAAGCATGCTTTAAAGCAGTTTTGGTGAATTAGAAACAAAAAAAGTTTTTTTGCAAAAAAGTATGGTGCTAAGTGTAGATAGCTTCATGTTTTCATCCAAATACTGTATTGCTTGTAGCTTCCACATACTGCACCCCACAACATTACTTTTATGTTGGTTGTTATTTGGGCTGCTGAAGGCATGATTTAAAGCAGTTTTGGTGAATTAGAAACAAAAAAAGTTTTTTTGCAAAAAAGTATGGTGCTAAGTGTAGATAGCTTCATTATTTGAAAAGTAGATAGCTTCATGTTTTCATCCAAATACTGTATTGCTTGTAGCTTCCACATACTACACCCCACAACATTACTTTTATGTTGGTTGTTATTTGGGTTGCTGAAGGCATGATTTAAAGCAGTTTTGGTGAATTAGAAACAAAAAAAGTTTTTTTGCAAAAAAGTATGGTGCTAAGTGTAGATAGCTTCATATTTTCATCCAAATACTTTATTTCGTGTAGATTCCACATACTGCATCCCACAACATTACTTTTATGTTGGTTGTTATTTGGGCTGCTGAAGGCATGATTTAAAGCAGTTTTGGTGAATTAGAAACAAAAAAAGTTTTTTTGCAAAAAAGTATGGTGCTAAGTGTAGATAGCTTCATTATTTGAAAAGTAGATAGCTTCATGTTTTCATCCAAATACTGTATTGCTTGTAGCTTCCACATACTACACCCCACAACATTACTTTTTATGTTGGTTGTTATTTGGGCTGCTAAAAGCATGCTTTAAAGCAGTTTTGGTGAATTAGAAACAAAAAAAGTTTTTTTGCAAAAAAGTATGGTGCTAAGTGTAGATAGCTTCATGTTTTCATCCAAATACTGTATTGCTTGTAGCTTCCACATACTGCACCCCACAACATTACTTTTATGTTGGTTGTTATTTGGACTGCTGAAGGCATGATTTAAAGCAGTTTTGGTGAATTAGAAACAAAAAAGGTTTTTTTGCAAAAAAGTATGGTGCTAAGTGTACATAGCTTCATGTTTTCATCCAAATACTGTATTGCTTGTAGTTTCCACATACTGCACCCCACAACATTACTTTTATGTTGGTTGTTATTTGGGCTGCTGAAGGCATGATTTAAAGCAGTTTTGGTGAATTAGAAACAAAAAAAGTTTTTTTGCAAAAAAGTATGGTGCTAAGTGTAGATAGCTTCATTATTTGAAAAGTAGATAGCTTTATGTTTTCATCCAAATACTGTATTGCTTGTAGCTTCCACATACTACACCCCACAACATTACTTTTATGTTGGTTGTTATTTGGGTTGCTGAAGGCATGATTTAAAGCAGTTTTGGTGAATTAGAAACAAAAAAAGTTTTTTTGCAAAAAAGTATGGTGCTAAGTGTAGATAGCTTCATATTTTCATCCAAATACTTTATTTCGTGTAGATTCCACATACTGCATCCCACAACATTACTTTTATGTTGGTTGTTATTTGGGCTGCTGAAGGCATGATTTAAAGCAGTTTTGGTGAATTAGAAACAAAAAAAGTTTTTTTGCAAAAAAGTATGGTGCTAAGTGTAGATAGCTTCATTATTTGAAAAGTAGATAGCTTCATGTTTTCATCCAAATACTGTATTGCTTGTAGCTTCCACATACTACACCCCACAACATTACTTTTATGTTGGTTGTTATTTGGGCTGCTGAAGGCATGATTTAAAGCAGTTTTGGTGAATTAGAAACAAAAAAAGTTTTTTTGCAAAAAAGTATGGTGCTAAGTGTAGATAGCTTCATGCTTTCATCCAAATACTGTATTGCTTGTAGCTTCCACACACTGCACCCCACAACATTACTTTTATGTTGGTTGTTATTTGGGCTGCTGAAGGCATGATTTAAAGCAGTTTTGGTGAATTAGAAATAAAAAAAGTTTTTTTGCAAAAAAGTATGGTGCTAAGTGTAGATAGCTTCATGTTTTCATGCAAATACTGTATTGCTTGTAGCTTCCACATACTGCACCCCACAACATTACTTTTATGTTGGTTGTTATTTGGGCTGCTAAAAGCATGCTTTAAAGCAGTTTTGGTGAATTAGAAACAAAAAAAGTTTTTTTGCAAAAAAGTATGGTGCTAAGTGTAGATAGCTTCATTATTTGAAAAGTAGATAGCTTCATGTTTTCATCCAAATACTGTATTGCTTGTAGCTTCCACATACTACACGCCACAACATTACTTTTATGTTGGTTGTTATTTGGGTTGCTGAAGGCATGATTTAAAGCAGTTTTGGTGAATTAGAAACAAAAAAAGTTTTTTTGCAAAAAAGTATGGTGCTAAGTGTAGATAGCTTCATATTTTCATCCAAATACTTTATTTCGTGTAGATTCCACATACTGCATCCCACAACATTACTTTTATGTTGGTTGTTATTTGGGCTGCTGAAGGCATGATTTAAAGCAGTTTTGGTGAATTACAAACAAAAAAAGTTTTTTTGCAAAAAAGTATGGTGCTAAGTGTAGATAGCTTCATTATTTGAAAAGTAGATAGCTTCATGTTTTCATCCAAATACTGTATTGCTTGTAGCTTCCACATACTACACCCCACAACATTACTTTTATGTTGGTTGTTATTTGGGCTGCTGAAGGCATGATTTAAAGCAGTTTTGGTGAATTAGAAACAAAAAAGTTTTTTTGCAAAAAAGTATGGTGCTAAGTGTAGATAGCTTCATGCTTTCATCCAAATACTGTATTGCTTGTAGCTTCCACACACTGCACCCCACAACATTACTTTTATGTTGGTTGTTATTTGGGCTGCTGAAGGCATGATTTAAAGCAGTTTTGGTGAATTAGAAATAAAAAAAGTTTTTTTGCAAAAAAGTATGGTGCTAAGTGTAGATAGCTTCATGTTTTCATGCAAATACTGTATTGCTTGTAGCTTCCACATACTGCACCCCACAACATTACTTTTATGTTGGTTGTTATTTGGGCTGCTGAAGGCATGATTTAAAGCAGTTTTGGTGAATTAGAAACAAAAAAAGTTTTTTTGCAAAAAAGTATGGTGCTAAGTGTAGATAGCTTCATGCTTTCATCCAAATACTGTATTGCTTGTAGCTTCCACACACTGCACCCCACAACATTACTTTTATGTTGGTTGTTATTTGGGCTGCTGAAGGCATGATTTAAAGCAGTTTTGGTGAATTAGAAATAAAAAAAGTTTTTTTGCAAAAAAGTATGGTGCTAAGTGTAGATAGCTTCATGTTTTCATGCAAATACTGTATTGCTTGTAGCTTCCACATACTGCACCCCACAACATTACTTTTATGTTGGTTGTTATTTGGGCTGCTAAAAGCATGCTTTAAAGCAGTTTTGGTGAATTAGAAACAAAAAAAGTTTTTTTGCAAAAAAGTATGGTGCTAAGTGTAGATAGCTTCATTATTTGAAAAGTAGATAGCTTCATGTTTTCATCCAAATACTGTATTGCTTGTAGCTTCCACATACTACACCCCACAACATTACTTTTATGTTGGTTGTTATTTGGGCTGCTAAAAGCATGCTTTAAAGCAGTTTTGGTGAAATAGAAACAAAAAAAGTTTTTTTGCAAAAAAGTATGGTGCTAAGTGTAGATAGCTTCATGTTTTCATCCAAATACTGTATTGCTTGTAGCTTCCACATACTGCACCCCACAACATTACTTTTATGTTGGTTGTTATTTGGACTGCTGAAGGCATGATTTAAAGCAGTTTTGGTGAATTAGAAACAAAAAAGGTTTTTTTGCAAAAAAGTATGGTGCTAAGTGTACATAGCTTCATGTTTTCATCCAAATACTGTATTGCTTGTAGCTTCCACATACTGCACCCCACAACATTACTTTTATGTTGGTTGTTATTTGGGCTGCTGAAGGCATGATTTAAAGCAGTTTTGGTGAATTAGAAACAAAAAACGTTTTTTTGCAAAAAAGTATGGTGCTAAGTGTAGATAGCTTCATTATTTGAAAAGTAGATAGCTTCATGTTTTCATCCAAATACTGTATTGCTTGTAGCTTCCACATACTACACGCCACAACATTACTTTTATGTTGGTTGTTATTTGGGTTGCTGAAGGCATGATTTAAAGCAGTTTTGGTGAATTAGAAACAAAAAAAGTTTTTTTGCAAAAAAGTATGGTGCTAAGTGTAGATAGCTTCATATTTTCATCCAAATACTTTATTTCGTGTAGATTCCACATACTGCATCCCACAACATTACTTTTATGTTGGTTGTTATTTGGGCTGCTGAAGGCATGATTTAAAGCAGTTTTGGTGAATTAGAAACAAAAAAAGTTTTTTTGCAAAAAAGTATGGTGCTAAGTGTAGATAGCTTCATTATTTGAAAAGTAGATAGCTTCATGTTTTCATCCAAATACTGTATTGCTTGTAGCTTCCACATACTACACCCCACAACATTACTTTTATGTTGGTTGTTATTTGGGCTGCTGAAGGCATGATTTAAAGCAGTTTTGGTGAATTAGAAACAAAAAAGTTTTTTTGCAAAAAAGTATGGTGCTAAGTGTAGATAGCTTCATGCTTTCATCCAAATACTGTATTGCTTGTAGCTTCCACACACTGCACCCCACAACATTACTTTTATGTTGGTTGTTATTTGGGCTGCTGAAGGCATGATTTAAAGCAGTTTTGGTGAATTAGAAATAAAAAAAGTTTTTTTGCAAAAAAGTATGGTGCTAAGTGTAGATAGCTTCATGTTTTCATGCAAATACTGTATTGCTTGTAGCTTCCACATACTGCACCCCACAACATTACTTTTATGTTGGTTGTTATTTGGGCTGCTAAAAGCATGCTTTAAAGCAGTTTTGGTGAATTAGAAACAAAAAAAGTTTTTTTGCAAAAAAGTATGGTGCTAAGTGTAGATAGCTTCATGTTTTCATCCAAATACTGTATTGCTTGTAGCTTCCACATACTGCACCCCACAACATTACTTTTATGTTGGTTGTTATTTGGACTGCTGAAGGCATGATTTAAAGCAGTTTTGGTGAATTAGAAACAAAAAAGGTTTTTTTGCAAAAAAGTATGGTGCTAAGTGTACATAGCTTCATGTTTTCATCCAAATACTGTATTGCTTGTAGCTTCCACATACTGCACCCCACAACATTACTTTTATGTTGGTTGTTATTTGGGCTGCTGAAGGCATGATTTAAAGCAGTTTTGGTGAATTAGAAACAAAAAAAGTTTTTTTGCAAAAAAGTATGGTGCTAAGTGTAGATAGCTTCATTATTTGAAAAGTAGATAGCTTCATGTTTTCATCCAAATACTGTATTGCTTGTAGCTTCCACATACTACACCCCACAACATTACTTTTATGTTGGTTGTTATTTGGGTTGCTGAAGGCATGATTTAAAGCAGTTTTGGTGAATTAGAAACAAAAAAAGTTTTTTTGCAAAAAAGTATGGTGCTAAGTGTAGATAGCTTCATATTTTCATCCAAATACTTTATTTCGTGTAGATTCCACATACTGCATCCCACAACATTACTTTTATGTTGGTTGTTATTTGGGCTGCTGAAGGCATGATTTAAAGCAGTTTTGGTGAATTAGAAACAAAAAAAGTTTTTTTGCAAAAAAGTATGGTGCTAAGTGTAGATAGCTTCATTATTTGAAAAGTAGATAGCTTCATGTTTTCATCCAAATACTGTATTGCTTGTAGCTTCCACATACTACACCCCACAACATTACTTTTATGTTGGTTGTTATTTGGGCTGCTGAAGGCATGATTTAAAGCAGTTTTGGTGAATTAGAAACAAAAAAAGTTTTTTTGCAAAAAAGTATGGTGCTAAGTGTAGATAGCTTCATGCTTTCATCCAAATACTGTATTGCTTGTAGCTTCCACACACTGCACCCCACAACATTACTTTTATGTTGGTTGTTATTTGGGCTGCTGAAGGCATGATTTAAAGCAGTTTTGGTGAATTAGAAATAAAAAAAGTTTTTTTGCAAAAAAGTATGGTGCTAAGTGTAGATAGCTTCATGTTTTCATGCAAATACTGTATTGCTTGTAGCTTCCACATACTGCACCCCACAACATTACTTTTATGTTGGTTGTTATTTGGGCTGCTAAAAGCATGCTTTAAAGCAGTTTTGGTGAATTAGAAACAAAAAAAGTTTTTTTGCAAAAAAGTATGGTGCTAAGTGTAGATAGCTTCATTATTTGAAAAGTAGATAGCTTCATGTTTTCATCCAAATACTGTATTGCTTGTAGCTTCCACATACTGCACCCCACAACATTACTTTTATGTTGGTTGTTATTTGGGCTGCTGAAGGCATGATTTAAAGCAGTTTTGGTGAATTAGAAACAAAAAAAGTTTTTTTGCAAAAAAGTATGGTGCTAAGTGTAGATAGCTTCATGTTTTCACCCCACAACATTACTTTTATGTTGGTTGTTATTTGGGCTGCTGAAGGCATGATTTAAAGCAGTTTTGGTGAATTAGAAACAAAAAAAGTTTTTTTGCAAAATAGTATGGTGCTAAGTGTAGATAGCTTCATGTTTTCATCCAAATACTGGATTGCATGTAGCTTCCACACACTGCACCCCACAACATTACTTTTATGTTGGTTGTTATTTGGGCTGCTGAAGGCATGATTTAAAGCAGTTTTGGTGAATTAGAAACAAAAAAAGGTTTTTTGCAAAAAAGTATGGTGCTAAGTGTAGATAGCTTCATTATTTGAAAAGTAGATAGCTTCATGTTTTCATCCAAATACTGTATTGCTTGTAGCTTCCACATACTACACCCCACAACATTACTTTTATGTTGGTTGTTATTTGGGCTGCTGAAGGCATGATTTAAAGCAGTTTTGGTGAATTAGAAACAAAAAAAGTTTTTTTGCAAAAAAGTATGGTGCTAAGTGTAGATAGCTTCATGTTTTCATCCAAATACTTTATTTCGTGTAGATTCCACACACTGCATCCCACAACATTACTTTTATGTTGGTTGTTATTTGGGCTGCTGAAGGCATGATTTAAAGCAGTTTTGGTGAATTAGAAACAAAAAAAGGTTTTTTGCAAAAAAGTATGGTGCTAAGTGTAGATAGCTTCATTATTTGAAAAGTAGATAGCTTCATGTTTTCATCCAAATACTGTATTGCTTGTAGCTTCCACATACTACACCCCACAACATTACTTTTATGTTGGTTGTTATTTGGGCTGCTGAAGGCATGATTTAAAGCAGTTTTGGTGAATTAGAAACAAAAAAAGTTTTTTTGCAAAAAAGTATGGTGCTAAGTGTAGATAGCTTCATATTTTCATCCAAATACTTTATTTCGTGTAGATTCCACATACTGCATCCCACAACATTACTTTTATGTTGGTTGTTATTTGGGCTGCTGAAGGCATGCTTTAAAGCAGTTTTGGTGAATTAGAAACAAAAAAAGTTTTTTTGCAAAAAAGTATGGTGCTAAGTGTAGATAGCTTCATGTTTTCATCCAAATACTGTATTGCTTGTAGCTTCCACATACTGCACCCCACAACATTACTTTAATGTTGGTTGTTATTTGGGCTGCTGAAGGCATGATTTAAAGCAGTTTTGGTGAATTAGAAACAAAAAAAGTTTTTTTGCAAAAAAGTATGGTGCTATGTGTACATAGCTTCATGTTTTCATCCAAATACTGTATTGCTTGTAGCTTCCACATACTGCACCCCACAACATTACTTTTATGTTGGTTGTTATTTGGGCTGCTGAAGGCATGATTTAAAGCAGTTTTGGTGAATTAGAAACAAAAAAAGTTTTTTTGCAAAAAAGTATGGTGCTAAGTGTAGATAGCTTCATTATTTGAAAAGTAGATAGCTTCATGTTTTCATCCAAATACTGTATTGCTTGTAGCTTCCACATACTGCACCCCACAACATTACTTTTATGTTGGTTGTTATTTGGGCTGCTGAAGGCATGATTTAAAGCAGTTTTGGTGAATTAGAAACAAAAAAAGTTTTTTTGCAAAAAAGTATGGTGCTAAGTGTAGATAGCTTCATGTTTTCATCCAAATACTGGATTGCTTGTAGCTTCCACACACTGCACCCCACAACATTACTTTTATGTTGGTTGTTATTTGGGCTGCTGAAGGCATGATTTAAAGCAGTTTTGGTGAACTAGAAACAAAAAAAGTTTTTTTGCAAAAAAGTATGGTGCTAAGTGTAGATAGCTTCATTATTTGAAAAGTAGATAGCTTCATGTTTTCATCCAAATACTGTATTGCTTGTAGCTTCCACATACTGCACCCCACAACATTACTTTTATGTTGGTTGTTATTTGGGCTACTGAAGGCATGATTTAAAGCAGTTTTGGTGAATTAGAAACAAAAAAAGTTTTTTTGCAAAAAAGTATGGTGCTAAGTGTAGATAGCTTCATGTTTTCATCCAAATACTGTATTGCTTGTAGCTTCCACATACTGCACCCCACAACATTACTTTTATGTTGGTTGTTATTTGGGCTGCTGAAGGCATGATTTAAAGCAGTTTTGGTGAATTAGAAACAAAAAAAGTTTTTTTGCAAAAAAGTATGGTGCTAAGTGTAGATAGCTTCATGTTTTCATCCAAATACTGGATTGCTTGTAGCTTCCACACACTGCACCCCACAACATTACTTTTATGTTGGTTGTTATTTGGGCTGCTGAAGGCATGATTTAAAGCAGTTTTGGTGAACTAGAAACAAAAAAAGTTTTTTTGCAAAAAAGTATGGTGCTAAGTGTAGATAGCTTCATTATTTGAAAAGTAGATAGCTTCATGTTTTCATCCAAATACTGTATTGCTTGTAGCTTCCACATACTACACCCCACAACATTACTTTTATGTTGGTTGTTATTTGGGCTGCTGAAGGCATGATTTAAAGCAGTTTTGGTGAATTAGAAACAAAAAAGTTTTTTTGCAAAAAAGTATGGTGCTAAGTGTAGATAGCTTCATGCTTTCATCCAAATACTGTATTGCTTGTAGCTTCCACACACTGCACCCCACAACATTACTTTTATGTTGGTTGTTATTTGGGCTGCTGAAGGCATGATTTAAAGCAGTTTTGGTGAATTAGAAATAAAAAAAGTTTTTTTGCAAAAAAGTATGGTGCTAAGTGTAGATAGCTTCATGTTTTCATGCAAATACTGTATTGCTTGTAGCTTCCACATACTGCACCCCACAACATTACTTTTATGTTGGTTGTTATTTGGGCTGCTGAAGGCATGATTTAAAGCAGTTTTGGTGAATTAGAAACAAAAAAAGTTTTTTTGCAAAAAAGTATGGTGCTAAGTGTAGATAGCTTCATGCTTTCATCCAAATACTGTATTGCTTGTAGCTTCCACACACTGCACCCCACAACATTACTTTTATGTTGGTTGTTATTTGGGCTGCTGAAGGCATGATTTAAAGCAGTTTTGGTGAATTAGAAATAAAAAAAGTTTTTTTGCAAAAAAGTATGGTGCTAAGTGTAGATAGCTTCATGTTTTCATGCAAATACTGTATTGCTTGTAGCTTCCACATACTGCACCCCACAACATTACTTTTATGTTGGTTGTTATTTGGGCTGCTAAAAGCATGCTTTAAAGCAGTTTTGGTGAATTAGAAACAAAAAAAGTTTTTTTGCAAAAAAGTATGGTGCTAAGTGTAGATAGCTTCATTATTTGAAAAGTAGATAGCTTCATGTTTTCATCCAAATACTGTATTGCTTGTAGCTTCCACATACTACACCCCACAACATTACTTTTATGTTGGTTGTTATTTGGGCTGCTAAAAGCATGCTTTAAAGCAGTTTTGGTGAAATAGAAACAAAAAAAGTTTTTTTGCAAAAAAGTATGGTGCTAAGTGTAGATAGCTTCATGTTTTCATCCAAATACTGTATTGCTTGTAGCTTCCACATACTGCACCCCACAACATTACTTTTATGTTGGTTGTTATTTGGACTGCTGAAGGCATGATTTAAAGCAGTTTTGGTGAATTAGAAACAAAAAAGGTTTTTTTGCAAAAAAGTATGGTGCTAAGTGTACATAGCTTCATGTTTTCATCCAAATACTGTATTGCTTGTAGCTTCCACATACTGCACCCCACAACATTACTTTTATGTTGGTTGTTATTTGGGCTGCTGAAGGCATGATTTAAAGCAGTTTTGGTGAATTAGAAACAAAAAACGTTTTTTTGCAAAAAAGTATGGTGCTAAGTGTAGATAGCTTCATTATTTGAAAAGTAGATAGCTTCATGTTTTCATCCAAATACTGTATTGCTTGTAGCTTCCACATACTACACGCCACAACATTACTTTTATGTTGGTTGTTATTTGGGTTGCTGAAGGCATGATTTAAAGCAGTTTTGGTGAATTAGAAACAAAAAAAGTTTTTTTGCAAAAAAGTATGGTGCTAAGTGTAGATAGCTTCATATTTTCATCCAAATACTTTATTTCGTGTAGATTCCACATACTGCATCCCACAACATTACTTTTATGTTGGTTGTTATTTGGGCTGCTGAAGGCATGATTTAAAGCAGTTTTGGTGAATTAGAAACAAAAAAAGTTTTTTTGCAAAAAAGTATGGTGCTAAGTGTAGATAGCTTCATTATTTGAAAAGTAGATAGCTTCATGTTTTCATCCAAATACTGTATTGCTTGTAGCTTCCACATACTACACCCCACAACATTACTTTTATGTTGGTTGTTATTTGGGCTGCTGAAGGCATGATTTAAAGCAGTTTTGGTGAATTAGAAACAAAAAAGTTTTTTTGCAAAAAAGTATGGTGCTAAGTGTAGATAGCTTCATGCTTTCATCCAAATACTGTATTGCTTGTAGCTTCCACACACTGCACCCCACAACATTACTTTTATGTTGGTTGTTATTTGGGCTGCTGAAGGCATGATTTAAAGCAGTTTTGGTGAATTAGAAATAAAAAAAGTTTTTTTGCAAAAAAGTATGGTGCTAAGTGTAGATAGCTTCATGTTTTCATGCAAATACTGTATTGCTTGTAGCTTCCACATACTGCACCCCACAACATTACTTTTATGTTGGTTGTTATTTGGGCTGCTAAAAGCATGCTTTAAAGCAGTTTTGGTGAATTAGAAACAAAAAAAGTTTTTTTGCAAAAAAGTATGGTGCTAAGTGTAGATAGCTTCATGTTTTCATCCAAATACTGTATTGCTTGTAGCTTCCACATACTGCACCCCACAACATTACTTTTATGTTGGTTGTTATTTGGACTGCTGAAGGCATGATTTAAAGCAGTTTTGGTGAATTAGAAACAAAAAAGGTTTTTTTGCAAAAAAGTATGGTGCTAAGTGTACATAGCTTCATGTTTTCATCCAAATACTGTATTGCTTGTAGCTTCCACATACTGCACCCCACAACATTACTTTTATGTTGGTTGTTATTTGGGCTGCTGAAGGCATGATTTAAAGCAGTTTTGGTGAATTAGAAACAAAAAAAGTTTTTTTGCAAAAAAGTATGGTGCTAAGTGTAGATAGCTTCATTATTTGAAAAGTAGATAGCTTCATGTTTTCATCCAAATACTGTATTGCTTGTAGCTTCCACATACTACACCCCACAACATTACTTTTATGTTGGTTGTTATTTGGGTTGCTGAAGGCATGATTTAAAGCAGTTTTGGTGAATTAGAAACAAAAAAAGTTTTTTTGCAAAAAAGTATGGTGCTAAGTGTAGATAGCTTCATATTTTCATCCAAATACTTTATTTCGTGTAGATTCCACATACTGCATCCCACAACATTACTTTTATGTTGGTTGTTATTTGGGCTGCTGAAGGCATGATTTAAAGCAGTTTTGGTGAATTAGAAACAAAAAAAGTTTTTTTGCAAAAAAGTATGGTGCTAAGTGTAGATAGCTTCATTATTTGAAAAGTAGATAGCTTCATGTTTTCATCCAAATACTGTATTGCTTGTAGCTTCCACATACTACACCCCACAACATTACTTTTATGTTGGTTGTTATTTGGGCTGCTGAAGGCATGATTTAAAGCAGTTTTGGTGAATTAGAAACAAAAAAAGTTTTTTTGCAAAAAAGTATGGTGCTAAGTGTAGATAGCTTCATGCTTTCATCCAAATACTGTATTGCTTGTAGCTTCCACACACTGCACCCCACAACATTACTTTTATGTTGGTTGTTATTTGGGCTGCTGAAGGCATGATTTAAAGCAGTTTTGGTGAATTAGAAATAAAAAAAGTTTTTTTGCAAAAAAGTATGGTGCTAAGTGTAGATAGCTTCATGTTTTCATGCAAATACTGTATTGCTTGTAGCTTCCACATACTGCACCCCACAACATTACTTTTATGTTGGTTGTTATTTGGGCTGCTAAAAGCATGCTTTAAAGCAGTTTTGGTGAATTAGAAACAAAAAAAGTTTTTTTGCAAAAAAGTATGGTGCTAAGTGTAGATAGCTTCATTATTTGAAAAGTAGATAGCTTCATGTTTTCATCCAAATACTGTATTGCTTGTAGCTTCCACATACTGCACCCCACAACATTACTTTTATGTTGGTTGTTATTTGGGCTGCTGAAGGCATGATTTAAAGCAGTTTTGGTGAATTAGAAACAAAAAAAGTTTTTTTGCAAAAAAGTATGGTGCTAAGTGTAGATAGCTTCATGTTTTCACCCCACAACATTACTTTTATGTTGGTTGTTATTTGGGCTGCTGAAGGCATGATTTAAAGCAGTTTTGGTGAATTAGAAACAAAAAAAGTTTTTTTGCAAAATAGTATGGTGCTAAGTGTAGATAGCTTCATGTTTTCATCCAAATACTGGATTGCATGTAGCTTCCACACACTGCACCCCACAACATTACTTTTATGTTGGTTGTTATTTGGGCTGCTGAAGGCATGATTTAAAGCAGTTTTGGTGAATTAGAAACAAAAAAAGGTTTTTTGCAAAAAAGTATGGTGCTAAGTGTAGATAGCTTCATTATTTGAAAAGTAGATAGCTTCATGTTTTCATCCAAATACTGTATTGCTTGTAGCTTCCACATACTACACCCCACAACATTACTTTTATGTTGGTTGTTATTTGGGCTGCTGAAGGCATGATTTAAAGCAGTTTTGGTGAATTAGAAACAAAAAAAGTTTTTTTGCAAAAAAGTATGGTGCTAAGTGTAGATAGCTTCATGTTTTCATCCAAATACTTTATTTCGTGTAGATTCCACACACTGCATCCCACAACATTACTTTTATGTTGGTTGTTATTTGGGCTGCTGAAGGCATGATTTAAAGCAGTTTTGGTGAATTAGAAACAAAAAAAGGTTTTTTGCAAAAAAGTATGGTGCTAAGTGTAGATAGCTTCATTATTTGAAAAGTAGATAGCTTCATGTTTTCATCCAAATACTGTATTGCTTGTAGCTTCCACATACTACACCCCACAACATTACTTTTATGTTGGTTGTTATTTGGGCTGCTGAAGGCATGATTTAAAGCAGTTTTGGTGAATTAGAAACAAAAAAAGTTTTTTTGCAAAAAAGTATGGTGCTAAGTGTAGATAGCTTCATATTTTCATCCAAATACTTTATTTCGTGTAGATTCCACATACTGCATCCCACAACATTACTTTTATGTTGGTTGTTATTTGGGCTGCTGAAGGCATGCTTTAAAGCAGTTTTGGTGAATTAGAAACAAAAAAAGTTTTTTTGCAAAAAAGTATGGTGCTAAGTGTAGATAGCTTCATGTTTTCATCCAAATACTGTATTGCTTGTAGCTTCCACATACTGCACCCCACAACATTACTTTAATGTTGGTTGTTATTTGGGCTGCTGAAGGCATGATTTAAAGCAGTTTTGGTGAATTAGAAACAAAAAAAGTTTTTTTGCAAAAAAGTATGGTGCTATGTGTACATAGCTTCATGTTTTCATCCAAATACTGTATTGCTTGTAGCTTCCACATACTGCACCCCACAACATTACTTTTATGTTGGTTGTTATTTGGGCTGCTGAAGGCATGATTTAAAGCAGTTTTGGTGAATTAGAAACAAAAAAAGTTTTTTTGCAAAAAAGTATGGTGCTAAGTGTAGATAGCTTCATTATTTGAAAAGTAGATAGCTTCATGTTTTCATCCAAATACTGTATTGCTTGTAGCTTCCACATACTGCACCCCACAACATTACTTTTATGTTGGTTGTTATTTGGGCTGCTGAAGGCATGATTTAAAGCAGTTTTGGTGAATTAGAAACAAAAAAAGTTTTTTTGCAAAAAAGTATGGTGCTAAGTGTAGATAGCTTCATGTTTTCATCCAAATACTGGATTGCTTGTAGCTTCCACACACTGCACCCCACAACATTACTTTTATGTTGGTTGTTATTTGGGCTGCTGAAGGCATGATTTAAAGCAGTTTTGGTGAACTAGAAACAAAAAAAGTTTTTTTGCAAAAAAGTATGGTGCTAAGTGTAGATAGCTTCATTATTTGAAAAGTAGATAGCTTCATGTTTTCATCCAAATACTGTATTGCTTGTAGCTTCCACATACTGCACCCCACAACATTACTTTTATGTTGGTTGTTATTTGGGCTACTGAAGGCATGATTTAAAGCAGTTTTGGTGAATTAGAAACAAAAAAAGTTTTTTTGCAAAAAAGTATGGTGCTAAGTGTAGATAGCTTCATGTTTTCATCCAAATACTGTATTGCTTGTAGCTTCCACATACTGCACCCCACAACATTACTTTTATGTTGGTTGTTATTTGGGCTGCTGAAGGCATGATTTAAAGCAGTTTTGGTGAATTAGAAACAAAAAAAGTTTTTTTGCAAAAAAGTATGGTGCTAAGTGTAGATAGCTTCATGTTTTCATCCAAATACTGGATTGCTTGTAGCTTCCACACACTGCACCCCACAACATTACTTTTATGTTGGTTGTTATTTGGGCTGCTGAAGGCATGATTTAAAGCAGTTTTGGTGAACTAGAAACAAAAAAAGTTTTTTTGCAAAAAAGTATGGTGCTAAGTGTAGATAGCTTCATTATTTGAAAAGTAGATAGCTTCATGTTTTCATCCAAATACTGTATTGCTTGTAGCTTCCACATACTACACCCCACAACATTACTTTTATGTTGGTTGTTATTTGGGCTGCTGAAGGCATGATTTAAAGCAGTTTTGGTGAATTAGAAACAAAAAAGTTTTTTTGCAAAAAAGTATGGTGCTAAGTGTAGATAGCTTCATGCTTTCATCCAAATACTGTATTGCTTGTAGCTTCCACACACTGCACCCCACAACATTACTTTTATGTTGGTTGTTATTTGGGCTGCTGAAGGCATGATTTAAAGCAGTTTTGGTGAATTAGAAATAAAAAAAGTTTTTTTGCAAAAAAGTATGGTGCTAAGTGTAGATAGCTTCATGTTTTCATGCAAATACTGTATTGCTTGTAGCTTCCACATACTGCACCCCACAACATTACTTTTATGTTGGTTGTTATTTGGGCTGCTGAAGGCATGATTTAAAGCAGTTTTGGTGAATTAGAAACAAAAAAAGTTTTTTTGCAAAAAAGTATGGTGCTAAGTGTAGATAGCTTCATTATTTGAAAAGTAGATAGCTTCATGTTTTCATCCAAATACTGTATTGCTTGTAGCTTCCACATACTACACCCCACAACATTACTTTTTATGTTGGTTGTTATTTGGGCTGCTAAAAGCATGCTTTAAAGCAGTTTTGGTGAATTAGAAACAAAAAAAGTTTTTTTGCAAAAAAGTATGGTGCTAAGTGTAGATAGCTTCATGTTTTCATCCAAATACTGTATTGCTTGTAGCTTCCACATACTGCACCCCACAACATTACTTTTATGTTGGTTGTTATTTGGGCTGCTGAAGGCATGATTTAAAGCAGTTTTGGTGAATTAGAAACAAAAAAAGTTTTTTTGCAAAAAAGTATGGTGCTAAGTGTAGATAGCTTCATTATTTGAAAAGTAGATAGCTTCATGTTTTCATCCAAATACTGTATTGCTTGTAGCTTCCACATACTACACCCCACAACATTACTTTTATGTTGGTTGTTATTTGGGTTGCTGAAGGCATGATTTAAAGCAGTTTTGGTGAATTAGAAACAAAAAAAGTTTTTTTGCAAAAAAGTATGGTGCTAAGTGTAGATAGCTTCATATTTTCATCCAAATACTTTATTTCGTGTAGATTCCACATACTGCATCCCACAACATTACTTTTATGTTGGTTGTTATTTGGGCTGCTGAAGGCATGATTTAAAGCAGTTTTGGTGAATTAGAAACAAAAAAAGTTTTTTTGCAAAAAAGTATGGTGCTAAGTGTAGATAGCTTCATTATTTGAAAAGTAGATAGCTTCATGTTTTCATCCAAATACTGTATTGCTTGTAGCTTCCACATACTACACCCCACAACATTACTTTTTATGTTGGTTGTTATTTGGGCTGCTAAAAGCATGCTTTAAAGCAGTTTTGGTGAATTAGAAACAAAAAAAGTTTTTTTGCAAAAAAGTATGGTGCTAAGTGTAGATAGCTTCATGTTTTCATCCAAATACTGTATTGCTTGTAGCTTCCACATACTGCACCCCACAACATTACTTTTATGTTGGTTGTTATTTGGACTGCTGAAGGCATGATTTAAAGCAGTTTTGGTGAATTAGAAACAAAAAAGGTTTTTTTGCAAAAAAGTATGGTGCTAAGTGTACATAGCTTCATGTTTTCATCCAAATACTGTATTGCTTGTAGTTTCCACATACTGCACCCCACAACATTACTTTTATGTTGGTTGTTATTTGGGCTGCTGAAGGCATGATTTAAAGCAGTTTTGGTGAATTAGAAACAAAAAAAGTTTTTTTGCAAAAAAGTATGGTGCTAAGTGTAGATAGCTTCATTATTTGAAAAGTAGATAGCTTTATGTTTTCATCCAAATACTGTATTGCTTGTAGCTTCCACATACTACACCCCACAACATTACTTTTATGTTGGTTGTTATTTGGGTTGCTGAAGGCATGATTTAAAGCAGTTTTGGTGAATTAGAAACAAAAAAAGTTTTTTTGCAAAAAAGTATGGTGCTAAGTGTAGATAGCTTCATATTTTCATCCAAATACTTTATTTCGTGTAGATTCCACATACTGCATCCCACAACATTACTTTTATGTTGGTTGTTATTTGGGCTGCTGAAGGCATGATTTAAAGCAGTTTTGGTGAATTAGAAACAAAAAAAGTTTTTTTGCAAAAAAGTATGGTGCTAAGTGTAGATAGCTTCATTATTTGAAAAGTAGATAGCTTCATGTTTTCATCCAAATACTGTATTGCTTGTAGCTTCCACATACTACACCCCACAACATTACTTTTATGTTGGTTGTTATTTGGGCTGCTGAAGGCATGATTTAAAGCAGTTTTGGTGAATTAGAAACAAAAAAAGTTTTTTTGCAAAAAAGTATGGTGCTAAGTGTAGATAGCTTCATGCTTTCATCCAAATACTGTATTGCTTGTAGCTTCCACACACTGCACCCCACAACATTACTTTTATGTTGGTTGTTATTTGGGCTGCTGAAGGCATGATTTAAAGCAGTTTTGGTGAATTAGAAATAAAAAAAGTTTTTTTGCAAAAAAGTATGGTGCTAAGTGTAGATAGCTTCATGTTTTCATGCAAATACTGTATTGCTTGTAGCTTCCACATACTGCACCCCACAACATTACTTTTATGTTGGTTGTTATTTGGGCTGCTAAAAGCATGCTTTAAAGCAGTTTTGGTGAATTAGAAACAAAAAAAGTTTTTTTGCAAAAAAGTATGGTGCTAAGTGTAGATAGCTTCATTATTTGAAAAGTAGATAGCTTCATGTTTTCATCCAAATACTGTATTGCTTGTAGCTTCCACATACTACACCCCACAACATTACTTTTATGTTGGTTGTTATTTGGGCTGCTAAAAGCATGCTTTAAAGCAGTTTTGGTGAAATAGAAACAAAAAAAGTTTTTTTGCAAAAAAGTATGGTGCTAAGTGTAGATAGCTTCATGTTTTCATCCAAATACTGTATTGCTTGTAGCTTCCACATACTGCACCCCACAACATTACTTTTATGTTGGTTGTTATTTGGACTGCTGAAGGCATGATTTAAAGCAGTTTTGGTGAATTAGAAACAAAAAAGGTTTTTTTGCAAAAAAGTATGGTGCTAAGTGTACATAGCTTCATGTTTTCATCCAAATACTGTATTGCTTGTAGCTTCCACATACTGCACCCCACAACATTACTTTTATGTTGGTTGTTATTTGGGCTGCTGAAGGCATGATTTAAAGCAGTTTTGGTGAATTAGAAACAAAAAACGTTTTTTTGCAAAAAAGTATGGTGCTAAGTGTAGATAGCTTCATTATTTGAAAAGTAGATAGCTTCATGTTTTCATCCAAATACTGTATTGCTTGTAGCTTCCACATACTACACGCCACAACATTACTTTTATGTTGGTTGTTATTTGGGTTGCTGAAGGCATGATTTAAAGCAGTTTTGGTGAATTAGAAACAAAAAAAGTTTTTTTGCAAAAAAGTATGGTGCTAAGTGTAGATAGCTTCATATTTTCATCCAAATACTTTATTTCGTGTAGATTCCACATACTGCATCCCACAACATTACTTTTATGTTGGTTGTTATTTGGGCTGCTGAAGGCATGATTTAAAGCAGTTTTGGTGAATTAGAAACAAAAAAAGTTTTTTTGCAAAAAAGTATGGTGCTAAGTGTAGATAGCTTCATTATTTGAAAAGTAGATAGCTTCATGTTTTCATCCAAATACTGTATTGCTTGTAGCTTCCACATACTACACCCCACAACATTACTTTTATGTTGGTTGTTATTTGGGCTGCTGAAGGCATGATTTAAAGCAGTTTTGGTGAATTAGAAACAAAAAAGTTTTTTTGCAAAAAAGTATGGTGCTAAGTGTAGATAGCTTCATGCTTTCATCCAAATACTGTATTGCTTGTAGCTTCCACACACTGCACCCCACAACATTACTTTTATGTTGGTTGTTATTTGGGCTGCTGAAGGCATGATTTAAAGCAGTTTTGGTGAATTAGAAATAAAAAAAGTTTTTTTGCAAAAAAGTATGGTGCTAAGTGTAGATAGCTTCATGTTTTCATGCAAATACTGTATTGCTTGTAGCTTCCACATACTGCACCCCACAACATTACTTTTATGTTGGTTGTTATTTGGGCTGCTGAAGGCATGATTTAAAGCAGTTTTGGTGAATTAGAAACAAAAAAAGTTTTTTTGCAAAAAAGTATGGTGCTAAGTGTAGATAGCTTCATTATTTGAAAAGTAGATAGCTTCATGTTTTCATCCAAATACTGTATTGCTTGTAGCTTCCACATACTACACCCCACAACATTACTTTTTATGTTGGTTGTTATTTGGGCTGCTAAAAGCATGCTTTAAAGCAGTTTTGGTGAATTAGAAACAAAAAAAGTTTTTTTGCAAAAAAGTATGGTGCTAAGTGTAGATAGCTTCATGTTTTCATCCAAATACTGTATTGCTTGTAGCTTCCACATACTGCACCCCACAACATTACTTTTATGTTGGTTGTTATTTGGGCTGCTGAAGGCATGATTTAAAGCAGTTTTGGTGAATTAGAAACAAAAAAAGTTTTTTTGCAAAAAAGTATGGTGCTAAGTGTAGATAGCTTCATTATTTGAAAAGTAGATAGCTTCATGTTTTCATCCAAATACTGTATTGCTTGTAGCTTCCACATACTACACCCCACAACATTACTTTTATGTTGGTTGTTATTTGGGTTGCTGAAGGCATGATTTAAAGCAGTTTTGGTGAATTAGAAACAAAAAAAGTTTTTTTGCAAAAAAGTATGGTGCTAAGTGTAGATAGCTTCATATTTTCATCCAAATACTTTATTTCGTGTAGATTCCACATACTGCATCCCACAACATTACTTTTATGTTGGTTGTTATTTGGGCTGCTGAAGGCATGATTTAAAGCAGTTTTGGTGAATTAGAAACAAAAAAAGTTTTTTTGCAAAAAAGTATGGTGCTAAGTGTAGATAGCTTCATTATTTGAAAAGTAGATAGCTTCATGTTTTCATCCAAATACTGTATTGCTTGTAGCTTCCACATACTACACCCCACAACATTACTTTTTATGTTGGTTGTTATTTGGGCTGCTAAAAGCATGCTTTAAAGCAGTTTTGGTGAATTAGAAACAAAAAAAGTTTTTTTGCAAAAAAGTATGGTGCTAAGTGTAGATAGCTTCATGTTTTCATCCAAATACTGTATTGCTTGTAGCTTCCACATACTGCACCCCACAACATTACTTTTATGTTGGTTGTTATTTGGACTGCTGAAGGCATGATTTAAAGCAGTTTTGGTGAATTAGAAACAAAAAAGGTTTTTTTGCAAAAAAGTATGGTGCTAAGTGTACATAGCTTCATGTTTTCATCCAAATACTGTATTGCTTGTAGTTTCCACATACTGCACCCCACAACATTACTTTTATGTTGGTTGTTATTTGGGCTGCTGAAGGCATGATTTAAAGCAGTTTTGGTGAATTAGAAACAAAAAAAGTTTTTTTGCAAAAAAGTATGGTGCTAAGTGTAGATAGCTTCATTATTTGAAAAGTAGATAGCTTTATGTTTTCATCCAAATACTGTATTGCTTGTAGCTTCCACATACTACACCCCACAACATTACTTTTATGTTGGTTGTTATTTGGGTTGCTGAAGGCATGATTTAAAGCAGTTTTGGTGAATTAGAAACAAAAAAAGTTTTTTTGCAAAAAAGTATGGTGCTAAGTGTAGATAGCTTCATATTTTCATCCAAATACTTTATTTCGTGTAGATTCCACATACTGCATCCCACAACATTACTTTTATGTTGGTTGTTATTTGGGCTGCTGAAGGCATGATTTAAAGCAGTTTTGGTGAATTAGAAACAAAAAAAGTTTTTTTGCAAAAAAGTATGGTGCTAAGTGTAGATAGCTTCATTATTTGAAAAGTAGATAGCTTCATGTTTTCATCCAAATACTGTATTGCTTGTAGCTTCCACATACTACACCCCACAACATTACTTTTATGTTGGTTGTTATTTGGGCTGCTGAAGGCATGATTTAAAGCAGTTTTGGTGAATTAGAAACAAAAAAAGTTTTTTTGCAAAAAAGTATGGTGCTAAGTGTAGATAGCTTCATGCTTTCATCCAAATACTGTATTGCTTGTAGCTTCCACACACTGCACCCCACAACATTACTTTTATGTTGGTTGTTATTTGGGCTGCTGAAGGCATGATTTAAAGCAGTTTTGGTGAATTAGAAATAAAAAAAGTTTTTTTGCAAAAAAGTATGGTGCTAAGTGTAGATAGCTTCATGTTTTCATGCAAATACTGTATTGCTTGTAGCTTCCACATACTGCACCCCACAACATTACTTTTATGTTGGTTGTTATTTGGGCTGCTAAAAGCATGCTTTAAAGCAGTTTTGGTGAATTAGAAACAAAAAAAGTTTTTTTGCAAAAAAGTATGGTGCTAAGTGTAGATAGCTTCATTATTTGAAAAGTAGATAGCTTCATGTTTTCATCCAAATACTGTATTGCTTGTAGCTTCCACATACTACACCCCACAACATTACTTTTATGTTGGTTGTTATTTGGGCTGCTAAAAGCATGCTTTAAAGCAGTTTTGGTGAAATAGAAACAAAAAAAGTTTTTTTGCAAAAAAGTATGGTGCTAAGTGTAGATAGCTTCATGTTTTCATCCAAATACTGTATTGCTTGTAGCTTCCACATACTGCACCCCACAACATTACTTTTATGTTGGTTGTTATTTGGACTGCTGAAGGCATGATTTAAAGCAGTTTTGGTGAATTAGAAACAAAAAAGGTTTTTTTGCAAAAAAGTATGGTGCTAAGTGTACATAGCTTCATGTTTTCATCCAAATACTGTATTGCTTGTAGCTTCCACATACTGCACCCCACAACATTACTTTTATGTTGGTTGTTATTTGGGCTGCTGAAGGCATGATTTAAAGCAGTTTTGGTGAATTAGAAACAAAAAACGTTTTTTTGCAAAAAAGTATGGTGCTAAGTGTAGATAGCTTCATTATTTGAAAAGTAGATAGCTTCATGTTTTCATCCAAATACTGTATTGCTTGTAGCTTCCACATACTACACGCCACAACATTACTTTTATGTTGGTTGTTATTTGGGTTGCTGAAGGCATGATTTAAAGCAGTTTTGGTGAATTAGAAACAAAAAAAGTTTTTTTGCAAAAAAGTATGGTGCTAAGTGTAGATAGCTTCATATTTTCATCCAAATACTTTATTTCGTGTAGATTCCACATACTGCATCCCACAACATTACTTTTATGTTGGTTGTTATTTGGGCTGCTGAAGGCATGATTTAAAGCAGTTTTGGTGAATTAGAAACAAAAAAAGTTTTTTTGCAAAAAAGTATGGTGCTAAGTGTAGATAGCTTCATTATTTGAAAAGTAGATAGCTTCATGTTTTCATCCAAATACTGTATTGCTTGTAGCTTCCACATACTACACCCCACAACATTACTTTTATGTTGGTTGTTATTTGGGCTGCTGAAGGCATGATTTAAAGCAGTTTTGGTGAATTAGAAACAAAAAAGTTTTTTTGCAAAAAAGTATGGTGCTAAGTGTAGATAGCTTCATGCTTTCATCCAAATACTGTATTGCTTGTAGCTTCCACACACTGCACCCCACAACATTACTTTTATGTTGGTTGTTATTTGGGCTGCTGAAGGCATGATTTAAAGCAGTTTTGGTGAATTAGAAATAAAAAAAGTTTTTTTGCAAAAAAGTATGGTGCTAAGTGTAGATAGCTTCATGTTTTCATGCAAATACTGTATTGCTTGTAGCTTCCACATACTGCACCCCACAACATTACTTTTATGTTGGTTGTTATTTGGGCTGCTAAAAGCATGCTTTAAAGCAGTTTTGGTGAATTAGAAACAAAAAAAGTTTTTTTGCAAAAAAGTATGGTGCTAAGTGTAGATAGCTTCATGTTTTCATCCAAATACTGTATTGCTTGTAGCTTCCACATACTGCACCCCACAACATTACTTTTATGTTGGTTGTTATTTGGACTGCTGAAGGCATGATTTAAAGCAGTTTTGGTGAATTAGAAACAAAAAAGGTTTTTTTGCAAAAAAGTATGGTGCTAAGTGTACATAGCTTCATGTTTTCATCCAAATACTGTATTGCTTGTAGCTTCCACATACTGCACCCCACAACATTACTTTTATGTTGGTTGTTATTTGGGCTGCTGAAGGCATGATTTAAAGCAGTTTTGGTGAATTAGAAACAAAAAAAGTTTTTTTGCAAAAAAGTATGGTGCTAAGTGTAGATAGCTTCATTATTTGAAAAGTAGATAGCTTCATGTTTTCATCCAAATACTGTATTGCTTGTAGCTTCCACATACTACACCCCACAACATTACTTTTATGTTGGTTGTTATTTGGGTTGCTGAAGGCATGATTTAAAGCAGTTTTGGTGAATTAGAAACAAAAAAAGTTTTTTTGCAAAAAAGTATGGTGCTAAGTGTAGATAGCTTCATATTTTCATCCAAATACTTTATTTCGTGTAGATTCCACATACTGCATCCCACAACATTACTTTTATGTTGGTTGTTATTTGGGCTGCTGAAGGCATGATTTAAAGCAGTTTTGGTGAATTAGAAACAAAAAAAGTTTTTTTGCAAAAAAGTATGGTGCTAAGTGTAGATAGCTTCATTATTTGAAAAGTAGATAGCTTCATGTTTTCATCCAAATACTGTATTGCTTGTAGCTTCCACATACTACACCCCACAACATTACTTTTATGTTGGTTGTTATTTGGGCTGCTGAAGGCATGATTTAAAGCAGTTTTGGTGAATTAGAAACAAAAAAAGTTTTTTTGCAAAAAAGTATGGTGCTAAGTGTAGATAGCTTCATGCTTTCATCCAAATACTGTATTGCTTGTAGCTTCCACACACTGCACCCCACAACATTACTTTTATGTTGGTTGTTATTTGGGCTGCTGAAGGCATGATTTAAAGCAGTTTTGGTGAATTAGAAATAAAAAAAGTTTTTTTGCAAAAAAGTATGGTGCTAAGTGTAGATAGCTTCATGTTTTCATGCAAATACTGTATTGCTTGTAGCTTCCACATACTGCACCCCACAACATTACTTTTATGTTGGTTGTTATTTGGGCTGCTAAAAGCATGCTTTAAAGCAGTTTTGGTGAATTAGAAACAAAAAAAGTTTTTTTGCAAAAAAGTATGGTGCTAAGTGTAGATAGCTTCATTATTTGAAAAGTAGATAGCTTCATGTTTTCATCCAAATACTGTATTGCTTGTAGCTTCCACATACTGCACCCCACAACATTACTTTTATGTTGGTTGTTATTTGGGCTGCTGAAGGCATGATTTAAAGCAGTTTTGGTGAATTAGAAACAAAAAAAGTTTTTTTGCAAAAAAGTATGGTGCTAAGTGTAGATAGCTTCATGTTTTCATCCAAATACTGGATTGCTTGTAGCTTCCACACACTGCACCCCACAACATTACTTTTATGTTGGTTGTTATTTGGGCTGCTGAAGGCATGATTTAAAGCAGTTTTGGTGAACTAGAAACAAAAAAAGTTTTTTTGCAAAAAAGTATGGTGCTAAGTGTAGATAGCTTCATTATTTGAAAAGTAGATAGCTTCATGTTTTCATCCAAATACTGTATTGCTTGTAGCTTCCACATACTACACCCCACAACATTACTTTTATGTTGGTTGTTATTTGGGCTGCTGAAGGCATGATTTAAAGCAGTTTTGGTGAATTAGAAACAAAAAAGTTTTTTTGCAAAAAAGTATGGTGCTAAGTGTAGATAGCTTCATGCTTTCATCCAAATACTGTATTGCTTGTAGCTTCCACACACTGCACCCCACAACATTACTTTTATGTTGGTTGTTATTTGGGCTGCTGAAGGCATGATTTAAAGCAGTTTTGGTGAATTAGAAATAAAAAAAGTTTTTTTGCAAAAAAGTATGGTGCTAAGTGTAGATAGCTTCATGTTTTCATGCAAATACTGTATTGCTTGTAGCTTCCACATACTGCACCCCACAACATTACTTTTATGTTGGTTGTTATTTGGGCTGCTAAAAGCATGCTTTAAAGCAGTTTTGGTGAATTAGAAACAAAAAAAGTTTTTTTGCAAAAAAGTATGGTGCTAAGTGTAGATAGCTTCATGTTTTCATCCAAATACTGTATTGCTTGTAGCTTCCACATACTGCACCCCACAACATTACTTTTATGTTGGTTGTTATTTGGACTGCTGAAGGCATGATTTAAAGCAGTTTTGGTGAATTAGAAACAAAAAAGGTTTTTTTGCAAAAAAGTATGGTGCTAAGTGTACATAGCTTCATGTTTTCATCCAAATACTGTATTGCTTGTAGCTTCCACATACTGCACCCCACAACATTACTTTTATGTTGGTTGTTATTTGGGCTGCTGAAGGCATGATTTAAAGCAGTTTTGGTGAATTAGAAACAAAAAAAGTTTTTTTGCAAAAAAGTATGGTGCTAAGTGTAGATAGCTTCATTATTTGAAAAGTAGATAGCTTCATGTTTTCATCCAAATACTGTATTGCTTGTAGCTTCCACATACTACACCCCACAACATTACTTTTATGTTGGTTGTTATTTGGGTTGCTGAAGGCATGATTTAAAGCAGTTTTGGTGAATTAGAAACAAAAAAAGTTTTTTTGCAAAAAAGTATGGTGCTAAGTGTAGATAGCTTCATATTTTCATCCAAATACTTTATTGCGTGTAGATTCCACATACTGCATCCCACAACATTACTTTTATGTTGGTTGTTATTTGGGCTGCTGAAGGCATGATTTAAAGCAGTTTTGGTGAATTAGAAACAAAAAAAGTTTTTTTGCAAAAAAGTATGGTGCTAAGTGTAGATAGCTTCATTATTTGAAAAGTAGATAGCTTCATGTTTTCATCCAAATACTGTATTGCTTGTAGCTTCCACATACTACACCCCACAACATTACTTTTATGTTGGTTGTTATTTGGGCTGCTGAAGGCATGATTTAAAGCAGTTTTGGTGAATTAGAAACAAAAAAAGTTTTTTTGCAAAAAAGTATGGTGCTAAGTGTAGATAGCTTCATGCTTTCATCCAAATACTGTATTGCTTGTAGCTTCCACACACTGCACCCCACAACATTACTTTTATGTTGGTTGTTATTTGGGCTGCTGAAGGCATGATTTAAAGCAGTTTTGGTGAATTAGAAATAAAAAAAGTTTTTTTGCAAAAAAGTATGGTGCTAAGTGTAGATAGCTTCATGTTTTCATGCAAATACTGTATTGCTTGTAGCTTCCACATACTGCACCCCACAACATTACTTTTATGTTGGTTGTTATTTGGGCTGCTAAAAGCATGCTTTAAAGCAGTTTTGGTGAATTAGAAACAAAAAAAGTTTTTTTGCAAAAAAGTATGGTGCTAAGTGTAGATAGCTTCATGCTTTCATCCAAATACTGTATTGCTTGTAGCTTCCACACACTGCACCCCACAACATTACTTTTATGTTGGTTGTTATTTGGGCTGCTAAAAGCATGCTTTAAAGCAGTTTTGGTGAAATAGAAACAAAAAAAGTTTTTTTGCAAAAAAGTATGGTGCTAAGTGTAGATAGCTTCATGTTTTCATCCAAATACTGTATTGCTTGTAGCTTCCACATACTGCACCCCACAACATTACTTTTATGTTGGTTGTTATTTGGACTGCTGAAGGCATGATTTAAAGCAGTTTTGGTGAATTAGAAACAAAAAAGGTTTTTTTGCAAAAAAGTATGGTGCTAAGTGTACATAGCTTCATGTTTTCATCCAAATACTGTATTGCTTGTAGCTTCCACATACTGCACCCCACAACATTACTTTTATGTTGGTTGTTATTTGGGCTGCTGAAGGCATGATTTAAAGCAGTTTTGGTGAATTAGAAACAAAAAACGTTTTTTTGCAAAAAAGTATGGTGCTAAGTGTAGATAGCTTCATTATTTGAAAAGTAGATAGCTTCATGTTTTCATCCAAATACTGTATTGCTTGTAGCTTCCACATACTACACGCCACAACATTACTTTTATGTTGGTTGTTATTTGGGTTGCTGAAGGCATGATTTAAAGCAGTTTTGGTGAATTAGAAACAAAAAAAGTTTTTTTGCAAAAAAGTATGGTGCTAAGTGTAGATAGCTTCATATTTTCATCCAAATACTTTATTTCGTGTAGATTCCACATACTGCATCCCACAACATTACTTTTATGTTGGTTGTTATTTGGGCTGCTGAAGGCATGATTTAAAGCAGTTTTGGTGAATTAGAAACAAAAAAAGTTTTTTTGCAAAAAAGTATGGTGCTAAGTGTAGATAGCTTCATTATTTGAAAAGTAGATAGCTTCATGTTTTCATCCAAATACTGTATTGCTTGTAGCTTCCACATACTACACCCCACAACATTACTTTTATGTTGGTTGTTATTTGGGCTGCTGAAGGCATGATTTAAAGCAGTTTTGGTGAATTAGAAACAAAAAAGTTTTTTTGCAAAAAAGTATGGTGCTAAGTGTAGATAGCTTCATGCTTTCATCCAAATACTGTATTGCTTGTAGCTTCCACACACTGCACCCCACAACATTACTTTTATGTTGGTTGTTATTTGGGCTGCTGAAGGCATGATTTAAAGCAGTTTTGGTGAATTAGAAATAAAAAAAGTTTTTTTGCAAAAAAGTATGGTGCTAAGTGTAGATAGCTTCATGTTTTCATGCAAATACTGTATTGCTTGTAGCTTCCACATACTGCACCCCACAACATTACTTTTATGTTGGTTGTTATTTGGGCTGCTAAAAGCATGCTTTAAAGCAGTTTTGGTGAATTAGAAACAAAAAAAGTTTTTTTGCAAAAAAGTATGGTGCTAAGTGTAGATAGCTTCATGTTTTCATCCAAATACTGTATTGCTTGTAGCTTCCACATACTGCACCCCACAACATTACTTTTATGTTGGTTGTTATTTGGACTGCTGAAGGCATGATTTAAAGCAGTTTTGGTGAATTAGAAACAAAAAAGGTTTTTTTGCAAAAAAGTATGGTGCTAAGTGTACATAGCTTCATGTTTTCATCCAAATACTGTATTGCTTGTAGCTTCCACATACTGCACCCCACAACATTACTTTTATGTTGGTTGTTATTTGGGCTGCTGAAGGCATGATTTAAAGCAGTTTTGGTGAATTAGAAACAAAAAAAGTTTTTTTGCAAAAAAGTATGGTGCTAAGTGTAGATAGCTTCATTATTTGAAAAGTAGATAGCTTCATGTTTTCATCCAAATACTGTATTGCTTGTAGCTTCCACATACTACACCCCACAACATTACTTTTATGTTGGTTGTTATTTGGGTTGCTGAAGGCATGATTTAAAGCAGTTTTGGTGAATTAGAAACAAAAAAAGTTTTTTTGCAAAAAAGTATGGTGCTAAGTGTAGATAGCTTCATATTTTCATCCAAATACTTTATTTCGTGTAGATTCCACATACTGCATCCCACAACATTACTTTTATGTTGGTTGTTATTTGGGCTGCTGAAGGCATGATTTAAAGCAGTTTTGGTGAATTAGAAACAAAAAAAGTTTTTTTGCAAAAAAGTATGGTGCTAAGTGTAGATAGCTTCATTATTTGAAAAGTAGATAGCTTCATGTTTTCATCCAAATACTGTATTGCTTGTAGCTTCCACATACTACACCCCACAACATTACTTTTATGTTGGTTGTTATTTGGGCTGCTGAAGGCATGATTTAAAGCAGTTTTGGTGAATTAGAAACAAAAAAAGTTTTTTTGCAAAAAAGTATGGTGCTAAGTGTAGATAGCTTCATGCTTTCATCCAAATACTGTATTGCTTGTAGCTTCCACACACTGCACCCCACAACATTACTTTTATGTTGGTTGTTATTTGGGCTGCTGAAGGCATGATTTAAAGCAGTTTTGGTGAATTAGAAATAAAAAAAGTTTTTTTGCAAAAAAGTATGGTGCTAAGTGTAGATAGCTTCATGTTTTCATGCAAATACTGTATTGCTTGTAGCTTCCACATACTGCACCCCACAACATTACTTTTATGTTGGTTGTTATTTGGGCTGCTAAAAGCATGCTTTAAAGCAGTTTTGGTGAATTAGAAACAAAAAAAGTTTTTTTGCAAAAAAGTATGGTGCTAAGTGTAGATAGCTTCATTATTTGAAAAGTAGATAGCTTCATGTTTTCATCCAAATACTGTATTGCTTGTAGCTTCCACATACTGCACCCCACAACATTACTTTTATGTTGGTTGTTATTTGGGCTGCTGAAGGCATGATTTAAAGCAGTTTTGGTGAATTAGAAACAAAAAAAGTTTTTTTGCAAAAAAGTATGGTGCTAAGTGTAGATAGCTTCATGTTTTCACCCCACAACATTACTTTTATGTTGGTTGTTATTTGGGCTGCTGAAGGCATGATTTAAAGCAGTTTTGGTGAATTAGAAACAAAAAAAGTTTTTTTGCAAAATAGTATGGTGCTAAGTGTAGATAGCTTCATGTTTTCATCCAAATACTGGATTGCATGTAGCTTCCACACACTGCACCCCACAACATTACTTTTATGTTGGTTGTTATTTGGGCTGCTGAAGGCATGATTTAAAGCAGTTTTGGTGAATTAGAAACAAAAAAAGGTTTTTTGCAAAAAAGTATGGTGCTAAGTGTAGATAGCTTCATTATTTGAAAAGTAGATAGCTTCATGTTTTCATCCAAATACTGTATTGCTTGTAGCTTCCACATACTACACCCCACAACATTACTTTTATGTTGGTTGTTATTTGGGCTGCTGAAGGCATGATTTAAAGCAGTTTTGGTGAATTAGAAACAAAAAAGTTTTTTTGCAAAAAAGTATGGTGCTAAGTGTAGATAGCTTCATGTTTTCATCCAAATACTTTATTTCGTGTAGATTCCACATACTGCATCCCACAACATTACTTTTATGTTGGTTGTTATTTGGGCTGCTGAAGGCATGATTTAAAGCAGTTTTGGTGAATTAGAAACAAAAAAAGGTTTTTTGCAAAAAAGTATGGTGCTAAGTGTAGATAGCTTCATTATTTGAAAAGTAGATAGCTTCATGTTTTCATCCAAATACTGTATTGCTTGTAGCTTCCACATACTACACCCCACAACATTACTTTTATGTTGGTTGTTATTTGGGCTGCTGAAGGCATGATTTAAAGCAGTTTTGGTGAATTAGAAACAAAAAAAGTTTTTTTGCAAAAAAGTATGGTGCTAAGTGTAGATAGCTTCATATTTTCATCCAAATACTTTATTTCGTGTAGATTCCACATACTGCATCCCACAACATTACTTTTATGTTGGTTGTTATTTGGGCTGCTGAAGGCATGCTTTAAAGCAGTTTTGGTGAATTAGAAACAAAAAAAGTTTTTTTGCAAAAAAGTATGGTGCTAAGTGTACATAGCTTCATGTTTTCATCCAAATACTGTATTGCTTGTAGCTTCCACATACTGCACCCCACAACATTACTTTTATGTTGGTTGTTATTTGGGCTGCTGAAGGCATGATTTAAAGCAGTTTTGGTGAACTAGAAACAAAAAAAGTTTTTTTGCAAAAAAGTATGGTGCTAAGTGTAGATAGCTTCATTATTTGAAAAGTAGATAGCTTCATGTTTTCATCCAAATACTGTATTGCTTGTAGCTTCCACATACTACACCCCACAACATTACTTTTATGTTGGTTGTTATTTGGGCTGCTGAAGGCATGATTTAAAGCAGTTTTGGTGAATTAGAAACAAAAAAAGTTTTTTTGCAAAAAAGTATGGTGCTAAGTGTAGATAGCTTCATGTTTTCATCCAAATACTGGATTGCTTGTAGCTTCCACACACTGCACCCCACAACATTACTTTTATGTTGGTTGTTATTTGGGCTGCTGAAGGCATGATTTAAAGCAGTTTTGGTGAACTAGAAACAAAAAAAGTTTTTTTGCAAAAAAGTATGGTGCTAAGTGTAGATAGCTTCATTATTTGAAAAGTAGATAGCTTCATGTTTTCATCCAAATACTGTATTGCTTGTAGCTTCCACATACTACACCCCACAACATTACTTTTATGTTGGTTGTTATTTGGGCTGCTGAAGGCATGATTTAAAGCAGTTTTGGTGAATTAGAAACAAAAAAAGTTTTTTTGCAAAAAAGTATGGTGCTAAGTGTAGATAGCTTCATGTTTTCATCCAAATACTTTATTTCGTGTAGATTCCACATACTGCATCCCACAACATTACTTTTATGTTGGTTGTTATTTGGGCTGCTGAAGGCATGATTTAAAGCAGTTTTGGTGAATTAGAAACAAAAAAAGTTTTTTTGCAAAAAAGTATGGTGCTAAGTGTAGATAGCTTCATTATTTGAAAAGTAGATAGCTTCATGTTTTCATCCAAATACTGTATTGCTTGTAGCTTCCACATACTACACCCCACAACATTACTTTTATGTTGGTTGTTATTTGGGCTGCTGAAGGCATGATTTAAAGCAGTTTTGGTGAATTAGAAACAAAAAAAGTTTTTTTGCAAAAAAGTATGGTGCTAAGTGTAGATAGCTTCATGTTTTCATCCAAATACTGTATTGCTTGTAGCTTCCACATACTGCACCCCACAACATTACTTTTATGTTGGTTGTTATTTGGGCTGCTGAAGGCATGATTTAAAGCAGTTTTGGTGAATTAGAAACAAAAAAAGTTTTTTTGCAAAAAAGTATGGTGCTAAGTGTACATAGCTTCATGTTTTCATCCAAATACTGTATTGCTTGTAGCTTCCACATACTGCACCCCACAACATTACTTTTATGTTGGTTGTTATTTGGGCTGCTGAAGGCATGATTTAAAGCAGTTTTGGTGAATTAGAAACAAAAAAAGTTTTTTTGCAAAAAAGTATGGTGCTAAGTGTAGATAGCTTCATTATTTGAAAAGTAGATAGCTTCATGTTTTCATCCAAATACTGTATTGCTTGTAGCTTCCACATACTACACCCCACAACATTACTTTTATGTTGGTTGTTATTTGGGTTGCTGAAGGCATGATTTAAAGCAGTTTTGGTGAATTAGAAACAAAAAAAGTTTTTTTGCAAAAAAGTATGGTGCTAAGTGTAGATAGCTTCATATTTTCATCCAAATACTTTATTTCGTGTAGATTCCACATACTGCATCCCACAACATTACTTTTATGTTGGTTGTTATTTTGCTGCTGAAGGCATGATTTAAAGCAGTTTTGGTGAATTAGAAACAAAAAAAGTTTTTTTGCAAAAAAGTATGGTGCTAAGTGTAGATAGCTTCATTATTTGAAAAGTAGATAGCTTCATGTTTTCATCCAAATACTGTATTGCTTGTAGCTTCCACATACTACACCCCACAACATTACTTTTTATGTTGGTTGTTATTTGGGCTGCTAAAAGCATGCTTTAAAGCAGTTTTGGTGAATTAGAAACAAAAAAAGTTTTTTTGCAAAAAAGTATGGTGCTAAGTGTAGATAGCTTCATGTTTTCATCCAAATACTGTATTGCTTGTAGCTTCCACATACTGCACCCCACAACATTACTTTTATGTTGGTTGTTATTTGGACTGCTGAAGGCATGATTTAAAGCAGTTTTGGTGAATTAGAAACAAAAAAGGTTTTTTTGCAAAAAAGTATGGTGCTAAGTGTACATAGCTTCATGTTTTCATCCAAATACTGTATTGCTTGTAGTTTCCACATACTGCACCCCACAACATTACTTTTATGTTGGTTGTTATTTGGGCTGCTGAAGGCATGATTTAAAGCAGTTTTGGTGAATTAGAAACAAAAAAAGTTTTTTTGCAAAAAAGTATGGTGCTAAGTGTAGATAGCTTCATTATTTGAAAAGTAGATAGCTTCATGTTTTCATCCAAATACTGTATTGCTTGTAGCTTCCACATACTACACCCCACAACATTACTTTTATGTTGGTTGTTATTTGGGTTGCTGAAGGCATGATTTAAAGCAGTTTTGGTGAATTAGAAACAAAAAAAGTTTTTTTGCAAAAAAGTATGGTGCTAAGTGTAGATAGCTTCATATTTTCATCCAAATACTTTATTGCGTGTAGATTCCACATACTGCATCCCACAACATTACTTTTATGTTGGTTGTTATTTGGGCTGCTGAAGGCATGATTTAAAGCAGTTTTGGTGAATTAGAAACAAAAAAAGTTTTTTTGCAAAAAAGTATGGTGCTAAGTGTAGATAGCTTCATTATTTGAAAAGTAGATAGCTTCATGTTTTCATCCAAATACTGTATTGCTTGTAGCTTCCACATACTACACCCCACAACATTACTTTTATGTTGGTTGTTATTTGGGCTGCTGAAGGCATGATTTAAAGCAGTTTTGGTGAATTAGAAACAAAAAAGTTTTTTTGCAAAAAAGTATGGTGCTAAGTGTAGATAGCTTCATGCTTTCATCCAAATACTGTATTGCTTGTAGCTTCCACACACTGCACCCCACAACATTACTTTTATGTTGGTTGTTATTTGGGCTGCTGAAGGCATGATTTAAAGCAGTTTTGGTGAATTAGAAATAAAAAAAGTTTTTTTGCAAAAAAGTATGGTGCTAAGTGTAGATAGCTTCATGTTTTCATGCAAATACTGTATTGCTTGTAGCTTCCACATACTGCACCCCACAACATTACTTTTATGTTGGTTGTTATTTGGGCTGCTAAAAGCATGCTTTAAAGCAGTTTTGGTGAATTAGAAACAAAAAAAGTTTTTTTGCAAAAAAGTATGGTGCTAAGTGTAGATAGCTTCATGTTTTCATCCAAATACTGTATTGCTTGTAGCTTCCACATACTGCACCCCACAACATTACTTTTATGTTGGTTGTTATTTGGACTGCTGAAGGCATGATTTAAAGCAGTTTTGGTGAATTAGAAACAAAAAAGGTTTTTTTGCAAAAAAGTATGGTGCTAAGTGTACATAGCTTCATGTTTTCATCCAAATACTGTATTGCTTGTAGCTTCCACATACTGCACCCCACAACATTACTTTTATGTTGGTTGTTATTTGGGCTGCTGAAGGCATGATTTAAAGCAGTTTTGGTGAATTAGAAACAAAAAAAGTTTTTTTGCAAAAAAGTATGGTGCTAAGTGTAGATAGCTTCATTATTTGAAAAGTAGATAGCTTCATGTTTTCATCCAAATACTGTATTGCTTGTAGCTTCCACATACTACACCCCACAACATTACTTTTATGTTGGTTGTTATTTGGGTTGCTGAAGGCATGATTTAAAGCAGTTTTGGTGAATTAGAAACAAAAAAAGTTTTTTTGCAAAAAAGTATGGTGCTAAGTGTAGATAGCTTCATATTTTCATCCAAATACTTTATTGCGTGTAGATTCCACATACTGCATCCCACAACATTACTTTTATGTTGGTTGTTATTTGGGCTGCTGAAGGAATGATTTAAAGCAGTTTTGGTGAATTAGAAACAAAAAAAGTTTTTTTGCAAAAAAGTATGGTGCTAAGTGTAGATAGCTTCATTATTTGAAAAGTAGATAGCTTCATGTTTTCATCCAAATACTGTATTGCTTGTAGCTTCCACATACTACACCCCACAACATTACTTTTATGTTGGTTGTTATTTGGGCTGCTGAAGGCATGATTTAAAGCAGTTTTGGTGAATTAGAAACAAAAAAGTTTTTTTGCAAAAAAGTATGGTGCTAAGTGTAGATAGCTTCATGTTTTCATCCAAATACTTTATTTCGTGTAGATTCCACATACTGCATCCCACAACATTACTTTTATGTTGGTTGTTATTTGGGCTGCTGAAGGCATGATTTAAAGCAGTTTTGGTGAATTAGAAACAAAAAAAGGTTTTTTGCAAAAAAGTATGGTGCTAAGTGTAGATAGCTTCATTATTTGAAAAGTAGATAGCTTCATGTTTTCATCCAAATACTGTATTGCTTGTAGCTTCCACATACTACACCCCACAACATTACTTTTATGTTGGTTGTTATTTGGGCTGCTGAAGGCATGATTTAAAGCAGTTTTGGTGAATTAGAAACAAAAAAAGTTTTTTTGCAAAAAAGTATGGTGCTAAGTGTAGATAGCTTCATATTTTCATCCAAATACTTTATTTCGTGTAGATTCCACATACTGCATCCCACAACATTACTTTTATGTTGGTTGTTATTTGGGCTGCTGAAGGCATGCTTTAAAGCAGTTTTGGTGAATTAGAAACAAAAAAAGTTTTTTTGCAAAAAAGTATGGTGCTAAGTGTACATAGCTTCATGTTTTCATCCAAATACTGTATTGCTTGTAGCTTCCACATACTGCACCCCACAACATTACTTTTATGTTGGTTGTTATTTGGGCTGCTGAAGGCATGATTTAAAGCAGTTTTGGTGAACTAGAAACAAAAAAAGTTTTTTTGCAAAAAAGTATGGTGCTAAGTGTAGATAGCTTCATTATTTGAAAAGTAGATAGCTTCATGTTTTCATCCAAATACTGTATTGCTTGTAGCTTCCACATACTGCACCCCACAACATTACTTTTATGTTGGTTGTTATTTGGGCTACTGAAGGCATGATTTAAAGCAGTTTTGGTGAATTAGAAACAAAAAAAGTTTTTTTGCAAAAAAGTATGGTGCTAAGTGTAGATAGCTTCATGTTTTCATCCAAATACTGTATTGCTTGTAGCTTCCACATACTGCACCCCACAACATTACTTTTATGTTGGTTGTTATTTGGGCTGCTGAAGGCATGATTTAAAGCAGTTTTGGTGAATTAGAAACAAAAAAAGTTTTTTTGCAAAAAAGTATGGTGCTAAGTGTAGATAGCTTCATGTTTTCATCCAAATACTGGATTGCTTGTAGCTTCCACACACTGCACCCCACAACATTACTTTTATGTTGGTTGTTATTTGGGCTGCTGAAGGCATGATTTAAAGCAGTTTTGGTGAACTAGAAACAAAAAAAGTTTTTTTGCAAAAAAGTATGGTGCTAAGTGTAGATAGCTTCATTATTTGAAAAGTAGATAGCTTCATGTTTTCATCCAAATACTGTATTGCTTGTAGCTTCCACATACTACACCCCACAACATTACTTTTATGTTGGTTGTTATTTGGGCTGCTGAAGGCATGATTTAAAGCAGTTTTGGTGAATTAGAAACAAAAAAAGTTTTTTTGCAAAAAAGTATGGTGCTAAGTGTAGATAGCTTCATGTTTTCATCCAAATACTTTATTTCGTGTAGATTCCACATACTGCATCCCACAACATTACTTTTATGTTGGTTGTTATTTGGGCTGCTGAAGGCATGATTTAAAGCAGTTTTGGTGAATTAGAAACAAAAAAAGTTTTTTTGCAAAAAAGTATGGTGCTAAGTGTAGATAGCTTCATTATTTGAAAAGTAGATAGCTTCATGTTTTCATCCAAATACTGTATTGCTTGTAGCTTCCACATACTACACCCCACAACATTACTTTTATGTTGGTTGTTATTTGGGCTGCTGAAGGCATGATTTAAAGCAGTTTTGGTGAATTAGAAACAAAAAAAGTTTTTTTGCAAAAAAGTATGGTGCTAAGTGTAGATAGCTTCATGTTTTCATCCAAATACTGTATTGCTTGTAGCTTCCACATACTGCACCCCACAACATTACTTTTATGTTGGTTGTTATTTGGGCTGCTGAAGGCATGATTTAAAGCAGTTTTGGTGAATTAGAAACAAAAAAAGTTTTTTTGCAAAAAAGTATGGTGCTAAGTGTACATAGCTTCATGTTTTCATCCAAATACTGTATTGCTTGTAGCTTCCACATACTGCACCCCACAACATTACTTTTATGTTGGTTGTTATTTGGGCTGCTGAAGGCATGATTTAAAGCAGTTTTGGTGAATTAGAAACAAAAAAAGTTTTTTTGCAAAAAAGTATGGTGCTAAGTGTAGATAGCTTCATTATTTGAAAAGTAGATAGCTTCATGTTTTCATCCAAATACTGTATTGCTTGTAGCTTCCACATACTACACCCCACAACATTACTTTTATGTTGGTTGTTATTTGGGTTGCTGAAGGCATGATTTAAAGCAGTTTTGGTGAATTAGAAACAAAAAAAGTTTTTTTGCAAAAAAGTATGGTGCTAAGTGTAGATAGCTTCATATTTTCATCCAAATACTTTATTTCGTGTAGATTCCACATACTGCATCCCACAACATTACTTTTATGTTGGTTGTTATTTGGGCTGCTGAAGGCATGATTTAAAGCAGTTTTGGTGAATTAGAAACAAAAAAAGTTTTTTTGCAAAAAAGTATGGTGCTAAGTGTAGATAGCTTCATTATTTGAAAAGTAGATAGCTTCATGTTTTCATCCAAATACTGTATTGCTTGTAGCTTCCACATACTACACCCCACAACATTACTTTTTATGTTGGTTGTTATTTGGGCTGCTAAAAGCATGCTTTAAAGCAGTTTTGGTGAATTAGAAACAAAAAAAGTTTTTTTGCAAAAAAGTATGGTGCTAAGTGTAGATAGCTTCATGTTTTCATCCAAATACTGTATTGCTTGTAGCTTCCACATACTGCACCCCACAACATTACTTTTATGTTGGTTGTTATTTGGACTGCTGAAGGCATGATTTAAAGCAGTTTTGGTGAATTAGAAACAAAAAAGGTTTTTTTGCAAAAAAGTATGGTGCTAAGTGTACATAGCTTCATGTTTTCATCCAAATACTGTATTGCTTGTAGTTTCCACATACTGCACCCCACAACATTACTTTTATGTTGGTTGTTATTTGGGCTGCTGAAGGCATGATTTAAAGCAGTTTTGGTGAATTAGAAACAAAAAAAGTTTTTTTGCAAAAAAGTATGGTGCTAAGTGTAGATAGCTTCATTATTTGAAAAGTAGATAGCTTCATGTTTTCATCCAAATACTGTATTGCTTGTAGCTTCCACATACTACACCCCACAACATTACTTTTATGTTGGTTGTTATTTGGGTTGCTGAAGGCATGATTTAAAGCAGTTTTGGTGAATTAGAAACAAAAAAAGTTTTTTTGCAAAAAAGTATGGTGCTAAGTGTAGATAGCTTCATATTTTCATCCAAATACTTTATTGCGTGTAGATTCCACATACTGCATCCCACAACATTACTTTTATGTTGGTTGTTATTTGGGCTGCTGAAGGCATGATTTAAAGCAGTTTTGGTGAATTAGAAACAAAAAAAGTTTTTTTGCAAAAAAGTATGGTGCTAAGTGTAGATAGCTTCATTATTTGAAAAGTAGATAGCTTCATGTTTTCATCCAAATACTGTATTGCTTGTAGCTTCCACATACTACACCCCACAACATTACTTTTATGTTGGTTGTTATTTGGGCTGCTGAAGGCATGATTTAAAGCAGTTTTGGTGAATTAGAAACAAAAAAGTTTTTTTGCAAAAAAGTATGGTGCTAAGTGTAGATAGCTTCATGTTTTCATCCAAATACTGGATTGCTTGTAGCTTCCACACACTGCACCCCACAACATTACTTTTATGTTGGTTGTTATTTGGGCTGCTGAAGGCATGATTTAAAGCAGTTTTGGTGAACTAGAAACAAAAAAAGTTTTTTTGCAAAAAAGTATGGTGCTAAGTGTAGATAGCTTCATTATTTGAAAAGTAGATAGCTTCATGTTTTCATCCAAATACTGTATTGCTTGTAGCTTCCACATACTGCACCCCACAACATTACTTTTATGTTGGTTGTTATTTGGGCTACTGAAGGCATGATTTAAAGCAGTTTTGGTGAATTAGAAACAAAAAAAGTTTTTTTGCAAAAAAGTATGGTGCTAAGTGTAGATAGCTTCATGTTTTCATCCAAATACTGTATTGCTTGTAGCTTCCACATACTGCACCCCACAACATTACTTTTATGTTGGTTGTTATTTGGGCTGCTGAAGGCATGATTTAAAGCAGTTTTGGTGAATTAGAAACAAAAAAAGTTTTTTTGCAAAAAAGTATGGTGCTAAGTGTAGATAGCTTCATGTTTTCATCCAAATACTGGATTGCTTGTAGCTTCCACACACTGCACCCCACAACATTACTTTTATGTTGGTTGTTATTTGGGCTGCTGAAGGCATGATTTAAAGCAGTTTTGGTGAACTAGAAACAAAAAAAGTTTTTTTGCAAAAAAGTATGGTGCTAAGTGTAGATAGCTTCATTATTTGAAAAGTAGATAGCTTCATGTTTTCATCCAAATACTGTATTGCTTGTAGCTTCCACATACTACACCCCACAACATTACTTTTATGTTGGTTGTTATTTGGGCTGCTGAAGGCATGATTTAAAGCAGTTTTGGTGAATTAGAAACAAAAAAAGTTTTTTTGCAAAAAAGTATGGTGCTAAGTGTAGATAGCTTCATGTTTTCATCCAAATACTTTATTTCGTGTAGATTCCACATACTGCATCCCACAACATTACTTTTATGTTGGTTGTTATTTGGGCTGCTGAAGGCATGATTTAAAGCAGTTTTGGTGAATTAGAAACAAAAAAAGTTTTTTTGCAAAAAAGTATGGTGCTAAGTGTAGATAGCTTCATTATTTGAAAATTAGATAGCTTCATGTTTTCATCCAAATACTGTATTGCTTGTAGCTTCCACATACTACACCCCACAACATTACTTTTATGTTGGTTGTTATTTGGGCTGCTGAAGGCATGATTTAAAGCAGTTTTGGTGAATTAGAAACAAAAAAAGTTTTTTTGCAAAAAAGTATGGTGCTAAGTGTAGATAGCTTCATGTTTTCATCCAAATACTGTATTGCTTGTAGCTTCCACATACTGCACCCCACAACATTACTTTTATGTTGGTTGTTATTTGGGCTGCTGAAGGCATGATTTAAAGCAGTTTTGGTGAATTAGAAACAAAAAAAGTT
Source organism: Spea bombifrons (assembly GCF_027358695.1). Taxonomy (NCBI): domain Eukaryota; kingdom Metazoa; phylum Chordata; class Amphibia; order Anura; family Pelobatidae; genus Spea; species Spea bombifrons. Next base: position 22,367,514 of record NC_071093.1, read on the forward strand.
TTTTTGCAAAAAAGTATGGTGCTAAGTGTACATAGCTTCATGTTTTCATCCAAATACTGTATTGCTTGTAGCTTCCACATACTGCACCCCACAACATTACTTTTATGTTGGTTGTTATTTGGGCTGCTGAAGGCATGATTTAAAGCAGTTTTGGTGAATTAGAAACAAAAAAGGTTTTTTTGCAAAAAAGTATGGTGCTAAGTGTACATAGCTTCATGTTTTCATCCAAATACTGTATTGCTTGTAGCTTCCACATACTGCACCCCACAACATTACTTTTATGTTGGTTGTTATTTGGGCTGCTGAAGGCATGATTTAAAGCAGTTTTGGTGAATTAGAAACAAAAAAAGTTTTTTTGCAAAAAAGTATGGTGCTAAGTGTAGATAGCTTCATTATTTGAAAAGTAGATAGCTTCATGTTTTCATCCAAATACTGTATTGCTTGTAGCTTCCACATACTACACCCCACAACATTACTTTTATGTTGGTTGTTATTTGGGTTGCTGAAGGCATGATTTAAAGCAGTTTTGGTGAATTAGAAACAAAAAAAGTTTTTTTGCAAAAAAGTATGGTGCTAAGTGTAGATAGCTTCATATTTTCATCCAAATACTTTATTTCGTGTAGATTCCACATACTGCATCCCACAACATTACTTTTATGTTGGTTGTTATTTGGGCTGCTGAAGGCATGATTTAAAGCAGTTTTGGTGAATTAGAAACAAAAAAAGTTTTTTTGCAAAAAAGTATGGTGCTAAGTGTAGATAGCTTCATTATTTGAAAAGTAGATAGCTTCATGTTTTCATCCAAATACTGTATTGCTTGTAGCTTCCACATACTACACCCCACAACATTACTTTTTATGTTGGTTGTTATTTGGGCTGCTAAAAGCATGCTTTAAAGCAGTTTTGGTGAATTAGAAACAAAAAAAGTTTTTTTGCAAAAAAGTATGGTGCTAAGTGTAGATAGCTTCATGTTTTCATCCAAATACTGTATTGCTTGTAGCTTCCACATACTGCACCCCACAACATTACTTTTATGTTGGTTGTTATTTGGACTGCTGAAGGCATGATTTAAAGCAGTTTTGGTGAATTAGAAACAAAAAAGGTTTTTTTGCAAAAAAGTATGGTGCTAAGTGTACATAGCTTCACGTTTTCATCCAAATACTGTATTGCTTGTAGTTTCCACATACTGCACCCCACAACATTACTTTTATGTTGGTTGTTATTTGGGCTGCTGAAGGCATGATTTAAAGCAGTTTTGGTGAATTAGAAACAAAAAAAGTTTTTTTGCAAAAAAGTATGGTGCTAAGTGTAGATAGCTTCATTATTTGAAAAGTAGATAGCTTCATGTTTTCATCCAAATACTGTATTGCTTGTAGCTTCCACATACTACACCCCACAACATTACTTTTATGTTGGTTGTTATTTGGGTTGCTGAAGGCATGATTTAAAGCAGTTTTGGTGAATTAGAAACAAAAAAAGTTTTTTTGCAAAAAAGTATGGTGCTAAGTGTAGATAGCTTCATATTTTCATCCAAATACTTTATTGCGTGTAGATTCCACATACTGCATCCCACAACATTACTTTTATGTTGGTTGTTATTTGGGCTGCTGAAGGCATGATTTAAAGCAGTTTTGGTGAATTAGAAACAAAAAAAGTTTTTTTGCAAAAAAGTATGGTGCTAAGTGTAGATAGCTTCATTATTTGAAAAGTAGATAGCTTCATGTTTTCATCCAAATACTGTATTGCTTGTAGCTTCCACATACTACACCCCACAACATTACTTTTATGTTGGTTGTTATTTGGGCTGCTGAAGGCATGATTTAAAGCAGTTTTGGTGAATTAGAAACAAAAAAGTTTTTTTGCAAAAAAGTATGGTGCTAAGTGTAGATAGCTTCATGCTTTCATCCAAATACTGTATTGCTTGTAGCTTCCACACACTGCACCCCACAACATTACTTTTATGTTGGTTGTTATTTGGGCTGCTGAAGGCATGATTTAAAGCAGTTTTGGTGAATTAGAAATAAAAAAAGTTTTTTTGCAAAAAAGTATGGTGCTAAGTGTAGATAGCTTCATGTTTTCATGCAAATACTGTATTGCTTGTAGCTTCCACATACTGCACCCCACAACATTACTTTTATGTTGGTTGTTATTTGGGCTGCTAAAAGCATGCTTTAAAGCAGTTTTGGTGAATTAGAAACAAAAAAAGTTTTTTTGCAAAAAAGTATGGTGCTAAGTGTAGATAGCTTCATGTTTTCATCCAAATACTGTATTGCTTGTAGCTTCCACATACTGCACCCCACAACATTACTTTTATGTTGGTTGTTATTTGGACTGCTGAAGGCATGATTTAAAGCAGTTTTGGTGAATTAGAAACAAAAAAGGTTTTTTTGCAAAAAAGTATGGTGCTAAGTGTACATAGCTTCATGTTTTCATCCAAATACTGTATTGCTTGTAGCTTCCACATACTGCACCCCACAACATTACTTTTATGTTGGTTGTTATTTGGGCTGCTGAAGGCATGATTTAAAGCAGTTTTGGTGAATTAGAAACAAAAAAAGTTTTTTTGCAAAAAAGTATGGTGCTAAGTGTAGATAGCTTCATTATTTGAAAAGTAGATAGCTTCATGTTTTCATCCAAATACTGTATTGCTTGTAGCTTCCACATACTACACCCCACAACATTACTTTTATGTTGGTTGTTATTTGGGTTGCTGAAGGCATGATTTAAAGCAGTTTTGGTGAATTAGAAACAAAAAAAGTTTTTTTGCAAAAAATTATGGTGCTAAGTGTAGATAGCTTCATATTTTCATCCAAATACTTTATTTCGTGTAGATTCCACATACTGCATCCCACAACATTACTTTTATGTTGGTTGTTATTTGGGCTGCTGAAGGCATGATTTAAAGCAGTTTTGGTGAATTAGAAACAAAAAAAGTTTTTTTGCAAAAAAGTATGGTGCTAAGTGTAGATAGCTTCATTATTTGAAAAGTAGATAGCTTCATGTTTTCATCCAAATACTGTATTGCTTGTAGCTTCCACATACTACACCCCACAACATTACTTTTATGTTGGTTGTTATTTGGGCTGCTGAAGGCATGATTTAAAGCAGTTTTGGTGAATTAGAAACAAAAAAAGTTTTTTTGCAAAAAAGTATGGTGCTAAGTGTAGATAGCTTCATATTTTCATCCAAATACTTTATTTCGTGTAGATTCCACATACTGCATCCCACAACATTACTTTTATGTTGGTTGTTATTTGGGCTGCTGAAGGCATGATTTAAAGCAGTTTTGGTGAATTAGAAACAAAAAAAGTTTTTTTGCAAAAAAGTATGGTGCTAAGTGTAGATAGCTTCATTATTTGAAAAGTAGATAGCTTCATGTTTTCATCCAAATACTGTATTGCTTGTAGCTTCCACATACTACACCCCACAACATTACTTTTATGTTGGTTGTTATTTGGGCTGCTGAAGGCATGATTTAAAGCAGTTTTGGTGAATTAGAAACAAAAAAAGTTTTTTTGCAAAAAAGTATGGTGCTAAGTGTAGATAGCTTCATGCTTTCATCCAAATACTGTATTGCTTGTAGCTTCCACACACTGCACCCCACAACATTACTTTTATGTTGGTTGTTATTTGGGCTGCTGAAGGCATGATTTAAAGCAGTTTTGGTGAATTAGAAATAAAAAAAGTTTTTTTGCAAAAAAGTATGGTGCTAAGTGTAGATAGCTTCATGTTTTCATGCAAATACTGTATTGCTTGTAGCTTCCACATACTGCACCCCACAACATTACTTTTATGTTGGTTGTTATTTGGGCTGCTAAAAGCATGCTTTAAAGCAGTTTTGGTGAATTAGAAACAAAAAAAGTTTTTTTGCAAAAAAGTATGGTGCTAAGTGTAGATAGCTTCATTATTTGAAAAGTAGATAGCTTCATGTTTTCATCCAAATACTGTATTGCTTGTAGCTTCCACATACTGCACCCCACAACATTACTTTTATGTTGGTTGTTATTTGGGCTGCTGAAGGCATGATTTAAAGCAGTTTTGGTGAATTAGAAACAAAAAAAGTTTTTTTGCAAAAAAGTATGGTGCTAAGTGTAGATAGCTTCATGTTTTCACCCCACAACATTACTTTTATGTTGGTTGTTATTTGGGCTGCTGAAGGCATGATTTAAAGCAGTTTTGGTGAATTAGAAACAAAAAAAGTTTTTTTGCAAAAAAGTATGGTGCTAAGTGTAGATAGCTTCATGTTTTCATCCAAATACTGGATTGCATGTAGCTTCCACACACTGCACCCCACAACATTACTTTTATGTTGGTTGTTATTTGGGCTGCTGAAGGCATGATTTAAAGCAGTTTTGGTGAATTAGAAACAAAAAAAGGTTTTTTGCAAAAAAGTATGGTGCTAAGTGTAGATAGCTTCATTATTTGAAAAGTAGATAGCTTCATGTTTTCATCCAAATACTGTATTGCTTGTAGCTTCCACATACTACACCCCACAACATTACTTTTATGTTGGTTGTTATTTGGGCTGCTGAAGGCATGATTTAAAGCAGTTTTGGTGAATTAGAAACAAAAAAAGTTTTTTTGCAAAAAAGTATGGTGCTAAGTGTAGATAGCTTCATGTTTTCATCCAAATACTTTATTTCGTGTAGATTCCACATACTGCATCCCACAACATTACTTTTATGTTGGTTGTTATTTGGGTTGCTGAAGGCATGATTTAAAGCAGTTTTGGTGAATTAGAAACAAAAAAAGGTTTTTTGCAAAAAAGTATGGTGCTAAGTGTAGATAGCTTCATTATTTGAAAAGTAGATAGCTTCATGTTTTCATCCAAATACTGTATTGCTTGTAGCTTCCACATACTACACCCCACAACATTACTTTTATGTTGGTTGTTATTTGGGCTGCTGAAGGCATGATTTAAAGCAGTTTTGGTGAATTAGAAACAAAAAAAGGTTTTTTGCAAAAAAGTATGGTGCTAAGTGTAGATAGCTTCATTATTTGAAAAGTAGATAGCTTCATGTTTTCATCCAAATACTGTATTGCTTGTAGCTTCCACATACTACACCCCACAACATTACTTTTATGTTGGTTGTTATTTGGGCTGCTGAAGGCATGATTTAAAGCAGTTTTGGTGAATTAGAAACAAAAAAAGTTTTTTTGCAAAAAAGTATGGTGCTAAGTGTAGATAGCTTCATATTTTCATCCAAATACTTTATTTCGTGTAGATTCCACATACTGCATCCCACAACATTACTTTTATGTTGGTTGTTATTTGGGCTGCTGAAGGCATGCTTTAAAGCAGTTTTGGTGAATTAGAAACAAAAAAAGTTTTTTTGCAAAAAAGTATGGTGCTAAGTGTAGATAGCTTCATGTTTTCATCCAAATACTGTATTGCTTGTAGCTTCCACATACTGCACCCCACAACATTACTTTTATGTTGGTTGTTATTTGGGCTGCTGAAGGCATGATTTAAAGCAGTTTTGGTGAATTAGAAACAAAAAAAGTTTTTTTGCAAAAAAGTATGGTGCTAAGTGTACATAGCTTCATGTTTTCATCCAAATACTGTATTGCTTGTAGCTTCCACATACTGCACCCCACAACATTACTTTTATGTTGGTTGTTATTTGGGCTGCTGAAGGCATGATTTAAAGCAGTTTTGGTGAATTAGAAACAAAAAAAGTTTTTTTGCAAAAAAGTATGGTGCTAAGTGTAGATAGCTTCATTATTTGAAAAGTAGATAGCTTCATGTTTTCATCCAAATACTGTATTGCTTGTAGCTTCCACATACTGCACCCCACAACATTACTTTTATGTTGGTTGTTATTTGGGCTGCTGAAGGCATGATTTAAAGCAGTTTTGGTGAATTAGAAACAAAAAAAGTTTTTTTGCAAAAAAGTATGGTGCTAAGTGTAGATAGCTTCATGTTTTCATCCAAATACTGGATTGCTTGTAGCTTCCACACACTGCACCCCACAACATTACTTTTATGTTGGTTGTTATTTGGGCTGCTGAAGGCATGATTTAAAGCAGTTTTGGTGAACTAGAAACAAAAAAAGTTTTTTTGCAAAAAAGTATGGTGCTAAGTGTAGATAGCTTCATTATTTGAAAAGTAGATAGCTTCATGTTTTCATCCAAATACTGTATTGCTTGTAGCTTCCACATACGGCACCCCACAACATTACTTTTATGTTGGTTGTTATTTGGGCTACTGAAGGCATGATTTAAAGCAGTTTTGGTGAATTAGAAACAAAAAAAGTTTTTTTGCAAAAAAGTATGGTGCTAAGTGTAGATAGCTTCATGTTTTCATCCAAATACTGTATTGCTTGTAGCTTCCACATACTGCACCCCACAACATTACTTTTATGTTGGTTGTTATTTGGGCTGCTGAAGGCATGATTTAAAGCAGTTTTGGTGAATTAGAAACAAAAAAAGTTTTTTTGCAAAAAAGTATGGTGCTAAGTGTAGATAGCTTCATTATTTGAAAAGTAGATAGCTTCATGTTTTCATCCAAATACTGTATTGCTTGTAGCTTCCACATACTACACCCCACAACATTACTTTTATGTTGGTTGTTATTTGGGCTGCTGAAGGCATGATTTAAAGCAGTTTTGGTGAATTAGAAACAAAAAAAGTTTTTTTGCAAAAAAGTATGGTGCTAAGTGTAGATAGCTTCATGTTTTCATCCAAATACTTTATTTCGTGTAGATTCCACATACTGCATCCCACAACATTACTTTTATGTTGGTTGTTATTTGGGCTGCTGAAGGCATGATTTAAAGCAGTTTTGGTGAATTAGAAACAAAAAAAGTTTTTTTGCAAAAAAGTATGGTGCTAAGTGTAGATAGCTTCATTATTTGAAAAGTAGATAGCTTCATGTTTTCATCCAAATACTGTATTGCTTGTAGCTTCCACATACTACACCCCACAACATTACTTTTATGTTGGTTGTTATTTGGGCTGCTGAAGGCATGATTTAAAGCAGTTTTGGTGAATTAGAAACAAAAAAAGTTTTTTTCCAAAAAAGTATGGTGCTAAGTGTAGATAGCTTCATGTTTTCATCCAAATACTGTATTGCTTGTAGCTTCCACATACTGCACCCCACAACATTACTTTTATGTTGGTTGTTATTTGGGCTGCTGAAGGCATGATTTAAAGCAGTTTTGGTGAATTAGAAACAAAAAAAGTTTTTTTGCAAAAAAGTATGGTGCTAAGTGTACATAGCTTCATGTTTTCATCCAAATACTGTATTGCTTGTAGCTTCCACATACTGCACCCCACAACATTACTTTTATGTTGGTTGTTATTTGGGCTGCTGAAGGCATGATTTAAAGCAGTTTTGGTGAATTAGAAACAAAAAAAGTTTTTTTGCAAAAAAGTATGGTGCTAAGTGTAGATAGCTTCATTATTTGAAAAGTAGATAGCTTCATGTTTTCATCCAAATACTGTATTGCTTGTAGCTTCCACATACTACACCCCACAACATTACTTTTATGTTGGTTGTTATTTGGGTTGCTGAAGGCATGATTTAAAGCAGTTTTGGTGAATTAGAAACAAAAAAAGTTTTTTTGCAAAAAAGTATGGTGCTAAGTGTAGATAGCTTCATATTTTCATCCAAATACTTTATTTCGTGTAGATTCCACATACTGCATCCCACAACATTACTTTTATGTTGGTTGTTATTTGGGCTGCTGAAGGCATGATTTAAAGCAGTTTTGGTGAATTAGAAACAAAAAAAGTTTTTTTGCAAAAAAGTATGGTGCTAAGTGTAGATAGCTTCATTATTTGAAAAGTAGATAGCTTCATGTTTTCATCCAAATACTGTATTGCTTGTAGCTTCCACATACTACACCCCACAACATTACTTTTTATGTTGGTTGTTATTTGGGCTGCTAAAAGCATGCTTTAAAGCAGTTTTGGTGAATTAGAAACAAAAAAAGTTTTTTTGCAAAAAAGTATGGTGCTAAGTGTAGATAGCTTCATGTTTTCATCCAAATACTGTATTGCTTGTAGCTTCCACATACTGCACCCCACAACATTACTTTTATGTTGGTTGTTATTTGGACTGCTGAAGGCATGATTTAAAGCAGTTTTGGTGAATTAGAAACAAAAAAGGTTTTTTTGCAAAAAAGTATGGTGCTAAGTGTACATAGCTTCATGTTTTCATCCAAATACTGTATTGCTTGTAGTTTCCACATACTGCACCCCACAACATTACTTTTATGTTGGTTGTTATTTGGGCTGCTGAAGGCATGATTTAAAGCAGTTTTGGTGAATTAGAAACAAAAAAAGTTTTTTTGCAAAAAAGTATGGTGCTAAGTGTAGATAGCTTCATTATTTGAAAAGTAGATAGCTTCATGTTTTCATCCAAATACTGTATTGCTTGTAGCTTCCACATACTACACCCCACAACATTACTTTTATGTTGGTTGTTATTTGGGTTGCTGAAGGCATGATTTAAAGCAGTTTTGGTGAATTAGAAACAAAAAAAGTTTTTTTGCAAAAAAGTATGGTGCTAAGTGTAGATAGCTTCATATTTTCATCCAAATACTTTATTGCGTGTAGATTCCACATACTGCATCCCACAACATTACTTTTATGTTGGTTGTTATTTGGGCTGCTGAAGGCATGATTTAAAGCAGTTTTGGTGAATTAGAAACAAAAAAAGTTTTTTTGCAAAAAAGTATGGTGCTAAGTGTAGATAGCTTCATTATTTGAAAAGTAGATAGCTTCATGTTTTCATCCAAATACTGTATTGCTTGTAGCTTCCACATACTACACCCCACAACATTACTTTTATGTTGGTTGTTATTTGGGCTGCTGAAGGCATGATTTAAAGCAGTTTTGGTGAATTAGAAATAAAAAAAGTTTTTTTGCAAAAAAGTATGGTGCTAAGTGTAGATAGCTTCATGTTTTCATGCAAATACTGTATTGCTTGTAGCTTCCACATACTGCACCCCACAACATTACTTTTATGTTGGTTGTTATTTGGGCTGCTAAAAGCATGCTTTAAAGCAGTTTTGGTGAATTAGAAACAAAAAAAGTTTTTTTGCAAAAAAGTATGGTGCTAAGTGTAGATAGCTTCATGTTTTCATCCAAATACTGTATTGCTTGTAGCTTCCACATACTGCACCCCACAACATTACTTTTATGTTGGTTGTTATTTGGACTGCTGAAGGCATGATTTAAAGCAGTTTTGGTGAATTAGAAACAAAAAAGGTTTTTTTGCAAAAAAGTATGGTGCTAAGTGTACATAGCTTCATGTTTTCATCCAAATACTGTATTGCTTGTAGCTTCCACATACTGCACCCCACAACATTACTTTTATGTTGGTTGTTATTTGGGCTGCTGAAGGCATGATTTAAAGCAGTTTTGGTGAATTAGAAACAAAAAAAGTTTTTTTGCAAAAAAGTATGGTGCTAAGTGTAGATAGCTTCATTATTTGAAAAGTAGATAGCTTCATGTTTTCATCCAAATACTGTATTGCTTGTAGCTTCCACATACTACACCCCACAACATTACTTTTATGTTGGTTGTTATTTGGGTTGCTGAAGGCATGATTTAAAGCAGTTTTGGTGAATTAGAAACAAAAAAAGTTTTTTTGCAAAAAAGTATGGTGCTAAGTGTAGATAGCTTCATATTTTCATCCAAATACTTTATTTCGTGTAGATTCCACATACTGCATCCCACAACATTACTTTTATGTTGGTTGTTATTTGGGCTGCTGAAGGCATGATTTAAAGCAGTTTTGGTGAATTAGAAACAAAAAAAGTTTTTTTGCAAAAAAGTATGGTGCTAAGTGTAGATAGCTTCATTATTTGAAAAGTAGATAGCTTCATGTTTTCATCCAAATACTGTATTGCTTGTAGCTTCCACATACTACACCCCACAACATTACTTTTATGTTGGTTGTTATTTGGGCTGCTGAAGGCATGATTTAAAGCAGTTTTGGTGAATTAGAAACAAAAAAAGTTTTTTTGCAAAAAAGTATGGTGCTAAGTGTAGATAGCTTCATGCTTTCATCCAAATACTGTATTGCTTGTAGCTTCCACACACTGCACCCCACAACATTACTTTTATGTTGGTTGTTATTTGGGCTGCTGAAGGCATGATTTAAAGCAGTTTTGGTGAATTAGAAATAAAAAAAGTTTTTTTGCAAAAAAGTATGGTGCTAAGTGTAGATAGCTTCATGTTTTCATGCAAATACTGTATTGCTTGTAGCTTCCACATACTGCACCCCACAACATTACTTTTATGTTGGTTGTTATTTGGGCTGCTAAAAGCATGCTTTAAAGCAGTTTTGGTGAATTAGAAACAAAAAAAGTTTTTTTGCAAAAAAGTATGGTGCTAAGTGTAGATAGCTTCATTATTTGAAAAGTAGATAGCTTCATGTTTTCATCCAAATACTGTATTGCTTGTAGCTTCCACATACTACACCCCACAACATTACTTTTATGTTGGTTGTTATTTGGGCTGCTAAAAGCATGCTTTAAAGCAGTTTTGGTGAAATAGAAACAAAAAAAGTTTTTTTGCAAAAAAGTATGGTGCTAAGTGTAGATAGCTTCATGTTTTCATCCAAATACTGTATTGCTTGTAGCTTCCACATACTGCACCCCACAACATTACTTTTATGTTGGTTGTTATTTGGACTGCTGAAGGCATGATTTAAAGCAGTTTTGGTGAATTAGAAACAAAAAAGGTTTTTTTGCAAAAAAGTATGGTGCTAAGTGTACATAGCTTCATGTTTTCATCCAAATACTGTATTGCTTGTAGCTTCCACATACTGCACCCCACAACATTACTTTTATGTTGGTTGTTATTTGGGCTGCTGAAGGCATGATTTAAAGCAGTTTTGGTGAATTAGAAACAAAAAACGTTTTTTTGCAAAAAAGTATGGTGCTAAGTGTAGATAGCTTCATTATTTGAAAAGTAGATAGCTTCATGTTTTCATCCAAATACTGTATTGCTTGTAGCTTCCACATACTACACGCCACAACATTACTTTTATGTTGGTTGTTATTTGGGTTGCTGAAGGCATGATTTAAAGCAGTTTTGGTGAATTAGAAACAAAAAAAGTTTTTTTGCAAAAAAGTATGGTGCTAAGTGTAGATAGCTTCATATTTTCATCCAAATACTTTATTTCGTGTAGATTCCACATACTGCATCCCACAACATTACTTTTATGTTGGTTGTTATTTGGGCTGCTGAAGGCATGATTTAAAGCAGTTTTGGTGAATTACAAACAAAAAAAGTTTTTTTGCAAAAAAGTATGGTGCTAAGTGTAGATAGCTTCATTATTTGAAAAGTAGATAGCTTCATGTTTTCATCCAAATACTGTATTGCTTGTAGCTTCCACATACTACACCCCACAACATTACTTTTATGTTGGTTGTTATTTGGGCTGCTGAAGGCATGATTTAAAGCAGTTTTGGTGAATTAGAAACAAAAAAGTTTTTTTGCAAAAAAGTATGGTGCTAAGTGTAGATAGCTTCATGCTTTCATCCAAATACTGTATTGCTTGTAGCTTCCACACACTGCACCCCACAACATTACTTTTATGTTGGTTGTTATTTGGGCTGCTGAAGGCATGATTTAAAGCAGTTTTGGTGAATTAGAAATAAAAAAAGTTTTTTTGCAAAAAAGTATGGTGCTAAGTGTAGATAGCTTCATGTTTTCATGCAAATACTGTATTGCTTGTAGCTTCCACATACTGCACCCCACAACATTACTTTTATGTTGGTTGTTATTTGGGCTGCTAAAAGCATGCTTTAAAGCAGTTTTGGTGAATTAGAAACAAAAAAAGTTTTTTTGCAAAAAAGTATGGTGCTAAGTGTAGATAGCTTCATGTTTTCATCCAAATACTGTATTGCTTGTAGCTTCCACATACTGCACCCCACAACATTACTTTTATGTTGGTTGTTATTTGGACTGCTGAAGGCATGATTTAAAGCAGTTTTGGTGAATTAGAAACAAAAAAGGTTTTTTTGTAAAAAAGTATGGTGCTAAGTGTACATAGCTTCATGTTTTCATCCAAATACTGTATTGCTTGTAGCTTCCACATACTGCACCCCACAACATTACTTTTATGTTGGTTGTTATTTGGGCTGCTGAAGGCATGATTTAAAGCAGTTTTGGTGAATTAGAAACAAAAAAAGTTTTTTTGCAAAAAAGTATGGTGCTAAGTGTAGATAGCTTCATTATTTGAAAAGTAGATAGCTTCATGTTTTCATCCAAATACTGTATTGCTTGTAGCTTCCACATACTACACCCCACAACATTACTTTTATGTTGGTTGTTATTTGGGTTGCTGAAGGCATGATTTAAAGCAGTTTTGGTGAATTAGAAACAAAAAAAGTTTTTTTGCAAAAAAGTATGGTGCTAAGTGTAGATAGCTTCATATTTTCATCCAAATACTTTATTTCGTGTAGATTCCACATACTGCATCCCACAACATTACTTTTATGTTGGTTGTTATTTGGGCTGCTGAAGGCATGATTTAAAGCAGTTTTGGTGAATTAGAAACAAAAAAAGTTTTTTTGCAAAAAAGTATGGTGCTAAGTGTAGATAGCTTCATTATTTGAAAAGTAGATAGCTTCATGTTTTCATCCAAATACTGTATTGCTTGTAGCTTCCACATACTACACCCCACAACATTACTTTTATGTTGGTTGTTATTTGGGCTGCTGAAGGCATGATTTAAAGCAGTTTTGGTGAATTAGAAACAAAAAAAGTTTTTTTGCAAAAAAGTATGGTGCTAAGTGTAGATAGCTTCATGCTTTCATCCAAATACTGTATTGCTTGTAGCTTCCACACACTGCACCCCACAACATTACTTTTATGTTGGTTGTTATTTGGGCTGCTGAAGGCATGATTTAAAGCAGTTTTGGTGAATTAGAAATAAAAAAAGTTTTTTTGCAAAAAAGTATGGTGCTAAGTGTAGATAGCTTCATGTTTTCATGCAAATACTGTATTGCTTGTAGCTTCCACATACTGCACCCCACAACATTACTTTTATGTTGGTTGTTATTTGGGCTGCTAAAAGCATGCTTTAAAGCAGTTTTGGTGAATTAGAAACAAAAAAAGTTTTTTTGCAAAAAAGTATGGTGCTAAGTGTAGATAGCTTCATTATTTGAAAAGTAGATAGCTTCATGTTTTCATCCAAATACTGTATTGCTTGTAGCTTCCACATACTGCACCCCACAACATTACTTTTATGTTGGTTGTTATTTGGGCTGCTGAAGGCATGATTTAAAGCAGTTTTGGTGAATTAGAAACAAAAAAAGTTTTTTTGCAAAAAAGTATGGTGCTAAGTGTAGATAGCTTCATGTTTTCACCCCACAACATTACTTTTATGTTGGTTGTTATTTGGGCTGCTGAAGGCATGATTTAAAGCAGTTTTGGTGAATTAGAAACAAAAAAAGTTTTTTTGCAAAAAAGTATGGTGCTAAGTGTAGATAGCTTCATGTTTTCATCCAAATACTGGATTGCATGTAGCTTCCACACACTGCACCCCACAACATTACTTTTATGTTGGTTGTTATTTGGGCTGCTGAAGGCATGATTTAAAGCAGTTTTGGTGAATTAGAAACAAAAAAAGGTTTTTTGCAAAAAAGTATGGTGCTAAGTGTAGATAGCTTCATTATTTGAAAAGTAGATAGCTTCATGTTTTCATCCAAATACTGTATTGCTTGTAGCTTCCACATACTACACCCCACAACATTACTTTTATGTTGGTTGTTATTTGGGCTGCTGAAGGCATGATTTAAAGCAGTTTTGGTGAATTAGAAACAAAAAAAGTTTTTTTGCAAAAAAGTATGGTGCTAAGTGTAGATAGCTTCATGTTTTCATCCAAATACTTTATTTCGTGTAGATTCCACATACTGCATCCCACAACATTACTTTTATGTTGGTTGTTATTTGGGTTGCTGAAGGCATGATTTAAAGCAGTTTTGGTGAATTAGAAACAAAAAAAGTTTTTTTGCAAAAAAGTATGGTGCTAAGTGTAGATAGCTTCATTATTTGAAAAGTAGATAGCTTCATGTTTTCATCCAAATACTGTATTGCTTGTAGCTTCCACATACTACACCCCACAACATTACTTTTATGTTGGTTGTTATTTGGGCTGCTGAAGGCATGATTTAAAGCAGTTTTGGTGAATTAGAAACAAAAAAAGGTTTTTTGCAAAAAAGTATGGTGCTAAGTGTAGATAGCTTCATTATTTGAAAAGTAGATAGCTTCATGTTTTCATCCAAATACTGTATTGCTTGTAGCTTCCACATACTACACCCCACAACATTACTTTTATGTTGGTTGTTATTTGGGCTGCTGAAGGCATGATTTAAAGCAGTTTTGGTGAATTAGAAACAAAAAAAGTTTTTTTGCAAAAAAGTATGGTGCTAAGTGTAGATAGCTTCATATTTTCATCCAAATACTTTATTTCGTGTAGATTCCACATACTGCATCCCACAACATTACTTTTATGTTGGTTGTTATTTGGGCTGCTGAAGGCATGCTTTAAAGCAGTTTTGGTGAATTAGAAACAAAAAAAGTTTTTTTGCAAAAAAGTATGGTGCTAAGTGTAGATAGCTTCATGTTTTCATCCAAATACTGTATTGCTTGTAGCTTCCACATACTGCACCCCACAACATTACTTTTATGTTGGTTGTTATTTGGGCTGCTGAAGGCATGATTTAAAGCAGTTTTGGTGAATTAGAAACAAAAAAAGTTTTTTTGCAAAAAAGTATGGTGCTAAGTGTACATAGCTTCATGTTTTCATCCAAATACTGTATTGCTTGTAGCTTCCACATACTGCACCCCACAACATTACTTTTATGTTGGTTGTTATTTGGGCTGCTGAAGGCATGATTTAAAGCAGTTTTGGTGAATTAGAAACAAAAAAAGTTTTTTTGCAAAAAAGTATGGTGCTAAGTGTAGATAGCTTCATTATTTGAAAAGTAGATAGCTTCATGTTTTCATCCAAATACTGTATTGCTTGTAGCTTCCACATACTGCACCCCACAACATTACTTTTATGTTGGTTGTTATTTGGGCTGCTGAAGGCATGATTTAAAGCAGTTTTGGTGAATTAGAAACAAAAAAAGTTTTTTTGCAAAAAAGTATGGTGCTAAGTGTAGATAGCTTCATGTTTTCATCCAAATACTGGATTGCTTGTAGCTTCCACACACTGCACCCCACAACATTACTTTTATGTTGGTTGTTATTTGGGCTGCTGAAGGCATGATTTAAAGCAGTTTTGGTGAACTAGAAACAAAAAAAGTTTTTTTGCAAAAAAGTATGGTGCTAAGTGTAGATAGCTTCATTATTTGAAAAGTAGATAGCTTCATGTTTTCATCCAAATACTGTATTGCTTGTAGCTTCCACATACGGCACCCCACAACATTACTTTTATGTTGGTTGTTATTTGGGCTACTGAAGGCATGATTTAAAGCAGTTTTGGTGAATTAGAAACAAAAAAAGTTTTTTTGCAAAAAAGTATGGTGCTAAGTGTAGATAGCTTCATGTTTTCATCCAAATACTGTATTGCTTGTAGCTTCCACATACTGCACCCCACAACATTACTTTTATGTTGGTTGTTATTTGGGCTGCTGAAGGCATGATTTAAAGCAGTTTTGGTGAATTAGAAACAAAAAAAGTTTTTTTGCAAAAAAGTATGGTGCTAAGTGTAGATAGCTTCATGTTTTCATCCAAATACTGGATTGCTTGTAGCTTCCACACACTGCACCCCACAACATTACTTTTATGTTGGTTGTTATTTGGGCTGCTGAAGGCATGATTTAAAGCAGTTTTGGTGAACTAGAAACAAAAAAAGTTTTTTTGCAAAAAAGTATGGTGCTAAGTGTAGATAGCTTCATTATTTGAAAAGTAGATAGCTTCATGTTTTCATCCAAATACTGTATTGCTTGTAGCTTCCACATACTACACCCCACAACATTACTTTTATGTTGGTTGTTATTTGGGCTGCTGAAGGCATGATTTAAAGCAGTTTTGGTGAATTAGAAACAAAAAAAGTTTTTTTGCAAAAAAGTATGGTGCTAAGTGTAGATAGCTTCATGTTTTCATCCAAATACTTTATTTCGTGTAGATTCCACATACTGCATCCCACAACATTACTTTTATGTTGGTTGTTATTTGGGCTGCTGAAGGCATGATTTAAAGCAGTTTTGGTGAATTACAAACAAAAAAAGTTTTTTTGCAAAAAAGTATGGTGCTAAGTGTAGATAGCTTCATTATTTGAAAAGTAGATAGCTTCATGTTTTCATCCAAATACTGTATTGCTTGTAGCTTCCACATACTACACCCCACAACATTACTTTTATGTTGGTTGTTATTTGGGCTGCTGAAGGCATGATTTAAAGCAGTTTTGGTGAATTAGAAACAAAAAAAGTTTTTTTGCAAAAAAGTATGGTGCTAAGTGTAGATAGCTTCATGTTTTCATCCAAATACTGTATTGCTTGTAGCTTCCACATACTGCACCCCACAACATTACTTTTATGTTGGTTGTTATTTGGGCTGCTGAAGGCATGATTTAAAGCAGTTTTGGTGAATTAGAAACAAAAAAAGTTTTTTTGCAAAAAAGTATGGTGCTAAGTGTACATAGCTTCATGTTTTCATCCAAATACTGTATTGCTTGTAGCTTCCACATACTGCACCCCACAACATTACTTTTATGTTGGTTGTTATTTGGGCTGCTGAAGGCATGATTTAAAGCAGTTTTGGTGAATTAGAAACAAAAAAAGTTTTTTTGCAAAAAAGTATGGTGCTAAGTGTAGATAGCTTCATTATTTGAAAAGTAGATAGCTTCATGTTTTCATCCAAATACTGTATTGCTTGTAGCTTCCACATACTACACCCCACAACATTACTTTTATGTTGGTTGTTATTTGGGTTGCTGAAGGCATGATTTAAAGCAGTTTTGGTGAATTAGAAACAAAAAAAGTTTTTTTGCAAAAAAGTATGGTGCTAAGTGTAGATAGCTTCATATTTTCATCCAAATACTTTATTTCGTGTAGATTCCACATACTGCATCCCACAACATTACTTTTATGTTGGTTGTTATTTGGGCTGCTGAAGGCATGATTTAAAGCAGTTTTGGTGAATTAGAAACAAAAAAAGTTTTTTTGCAAAAAAGTATGGTGCTAAGTGTAGATAGCTTCATTATTTGAAAAGTAGATAGCTTCATGTTTTCATCCAAATACTGTATTGCTTGTAGCTTCCACATACTACACCCCACAACATTACTTTTTATGTTGGTTGTTATTTGGGCTGCTAAAAGCATGCTTTAAAGCAGTTTTGGTGAATTAGAAACAAAAAAAGTTTTTTTGCAAAAAAGTATGGTGCTAAGTGTAGATAGCTTCATGTTTTCATCCAAATACTGTATTGCTTGTAGCTTCCACATACTGCACCCCACAACATTACTTTTATGTTGGTTGTTATTTGGACTGCTGAAGGCATGATTTAAAGCAGTTTTGGTGAATTAGAAACAAAAAAGGTTTTTTTGCAAAAAAGTATGGTGCTAAGTGTACATAGCTTCATGTTTTCATCCAAATACTGTATTGCTTGTAGTTTCCACATACTGCACCCCACAACATTACTTTTATGTTGGTTGTTATTTGGGCTGCTGAAGGCATGATTTAAAGCAGTTTTGGTGAATTAGAAGCAAAAAAGTATGGTGCTAAGTGTAGATAGCTTCATTATTTGAAAAGTAGATAGCTTCATGTTTTCATCCAAATACTGTATTGCTTGTAGCTTCCACATACTACACCCCACAACATTACTTTTATGTTGGTTGTTATTTGGGTTGCTGAAGGCATGATTTAAAGCAGTTTTGGTGAATTAGAAACAAAAAAAGTTTTTTTGCAAAAAAGTATGGTGCTAAGTGTAGATAGCTTCATATTTTCATCCAAATACTTTATTGCGTGTAGATTCCACATACTGCATCCCACAACATTACTTTTATGTTGGTTGTTATTTGGGCTGCTGAAGGCATGATTTAAAGCAGTTTTGGTGAATTAGAAACAAAAAAAGTTTTTTTGCAAAAAAGTATGGTGCTAAGTGTAGATAGCTTCATTATTTGAAAAGTAGATAGCTTCATGTTTTCATCCAAATACTGTATTGCTTGTAGCTTCCACATACTACACCCCACAACATTACTTTTATGTTGGTTGTTATTTGGGCTGCTGAAGGCATGATTTAAAGCAGTTTTGGTGAATTAGAAACAAAAAAGTTTTTTTGCAAAAAAGTATGGTGCTAAGTGTAGATAGCTTCATGCTTTCATCCAAATACTGTATTGCTTGTAGCTTCCACACACTGCACCCCACAACATTACTTTTATGTTGGTTGTTATTTGGGCTGCTGAAGGCATGATTTAAAGCAGTTTTGGTGAATTAGAAATAAAAAAAGTTTTTTTGCAAAAAAGTATGGTGCTAAGTGTAGATAGCTTCATGTTTTCATGCAAATACTGTATTGCTTGTAGCTTCCACATACTGCACCCCACAACATTACTTTTATGTTGGTTGTTATTTGGGCTGCTAAAAGCATGCTTTAAAGCAGTTTTGGTGAATTAGAAACAAAAAAAGTTTTTTTGCAAAAAAGTATGGTGCTAAGTGTAGATAGCTTCATGTTTTCATCCAAATACTGTATTGCTTGTAGCTTCCACATACTGCACCCCACAACATTACTTTTATGTTGGTTGTTATTTGGACTGCTGAAGGCATGATTTAAAGCAGTTTTGGTGAATTAGAAACAAAAAAGGTTTTTTTGCAAAAAAGTATGGTGCTAAGTGTACATAGCTTCATGTTTTCATCCAAATACTGTATTGCTTGTAGCTTCCACATACTGCACCCCACAACATTACTTTTATGTTGGTTGTTATTTGGGCTGCTGAAGGCATGATTTAAAGCAGTTTTGGTGAATTAGAAACAAAAAAAGTTTTTTTGCAAAAAAGTATGGTGCTAAGTGTAGATAGCTTCATTATTTGAAAAGTAGATAGCTTCATGTTTTCATCCAAATACTGTATTGCTTGTAGCTTCCACATACTACACCCCACAACATTACTTTTATGTTGGTTGTTATTTGGGTTGCTGAAGGCATGATTTAAAGCAGTTTTGGTGAATTAGAAACAAAAAAAGTTTTTTTGCAAAAAAGTATGGTGCTAAGTGTAGATAGCTTCATATTTTCATCCAAATACTTTATTGCGTGTAGATTCCACATACTGCATCCCACAACATTACTTTTATGTTGGTTGTTATTTGGGCTGCTGAAGGAATGATTTAAAGCAGTTTTGGTGAATTAGAAACAAAAAAAGTTTTTTTGCAAAAAAGTATGGTGCTAAGTGTAGATAGCTTCATTATTTGAAAAGTAGATAGCTTCATGTTTTCATCCAAATACTGTATTGCTTGTAGCTTCCACATACTACACCCCACAACATTACTTTTATGTTGGTTGTTATTTGGGCTGCTGAAGGCATGATTTAAAGCAGTTTTGGTGAATTAGAAACAAAAAAGTTTTTTTGCAAAAAAGTATGGTGCTAAGTGTAGATAGCTTCATGCTTTCATCCAAATACTGTATTGCTTGTAGGTTCCACACACTGCACCCCACAACATTACTTTTATGTTGGTTGTTATTTGGGCTGCTGAAGGCATGATTTAAAGCAGTTTTGGTGAATTAGAAATAAAAAAAGTTTTTTTGCAAAAAAGTATGGTGCTAAGTGTAGATAGCTTCATGTTTTCATGCAAATACTGTATTGCTTGTAGCTTCCACATACTGCACCCCACAACATTACTTTTATGTTGGTTGTTATTTGGGCTGCTAAAAGCATGCTTTAAAGCAGTTTTGGTGAATTAGAAACAAAAAAAGTTTTTTTGCAAAAAAGTATGGTGCTAAGTGTAGATAGCTTCATGTTTTCATCCAAATACTGTATTGCTTGTAGCTTCCACATACTGCACCCCACAACATTACTTTTATGTTGGTTGTTATTTGGACTGCTGAAGGCATGATTTAAAGCAGTTTTGGTGAATTAGAAACAAAAAAGGTTTTTTTGCAAAAAAGTATGGTGCTAAGTGTACATAGCTTCATGTTTTCATCCAAATACTGTATTGCTTGTAGCTTCCACATACTGCACCCCACAACATTACTTTTATGTTGGTTGTTATTTGGGCTGCTGAAGGCATGATTTAAAGCAGTTTTGGTGAATTAGAAACAAAAAAAGTTTTTTTGCAAAAAAGTATGGTGCTAAGTGTAGATAGCTTCATTATTTGAAAAGTAGATAGCTTCATGTTTTCATCCAAATACTGTATTGCTTGTAGCTTCCACATACTACACCCCACAACATTACTTTTATGTTGGTTGTTATTTGGGTTGCTGAAGGCATGATTTAAAGCAGTTTTGGTGAATTAGAAACAAAAAAAGTTTTTTTGCAAAAAAGTATGGTGCTAAGTGTAGATAGCTTCATATTTTCATCCAAATACTTTATTTCGTGTAGATTCCACATACTGCATCCCACAACATTACTTTTATGTTGGTTGTTATTTGGGCTGCTGAAGGCATGATTTAAAGCAGTTTTGGTGAATTAGAAACAAAAAAAGTTTTTTTGCAAAAAAGTATGGTGCTAAGTGTAGATAGCTTCATTATTTGAAAAGTAGATAGCTTCATGTTTTCATCCAAATACTGTATTGCTTGTAGCTTCCACATACTACACCCCACAACATTACTTTTATGTTGGTTGTTATTTGGGCTGCTGAAGGCATGATTTAAAGCAGTTTTGGTGAATTAGAAACAAAAAAAGTTTTTTTGCAAAAAAGTATGGTGCTAAGTGTAGATAGCTTCATGCTTTCATCCAAATACTGTATTGCTTGTAGCTTCCACACACTGCACCCCACAACATTACTTTTATGTTGGTTGTTATTTGGGCTGCTGAAGGCATGATTTAAAGCAGTTTTGGTGAATTAGAAATAAAAAAAGTTTTTTTGCAAAAAAGTATGGTGCTAAGTGTAGATAGCTTCATGTTTTCATGCAAATACTGTATTGCTTGTAGCTTCCACATACTGCACCCCACAACATTACTTTTATGTTGGTTGTTATTTGGGCTGCTAAAAGCATGCTTTAAAGCAGTTTTGGTGAATTAGAAACAAAAAAAGTTTTTTTGCAAAAAAGTATGGTGCTAAGTGTAGATAGCTTCATTATTTGAAAAGTAGATAGCTTCATGTTTTCATCCAAATACTGTATTGCTTGTAGCTTCCACATACTACACCCCACAACATTACTTTTATGTTGGTTGTTATTTGGGCTGCTAAAAGCATGCTTTAAAGCAGTTTTGGTGAAATAGAAACAAAAAAAGTTTTTTTGCAAAAAAGTATGGTGCTAAGTGTAGATAGCTTCATGTTTTCATCCAAATACTGTATTGCTTGTAGCTTCCACATACTGCACCCCACAACATTACTTTTATGTTGGTTGTTATTTGGACTGCTGAAGGCATGATTTAAAGCAGTTTTGGTGAATTAGAAACAAAAAAGGTTTTTTTGCAAAAAAGTATGGTGCTAAGTGTACATAGCTTCATGTTTTCATCCAAATACTGTATTGCTTGTAGCTTCCACATACTGCACCCCACAACATTACTTTTATGTTGGTTGTTATTTGGGCTGCTGAAGGCATGATTTAAAGCAGTTTTGGTGAATTAGAAACAAAAAACGTTTTTTTGCAAAAAAGTATGGTGCTAAGTGTAGATAGCTTCATTATTTGAAAAGTAGATAGCTTCATGTTTTCATCCAAATACTGTATTGCTTGTAGCTTCCACATACTACACGCCACAACATTACTTTTATGTTGGTTGTTATTTGGGTTGCTGAAGGCATGATTTAAAGCAGTTTTGGTGAATTAGAAACAAAAAAAGTTTTTTTGCAAAAAAGTATGGTGCTAAGTGTAGATAGCTTCATATTTTCATCCAAATACTTTATTTCGTGTAGATTCCACATACTGCATCCCACAACATTACTTTTATGTTGGTTGTTATTTGGGCTGCTGAAGGCATGATTTAAAGCAGTTTTGGTGAATTACAAACAAAAAAAGTTTTTTTGCAAAAAAGTATGGTGCTAAGTGTAGATAGCTTCATTATTTGAAAAGTAGATAGCTTCATGTTTTCATCCAAATACTGTATTGCTTGTAGCTTCCACATACTACACCCCACAACATTACTTTTATGTTGGTTGTTATTTGGGCTGCTGAAGGCATGATTTAAAGCAGTTTTGGTGAATTAGAAACAAAAAAGTTTTTTTGCAAAAAAGTATGGTGCTAAGTGTAGATAGCTTCATGCTTTCATCCAAATACTGTATTGCTTGTAGCTTCCACACACTGCACCCCACAACATTACTTTTATGTTGGTTGTTATTTGGGCTGCTGAAGGCATGATTTAAAGCAGTTTTGGTGAATTAGAAATAAAAAAAGTTTTTTTGCAAAAAAGTATGGTGCTAAGTGTAGATAGCTTCATGTTTTCATGCAAATACTGTATTGCTTGTAGCTTCCACATACTGCACCCCACAACATTACTTTTATGTTGGTTGTTATTTGGGCTGCTAAAAGCATGCTTTAAAGCAGTTTTGGTGAATTAGAAACAAAAAAAGTTTTTTTGCAAAAAAGTATGGTGCTAAGTGTAGATAGCTTCATTATTTGAAAAGTAGATAGCTTCATGTTTTCATCCAAATACTGTATTGCTTGTAGCTTCCACATACTGCACCCCACAACATTACTTTTATGTTGGTTGTTATTTGGGCTGCTGAAGGCATGATTTAAAGCAGTTTTGGTGAATTAGAAACAAAAAAAGTTTTTTTGCAAAAAAGTATGGTGCTAAGTGTAGATAGCTTCATGTTTTCACCCCACAACATTACTTTTATGTTGGTTGTTATTTGGGCTGCTGAAGGCATGATTTAAAGCAGTTTTGGTGAATTAGAAACAAAAAAAGTTTTTTTGCAAAAAAGTATGGTGCTAAGTGTAGATAGCTTCATGTTTTCATCCAAATACTGGATTGCATGTAGCTTCCACACACTGCACCCCACAACATTACTTTTATGTTGGTTGTTATTTGGGCTGCTGAAGGCATGATTTAAAGCAGTTTTGGTGAATTAGAAACAAAAAAAGGTTTTTTGCAAAAAAGTATGGTGCTAAGTGTAGATAGCTTCATTATTTGAAAAGTAGATAGCTTCATGTTTTCATCCAAATACTGTATTGCTTGTAGCTTCCACATACTACACCCCACAACATTACTTTTATGTTGGTTGTTATTTGGGCTGCTGAAGGCATGATTTAAAGCAGTTTTGGTGAATTAGAAACAAAAAAAGTTTTTTTGCAAAAAAGTATGGTGCTAAGTGTAGATAGCTTCATTATTTGAAAAGTAGATAGCTTCATGTTTTCATCCAAATACTGTATTGCTTGTAGCTTCCACATACTACACCCCACAACATTACTTTTATGTTGGTTGTTATTTGGGCTGCTGAAGGCATGATTTAAAGCAGTTTTGGTGAATTAGAAACAAAAAAAGTTTTTTTGCAAAAAAGTATGGTGCTAAGTGTAGATAGCTTCATGTTTTCATCCAAATACTTTATTTCGTGTAGATTCCACATACTGCATCCCACAACATTACTTTTATGTTGGTTGTTATTTGGGTTGCTGAAGGCATGATTTAAAGCAGTTTTGGTGAATTAGAAACAAAAAAAGGTTTTTTGCAAAAAAGTATGGTGCTAAGTGTAGATAGCTTCATTATTTGAAAAGTAGATAGCTTCATGTTTTCATCCAAATACTGTATTGCTTGTAGCTTCCACATACTACACCCCACAACATTACTTTTATGTTGGTTGTTATTTGGGCTGCTGAAGGCATGATTTAAAGCAGTTTTGGTGAATTAGAAACAAAAAAAGTTTTTTTGCAAAAAAGTATGGTGCTAAGTGTAGATAGCTTCATTATTTGAAAAGTAGATAGCTTCATGTTTTCATCCAAATACTGTATTGCTTGTAGCTTCCACATACTACACCCCACAACATTACTTTTATGTTGGTTGTTATTTGGGCTGCTGAAGGCATGATTTAAAGCAGTTTTGGTGAATTAGAAACAAAAAAAGTTTTTTTGCAAAAAAGTATGGTGCTAAGTGTAGATAGCTTCATATTTTCATCCAAATACTTTATTTCGTGTAGATTCCACATACTGCATCCCACAACATTACTTTTATGTTGGTTGTTATTTGGGCTGCTGAAGGCATGCTTTAAAGCAGTTTTGGTGAATTAGAAACAAAAAAAGTTTTTTTGCAAAAAAGTATGGTGCTAAGTGTAGATAGCTTCATGTTTTCATCCAAATACTGTATTGCTTGTAGCTTCCACATACTGCACCCCACAACATTACTTTTATGTTGGTTGTTATTTGGGCTGCTGAAGGCATGATTTAAAGCAGTTTTGGTGAATTAGAAACAAAAAAAGTTTTTTTGCAAAAAAGTATGGTGCTAAGTGTACATAGCTTCATGTTTTCATCCAAATACTGTATTGCTTGTAGCTTCCACATACTGCACCCCACAACATTACTTTTATGTTGGTTGTTATTTGGGCTGCTGAAGGCATGATTTAAAGCAGTTTTGGTGAATTAGAAACAAAAAAAGTTTTTTTGCAAAAAAGTATGGTGCTAAGTGTAGATAGCTTCATTATTTGAAAAGTAGATAGCTTCATGTTTTCATCCAAATACTGTATTGCTTGTAGCTTCCACATACTGCACCCCACAACATTACTTTTATGTTGGTTGTTATTTGGGCTGCTGAAGGCATGATTTAAAGCAGTTTTGGTGAATTAGAAACAAAAAAAGTTTTTTTGCAAAAAAGTATGGTGCTAAGTGTAGATAGCTTCATGTTTTCATCCAAATACTGGATTGCTTGTAGCTTCCACACACTGCACCCCACAACATTACTTTTATGTTGGTTGTTATTTGGGCTGCTGAAGGCATGATTTAAAGCAGTTTTGGTGAACTAGAAACAAAAAAAGTTTTTTTGCAAAAAAGTATGGTGCTAAGTGTAGATAGCTTCATTATTTGAAAAGTAGATAGCTTCATGTTTTCATCCAAATACTGTATTGCTTGTAGCTTCCACATACTACACCCCACAACATTACTTTTATGTTGGTTGTTATTTGGGCTGCTGAAGGCATGATTTAAAGCAGTTTTGGTGAATTAGAAACAAAAAAAGTTTTTTTGCAAAAAAGTATGGTGCTAAGTGTAGATAGCTTCATGTTTTCATCCAAATACTTTATTTCGTGTAGATTCCACATACTGCATCCCACAACATTACTTTTATGTTGGTTGTTATTTGGGCTGCTGAAGGCATGATTTAAAGCAGTTTTGGTGAATTAGAAACAAAAAAAGTTTTTTTGCAAAAAAGTATGGTGCTAAGTGTAGATAGCTTCATTATTTGAAAAGTAGATAGCTTCATGTTTTCATCCAAATACTGTATTGCTTGTAGCTTCCACATACTACACCCCACAACATTACTTTTATGTTGGTTGTTATTTGGGCTGCTGAAGGCATGATTTAAAGCAGTTTTGGTGAATTAGAAACAAAAAAAGTTTTTTTGCAAAAAAGTATGGTGCTAAGTGTAGATAGCTTCATGTTTTCATCCAAATACTGTATTGCTTGTAGCTTCCACATACTGCACCCCACAACATTACTTTTATGTTGGTTGTTATTTGGGCTGCTGAAGGCATGATTTTAAGCAGTTTTGGTGAATTAGAAACAAAAAAAGTTTTTTTGCAAAAAAGTATGGTGCTAAGTGTACATAGCTTCATGTTTTCATCCAAATACTGTATTGCTTGTAGCTTCCCCATACTGCACCCCACAACATTACTTTTATGTTGGTTGTTATTTGGGCTGCTGAAGGCATGATTTAAAGCAGTTTTGGTGAATTAGAAACAAAAAAAGTTTTTTTGCAAAAAAGTATGGTGCTAAGTGTAGATAGCTTCATATTTTCATCCAAATACTTTATTTCGTGTAGATTCCACATACTGCATCCCACAACATTACTTTTATGTTGGTTGTTATTTGGGCTGCTGAAGGCATGATTTAAAGCAGTTTTGGTGAATTAGAAACAAAAAAAGTTTTTTTGCAAAAAAGTATGGTGCTAAGTGTAGATAGCTTCATTATTTGAAAAGTAGATAGCTTCATGTTTTCATCCAAATACTGTATTGCTTGTAGCTTCCACATACTACACCCCACAACATTACTTTTTATGTTGGTTGTTATTTGGGCTGCTAAAAGCATGCTTTAAAGCAGTTTTGGTGAATTAGAAACAAAAAAAGTTTTTTTGCAAAAAAGTATGGTGCTAAGTGTAGATAGCTTCATGTTTTCATCCAAATACTGTATTGCTTGTAGCTTCCACATACTGCACCCCACAACATTACTTTTATGTTGGTTGTTATTTGGACTGCTGAAGGCATGATTTAAAGCAGTTTTGGTGAATTAGAAACAAAAAAGGTTTTTTTGCAAAAAAGTATGGTGCTAAGTGTACATAGCTTCATGTTTTCATCCAAATACTGTATTGCTTGTAGTTTCCACATACTGCACCCCACAACATTACTTTTATGTTGGTTGTTATTTGGGCTGCTGAAGGCATGATTTAAAGCAGTTTTGGTGAATTAGAAGCAAAAAAGTATGGTGCTAAGTGTAGATAGCTTCATTATTTGAAAAGTAGATAGCTTCATGTTTTCATCCAAATACTGTATTGCTTGTAGCTTCCACATACTACACCCCACAACATTACTTTTATGTTGGTTGTTATTTGGGTTGCTGAAGGCATGATTTAAAGCAGTTTTGGTGAATTAGAAACAAAAAAAGTTTTTTTGCAAAAAAGTATGGTGCTAAGTGTAGATAGCTTCATATTTTCATCCAAATACTTTATTGCGTGTAGATTCCACATACTGCATCCCACAACATTACTTTTATGTTGGTTGTTATTTGGGCTGCTGAAGGCATGATTTAAAGCAGTTTTGGTGAATTAGAAACAAAAAAAGTTTTTTTGCAAAAAAGTATGGTGCTAAGTGTAGATAGCTTCATTATTTGAAAAGTAGATAGCTTCATGTTTTCATCCAAATACTGTATTGCTTGTAGCTTCCACATACTACACCCCACAACATTACTTTTATGTTGGTTGTTATTTGGGCTGCTGAAGGCATGATTTAAAGCAGTTTTGGTGAATTAGAAACAAAAAAGTTTTTTTGCAAAAAAGTATGGTGCTAAGTGTAGATAGCTTCATGCTTTCATCCAAATACTGTATTGCTTGTAGCTTCCACACACTGCACCCCACAACATTACTTTTATGTTGGTTGTTATTTGGGCTGCTGAAGGCATGATTTAAAGCAGTTTTGGTGAATTAGAAATAAAAAAAGTTTTTTTGCAAAAAAGTATGGTGCTAAGTGTAGATAGCTTCATGTTTTCATGCAAATACTGTATTGCTTGTAGCTTCCACATACTGCACCCCACAACATTACTTTTATGTTGGTTGTTATTTGGGCTGCTAAAAGCATGCTTTAAAGCAGTTTTGGTGAATTAGAAACAAAAAAAGTTTTTTTGCAAAAAAGTATGGTGCTAAGTGTAGATAGCTTCATGTTTTCATCCAAATACTGTATTGCTTGTAGCTTCCACATACTGCACCCCACAACATTACTTTTATGTTGGTTGTTATTTGGACTGCTGAAGGCATGATTTAAAGCAGTTTTGGTGAATTAGAAACAAAAAAGGTTTTTTTGCAAAAAAGTATGGTGCTAAGTGTACATAGCTTCATGTTTTCATCCAAATACTGTATTGCTTGTAGCTTCCACATACTGCACCCCACAACATTACTTTTATGTTGGTTGTTATTTGGGCTGCTGAAGGCATGATTTAAAGCAGTTTTGGTGAATTAGAAACAAAAAAAGTTTTTTTGCAAAAAAGTATGGTGCTAAGTGTAGATAGCTTCATTATTTGAAAAGTAGATAGCTTCATGTTTTCATCCAAATACTGTATTGCTTGTAGCTTCCACATACTACACCCCACAACATTACTTTTATGTTGGTTGTTATTTGGGTTGCTGAAGGCATGATTTAAAGCAGTTTTGGTGAATTAGAAACAAAAAAAGTTTTTTTGCAAAAAAGTATGGTGCTAAGTGTAGATAGCTTCATATTTTCATCCAAATACTTTATTGCGTGTAGATTCCACATACTGCATCCCACAACATTACTTTTATGTTGGTTGTTATTTGGGCTGCTGAAGGAATGATTTAAAGCAGTTTTGGTGAATTAGAAACAAAAAAAGTTTTTTTGCAAAAAAGTATGGTGCTAAGTGTAGATAGCTTCATTATTTGAAAAGTAGATAGCTTCATGTTTTCATCCAAATACTGTATTGCTTGTAGCTTCCACATACTACACCCCACAACATTACTTTTATGTTGGTTGTTATTTGGGCTGCTGAAGGCATGATTTAAAGCAGTTTTGGTGAATTAGAAACAAAAAAGTTTTTTTGCAAAAAAGTATGGTGCTAAGTGTAGATAGCTTCATGCTTTCATCCAAATACTGTATTGCTTGTAGCTTCCACACACTGCACCCCACAACATTACTTTTATGTTGGTTGTTATTTGGGCTGCTGAAGGCATGATTTAAAGCAGTTTTGGTGAATTAGAAATAAAAAAAGTTTTTTTGCAAAAAAGTATGGTGCTAAGTGTAGATAGCTTCATGTTTTCATGCAAATACTGTATTGCTTGTAGCTTCCACATACTGCACCCCACAACATTACTTTTATGTTGGTTGTTATTTGGGCTGCTAAAAGCATGCTTTAAAGCAGTTTTGGTGAATTAGAAACAAAAAAAGTTTTTTTGCAAAAAAGTATGGTGCTAAGTGTAGATAGCTTCATGTTTTCATCCAAATACTGTATTGCTTGTAGCTTCCACATACTGCACCCCACAACATTACTTTTATGTTGGTTGTTATTTGGACTGCTGAAGGCATGATTTAAAGCAGTTTTGGTGAATTAGAAACAAAAAAGGTTTTTTTGCAAAAAAGTATGGTGCTAAGTGTACATAGCTTCATGTTTTCATCCAAATACTGTATTGCTTGTAGCTTCCACATACTGCACCCCACAACATTACTTTTATGTTGGTTGTTATTTGGGCTGCTGAAGGCATGATTTAAAGCAGTTTTGGTGAATTAGAAACAAAAAAAGTTTTTTTGCAAAAAAGTATGGTGCTAAGTGTAGATAGCTTCATTATTTGAAAAGTAGATAGCTTCATGTTTTCATCCAAATACTGTATTGCTTGTAGCTTCCACATACTACACCCCACAACATTACTTTTATGTTGGTTGTTATTTGGGTTGCTGAAGGCATGATTTAAAGCAGTTTTGGTGAATTAGAAACAAAAAAAGTTTTTTTGCAAAAAAGTATGGTGCTAAGTGTAGATAGCTTCATATTTTCATCCAAATACTTTATTTCGTGTAGATTCCACATACTGCATCCCACAACATTACTTTTATGTTGGTTGTTATTTGGGCTGCTGAAGGCATGATTTAAAGCAGTTTTGGTGAATTAGAAACAAAAAAAGTTTTTTTGCAAAAAAGTATGGTGCTAAGTGTAGATAGCTTCATGCTTTCATCCAAATACTGTATTGCTTGTAGCTTCCACACACTGCACCCCACAACATTACTTTTATGTTGGTTGTTATTTGGGCTGCTGAAGGCATGATTTAAAGCAGTTTTGGTGAATTAGAAATAAAAAAAGTTTTTTTGCAAAAAAGTATGGTGCTAAGTGTAGATAGCTTCATGTTTTCATGCAGATACTGTATTGCTTGTAGCTTCCACATACTGCACCCCACAACATTACTTTTATGTTGGTTGTTATTTGGGCTGCTAAAAGCATGCTTTAAAGCAGTTTTGGTGAATTAGAAACAAAAAAAGTTTTTTTGCAAAAAAGTATGGTGCTAAGTGTAGATAGCTTCATTATTTGAAAAGTAGATAGCTTCATGTTTTCATCCAAATACTGTATTGCTTGTAGCTTCCACATACTACACCCCACAACATTACTTTTATGTTGGTTGTTATTTGGGCTGCTAAAAGCATGCTTTAAAGCAGTTTTGGTGAAATAGAAACAAAAAAAGTTTTTTTGCAAAAAAGTATGGTGCTAAGTGTAGATAGCTTCATGTTTTCATCCAAATACTGTATTGCTTGTAGCTTCCACATACTGCACCCCACAACATTACTTTTATGTTGGTTGTTATTTGGACTGCTGAAGGCATGATTTAAAGCAGTTTTGGTGAATTAGAAACAAAAAAGGTTTTTTTGCAAAAAAGTATGGTGCTAAGTGTACATAGCTTCATGTTTTCATCCAAATACTGTATTGCTTGTAGCTTCCACATACTGCACCCCACAACATTACTTTTATGTTGGTTGTTATTTGGGCTGCTGAAGGCATGATTTAAAGCAGTTTTGGTGAATTAGAAACAAAAACCGTTTTTTTGCAAAAAAGTATGGTGCTAAGTGTAGATAGCTTCATTATTTGAAAAGTAGATAGCTTCATGTTTTCATCCAAATACTGTATTGCTTGTAGCTTCCACATACTACACGCCACAACATTACTTTTATGTTGGTTGTTATTTGGGTTGCTGAAGGCATGATTTAAAGCAGTTTTGGTGAATTAGAAACAAAAAAAGTTTTTTTGCAAAAAAGTATGGTGCTAAGTGTAGATAGCTTCATATTTTCATCCAAATACTTTATTTCGTGTAGATTCCACATACTGCATCCCACAACATTACTTTTATGTTGGTTGTTATTTGGGCTGCTGAAGGCATGATTTAAAGCAGTTTTGGTGAATTAGAAACAAAAAAAGTTTTTTTGCAAAAAAGTATGGTGCTAAGTGTAGATAGCTTCATTATTTGAAAAGTAGATAGCTTCATGTTTTCATCCAAATACTGTATTGCTTGTAGCTTCCACATACTACACCCCACAACATTACTTTTATGTTGGTTGTTATTTGGGCTGCTGAAGGCATGATTTAAAGCAGTTTTGGTGAATTAGAAACAAAAAAGTTTTTTTGCAAAAAAGTATGGTGCTAAGTGTAGATAGCTTCATGCTTTCATCCAAATACTGTATTGCTTGTAGCTTCCACACACTGCACCCCACAACATTACTTTTATGTTGGTTGTTATTTGGGCTGCTGAAGGCATGATTTAAAGCAGTTTTGGTGAATTAGAAATAAAAAAAGTTTTTTTGCAAAAAAGTATGGTGCTAAGTGTAGATAGCTTCATGTTTTCATGCAAATACTGTATTGCTTGTAGCTTCCACATACTGCACCCCACAACATTACTTTTATGTTGGTTGTTATTTGGGCTGCTAAAAGCATGCTTTAAAGCAGTTTTGGTGAATTAGAAACAAAAAAAGTTTTTTTGCAAAAAAGTATGGTGCTAAGTGTAGATAGCTTCATGTTTTCATCCAAATACTGTATTGCTTGTAGCTTCCACATACTGCACCCCACAACATTACTTTTATGTTGGTTGTTATTTGGACTGCTGAAGGCATGATTTAAAGCAGTTTTGGTGAATTAGAAACAAAAAAGGTTTTTTTGCAAAAAAGTATGGTGCTAAGTGTACATAGCTTCATGTTTTCATCCAAATACTGTATTGCTTGTAGCTTCCACATACTGCACCCCACAACATTACTTTTATGTTGGTTGTTATTTGGGCTGCTGAAGGCATGATTTAAAGCAGTTTTGGTGAATTAGAAACAAAAAAAGTTTTTTTGCAAAAAAGTATGGTGCTAAGTGTAGATAGCTTCATTATTTGAAAAGTAGATAGCTTCATGTTTTCATCCAAATACTGTATTGCTTGTAGCTTCCACATACTACACCCCACAACATTACTTTTATGTTGGTTGTTATTTGGGTTGCTGAAGGCATGATTTAAAGCAGTTTTGGTGAATTAGAAACAAAAAAAGTTTTTTTGCAAAAAAGTATGGTGCTAAGTGTAGATAGCTTCATATTTTCATCCAAATACTTTATTTCGTGTAGATTCCACATACTGCATCCCACAACATTACTTTTATGTTGGTTGTTATTTGGGCTGCTGAAGGCATGATTTAAAGCAGTTTTGGTGAATTAGAAACAAAAAAAGTTTTTTTGCAAAAAAGTATGGTGCTAAGTGTAGATAGCTTCATTATTTGAAAAGTAGATAGCTTCATGTTTTCATCCAAATACTGTATTGCTTGTAGCTTCCACATACTACACCCCACAACATTACTTTTATGTTGGTTGTTATTTGGGCTGCTGAAGGCATGATTTAAAGCAGTTTTGGTGAATTAGAAACAAAAAAAGTTTTTTTGCAAAAAAGTATGGTGCTAAGTGTAGATAGCTTCATGCTTTCATCCAAATACTGTATTGCTTGTAGCTTCCACACACTGCACCCCACAACATTACTTTTATGTTGGTTGTTATTTGGGCTGCTGAAGGCATGATTTAAAGCAGTTTTGGTGAATTAGAAATAAAAAAAGTTTTTTTGCAAAAAAGTATGGTGCTAAGTGTAGATAGCTTCATGTTTTCATGCAAATACTGTATTGCTTGTAGCTTCCACATACTGCACCCCACAACATTACTTTTATGTTGGTTGTTATTTGGGCTGCTAAAAGCATGCTTTAAAGCAGTTTTGGTGAATTAGAAACAAAAAAAGTTTTTTTGCAAAAAAGTATGGTGCTAAGTGTAGATAGCTTCATTATTTGAAAAGTAGATAGCTTCATGTTTTCATCCAAATACTGTATTGCTTGTAGCTTCCACATACTGCACCCCACAACATTACTTTTATGTTGGTTGTTATTTGGGCTGCTGAAGGCATGATTTAAAGCAGTTTTGGTGAATTAGAAACAAAAAAAGTTTTTTTGCAAAAAAGTATGGTGCTAAGTGTAGATAGCTTCATGTTTTCACCCCACAACATTACTTTTATGTTGGTTGTTATTTGGGCTGCTGAAGGCATGATTTAAAGCAGTTTTGGTGAATTAGAAACAAAAAAAGTTTTTTTGCAAAATAGTATGGTGCTAAGTGTAGATAGCTTCATGTTTTCATCCAAATACTGGATTGCATGTAGCTTCCACACACTGCACCCCACAACATTACTTTTATGTTGGTTGTTATTTGGGCTGCTGAAGGCATGATTTAAAGCAGTTTTGGTGAATTAGAAACAAAAAAAGGTTTTTTGCAAAAAAGTATGGTGCTAAGTGTAGATAGCTTCATTATTTGAAAAGTAGATAGCTTCATGTTTTCATCCAAATACTGTATTGCTTGTAGCTTCCACATACTACACCCCACAACATTACTTTTATGTTGGTTGTTATTTGGGCTGCTGAAGGCATGATTTAAAGCAGTTTTGGTGAATTAGAAACAAAAAAAGTTTTTTTGCAAAAAAGTATGGTGCTAAGTGTAGATAGCTTCATGTTTTCATCCAAATACTTTATTTCGTGTAGATTCCACATACTGCATCCCACAACATTACTTTTATGTTGGTTGTTATTTGGGCTGCTGAAGGCATGATTTAAAGCAGTTTTGGTGAATTAGAAACAAAAAAAGGTTTTTTGCAAAAAAGTATGGTGCTAAGTGTAGATAGCTTCATTATTTGAAAAGTAGATAGCTTCATGTTTTCATCCAAATACTGTATTGCTTGTAGCTTCCACATACTACACCCCACAACATTACTTTTATGTTGGTTGTTATTTGGGCTGCTGAAGGCATGATTTAAAGCAGTTTTGGTGAATTAGAAACAAAAAAAGTTTTTTTGCAAAAAAGTATGGTGCTAAGTGTAGATAGCTTCATTATTTGAAAAGTAGATAGCTTCATGTTTTCATCCAAATACTGTATTGCTTGTAGCTTCCACATACTACACCCCACAACATTACTTTTATGTTGGTTGTTATTTGGGCTGCTGAAGGCATGATTTAAAGCAGTTTTGGTGAATTAGAAACAAAAAAAGTTTTTTTGCAAAAAAGTATGGTGCTAAGTGTAGATAGCTTCATATTTTCATCCAAATACTTTATTTCGTGTAGATTCCACATACTGCATCCCACAACATTACTTTTATGTTGGTTGTTATTTGGGCTGCTGAAGGCATGCTTTAAAGCAGTTTTGGTGAATTAGAAACAAAAAAAGTTTTTTTGCAAAAAAGTATGGTGCTAAGTGTAGATAGCTTCATGTTTTCATCCAAATACTGTATTGCTTGTAGCTTCCACATACTGCACCCCACAACATTACTTTTATGTTGGTTGTTATTTGGGCTGCTGAAGGCATGATTTAAAGCAGTTTTGGTGAATTAGAAACAAAAAAAGTTTTTTTGCAAAAAAGTATGGTGCTAAGTGTACATAGCTTCATGTTTTCATCCAAATACTGTATTGCTTGTAGCTTCCACATACTGCACCCCACAACATTACTTTTATGTTGGTTGTTATTTGGGCTGCTGAAGGCATGATTTAAAGCAGTTTTGGTGAATTAGAAACAAAAAAAGTTTTTTTGCAAAAAAGTATGGTGCTAAGTGTAGATAGCTTCATTATTTGAAAAGTAGATAGCTTCATGTTTTCATCCAAATACTGTATTGCTTGTAGCTTCCACATACTGCACCCCACAACATTACTTTTATGTTGGTTGTTATTTGGGCTGCTGAAGGCATGATTTAAAGCAGTTTTGGTGAATTAGAAACAAAAAAAGTTTTTTTGCAAAAAAGTATGGTGCTAAGTGTAGATAGCTTCATGTTTTCATCCAAATACTGGATTGCTTGTAGCTTCCACACACTGCACCCCACAACATTACTTTTATGTTGGTTGTTATTTGGGCTGCTGAAGGCATGATTTAAAGCAGTTTTGGTGAACTAGAAACAAAAAAAGTTTTTTTGCAAAAAAGTATGGTGCTAAGTGTAGATAGCTTCATTATTTGAAAAGTAGATAGCTTCATGTTTTCATCCAAATACTGTATTGCTTGTAGCTTCCACATACTGCACCCCACAACATTACTTTTATGTTGGTTGTTATTTGGGCTACTGAAGGCATGATTTAAAGCAGTTTTGGTGAATTAGAAACAAAAAAAGTTTTTTTGCAAAAAAGTATGGTGCTAAGTGTAGATAGCTTCATGTTTTCATCCAAATACTGTATTGCTTGTAGCTTCCACATACTACACCCCACAACATTACTTTTATGTTGGTTGTTATTTGGGCTGCTGAAGGCATGATTTAAAGCAGTTTTGGTGAATTAGAAACAAAAAAAGTTTTTTTGCAAAAAAGTATGGTGCTAAGTGTAGATAGCTTCATTATTTGAAAAGTAGATAGCTTCATGTTTTCATCCAAATACTGTATTGCTTGTAGCTTCCACATACTACACCCCACAACATTACTTTTATGTTGGTTGTTATTTGGGTTGCTGAAGGCATGATTTAAAGCAGTTTTGGTGAATTAGAAACAAAAAAAGTTTTTTTGCAAAAAAGTATGGTGCTAAGTGTAGATAGCTTCATATTTTCATCCAAATACTTTATTTCGTGTAGATTCCACATACTGCATCCCACAACATTACTTTTATGTTGGTTGTTATTTGGGCTGCTGAAGGCATGATTTAAAGCAGTTTTGGTGAATTAGAAACAAAAAAAGTTTTTTTGCAAAAAAGTATGGTGCTAAGTGTAGATAGCTTCATTATTTGAAAAGTAGATAGCTTCATGTTTTCATCCAAATACTGTATTGCTTGTAGCTTCCACATACTACACCCCACAACATTACTTTTTATGTTGGTTGTTATTTGGGCTGCTAAAAGCATGCTTTAAAGCAGTTTTGGTGAATTAGAAACAAAAAAAGTTTTTTTGCAAAAAAGTATGGTGCTAAGTGTAGATAGCTTCATGTTTTCATCCAAATACTGTATTGCTTGTAGCTTCCACATACTGCACCCCACAACATTACTTTTATGTTGGTTGTTATTTGGACTGCTGAAGGCATGATTTAAAGCAGTTTTGGTGAATTAGAAACAAAAAAGGTTTTTTTGCAAAAAAGTATGGTGCTAAGTGTACATAGCTTCATGTTTTCATCCAAATACTGTATTGCTTGTAGTTTCCACATACTGCACCCCACAACATTACTTTTATGTTGGTTGTTATTTGGGCTGCTGAAGGCATGATTTAAAGCAGTTTTGGTGAATTAGAAACAAAAAAAGTTTTTTTGCAAAAAAGTATGGTGCTAAGTGTAGATAGCTTCATTATTTGAAAAGTAGATAGCTTCATGTTTTCATCCAAATACTGTATTGCTTGTAGCTTCCACATACTACACCCCACAACATTACTTTTATGTTGGTTGTTATTTGGGTTGCTGAAGGCATGATTTAAAGCAGTTTTGGTGAATTAGAAAGAAAAAAAGTTTTTTTGCAAAAAAGTATGGTGCTAAGTGTAGATAGCTTCATATTTTCATCCAAATACTTTATTGCGTGTAGATTCCACATACTGCATCCCACAACATTACTTTTATGTTGGTTGTTATTTGGGCTGCTGAAGGCATGATTTAAAGCAGTTTTGGTGAATTAGAAACAAAAAAAGTTTTTTTGCAAAAAAGTATGGTGCTAAGTGTAGATAGCTTCATTATTTGAAAAGTAGATAGCTTCATGTTTTCATCCAAATACTGTATTGCTTGTAGCTTCCACATACTACACCCCACAACATTACTTTTATGTTGGTTGTTATTTGGGCTGCTGAAGGCATGATTTAAAGCAGTTTTGGTGAATTAGAAACAAAAAAGTTTTTTTGCAAAAAAGTATGGTGCTAAGTGTAGATAGCTTCATGCTTTCATCCAAATACTGTATTGCTTGTAGCTTCCACACACTGCACCCCACAACATTACTTTTATGTTGGTTGTTATTTGGGCTGCTGAAGGCATGATTTAAAGCAGTTTTGGTGAATTAGAAATAAAAAAAGTTTTTTTGCAAAAAAGTATGGTGCTAAGTGTAGATAGCTTCATGTTTTCATGCAAATACTGTATTGCTTGTAGCTTCCACATACTGCACCCCACAACATTACTTTTATGTTGGTTGTTATTTGGGCTGCTAAAAGCATGCTTTAAAGCAGTTTTGGTGAATTAGAAACAAAAAAAGTTTTTTTGCAAAAAAGTATGGTGCTAAGTGTAGATAGCTTCATGTTTTCATCCAAATACTGTATTGCTTGTAGCTTCCACATACTGCACCCCACAACATTACTTTTATGTTGGTTGTTATTTGGACTGCTGAAGGCATGATTTAAAGCAGTTTTGGTGAATTAGAAACAAAAAAGGTTTTTTTGCAAAAAAGTATGGTGCTAAGTGTACATAGCTTCATGTTTTCATCCAAATACTGTATTGCTTGTAGCTTCCACATACTGCACCCCACAACATTACTTTTATGTTGGTTGTTATTTGGGCTGCTGAAGGCATGATTTAAAGCAGTTTTGGTGAATTAGAAACAAAAAAAGTTTTTTTGCAAAAAAGTATGGTGCTAAGTGTAGATAGCTTCATTATTTGAAAAGTAGATAGCTTCATGTTTTCATCCAAATACTGTATTGCTTGTAGCTTCCACATACTACACCCCACAACATTACTTTTATGTTGGTTGTTATTTGGGTTGCTGAAGGCATGATTTAAAGCAGTTTTGGTGAATTAGAAACAAAAAAAGTTTTTTTGCAAAAAAGTATGGTGCTAAGTGTAGATAGCTTCATATTTTCATCCAAATACTTTATTTCGTGTAGATTCCACATACTGCATCCCACAACATTACTTTTATGTTGGTTGTTATTTGGGCTGCTGAAGGCATGATTTAAAGCAGTTTTGGTGAATTAGAAACAAAAAAAGTTTTTTTGCAAAAAAGTATGGTGCTAAGTGTAGATAGCTTCATTATTTGAAAAGTAGATAGCTTCATGTTTTCATCCAAATACTGTATTGCTTGTAGCTTCCACATACTACACCCCACAACATTACTTTTATGTTGGTTGTTATTTGGGCTGCTGAAGGCATGATTTAAAGCAGTTTTGGTGAATTAGAAACAAAAAAAGTTTTTTTGCAAAAAAGTATGGTGCTAAGTGTAGATAGCTTCATGCTTTCATCCAAATACTGTATTGCTTGTAGCTTCCACACACTGCACCCCACAACATTACTTTTATGTTGGTTGTTATTTGGGTTGCTGAAGGCATGATTTAAAGCAGTTTTGGTGAATTAGAAACAAAAAAAGTTTTTTTGCAAAAAAGTATGGTGCTAAGTGTAGATAGCTTCATATTTTCATCCAAATACTTTATTGCGTGTAGATTCCACATACTGCATCCCACAACATTACTTTTATGTTGGTTGTTATTTGGGCTGCTGAAGGCATGATTTAAAGCAGTTTTGGTGAATTAGAAACAAAAAAAGTTTTTTTGCAAAAAAGTATGGTGCTAAGTGTAGATAGCTTCATGCTTTCATCCAAATACTGTATTGCTTGTAGCTTCCACACACTGCACCCCACAACATTACTTTTATGTTGGTTGTTATTTGGGCTGCTGAAGGCATGATTTAAAGCAGTTTTGGTGAATTAGAAATAAAAAAAGTTTTTTTGCAAAAAAGTATGGTGCTAAGTGTAGATAGCTTCATGTTTTCATGCAAATACTGTATTGCTTGTAGCTTCCACATACTGCACCCCACAACATTACTTTTATGTTGGTTGTTATTTGGGCTGCTAAAAGCATGCTTTAAAGCAGTTTTGGTGAATTAGAAACAAAAAAAGTTTTTTTGCAAAAAAGTATGGTGCTAAGTGTAGATAGCTTCATGTTTTCATCCAAATACTGTATTGCTTGTAGCTTCCACATACTGCACCCCACAACATTACTTTTATGTTGGTTGTTATTTGGACTGCTGAAGGCATGATTTAAAGCAGTTTTGGTGAATTAGAAACAAAAAAGGTTTTTTTGCAAAAAAGTATGGTGCTAAGTGTACATAGCTTCATGTTTTCATCCAAATACTGTATTGCTTGTAGCTTCCACATACTGCACCCCACAACATTACTTTTATGTTGGTTGTTATTTGGGCTGCTGAAGGCATGATTTAAAGCAGTTTTGGTGAATTAGAAACAAAAAAAGTTTTTTTGCAAAAAAGTATGGTGCTAAGTGTAGATAGCTTCATTATTTGAAAAGTAGATAGCTTCATGTTTTCATCCAAATACTGTATTGCTTGTAGCTTCCACATACTACACCCCACAACATTACTTTTATGTTGGTTGTTATTTGGGTTGCTGAAGGCATGATTTAAAGCAGTTTTGGTGAATTAGAAACAAAAAAAGTTTTTTTGCAAAAAAGTATGGTGCTAAGTGTAGATAGCTTCATATTTTCATCCAAATACTTTATTTCGTGTAGATTCCACATACTGCATCCCACAACATTACTTTTATGTTGGTTGTTATTTGGGCTGCTGAAGGCATGATTTAAAGCAGTTTTGGTGAATTAGAAACAAAAAAAGTTTTTTTGCAAAAAAGTATGGTGCTAAGTGTAGATAGCTTCATTATTTGAAAAGTAGATAGCTTCATGTTTTCATCCAAATACTGTATTGCTTGTAGCTTCCACATACTACACCCCACAACATTACTTTTATGTTGGTTGTTATTTGGGCTGCTGAAGGCATGATTTAAAGCAGTTTTGGTGAATTAGAAACAAAAAAGTTTTTTTGCAAAAAAGTATGGTGCTAAGTGTAGATAGCTTCATGCTTTCATCCAAATACTGTATTGCTTGTAGCTTCCACACACTGCACCCCACAACATTACTTTTATGTTGGTTGTTATTTGGGCTGCTGAAGGCATGATTTAAAGCAGTTTTGGTGAATTAGAAACAAAAAAAGTTTTTTTGCAAAAAAGTATGGTGCTAAGTGTAGATAGCTTCATTATTTGAAAAGTAGATAGCTTCATGTTTTCATCCAAATACTGTATTGCTTGTAGCTTCCACATACTGCACCCCACAACATTACTTTTATGTTGGTTGTTATTTGGGCTGCTGAAGGCATGATTTAAAGCAGTTTTGGTGAATTAGAAACAAAAAAAGTTTTTTTGCAAAAAAGTATGGTGCTAAGTGTAGATAGCTTCATGTTTTCACCCCACAACATTACTTTTATGTTGGTTGTTATTTGGGCTGCTGAAGGCATGATTTAAAGCAGTTTTGGTGAATTAGAAACAAAAAAAGTTTTTTTGCAAAAAAGTATGGTGCTAAGTGTAGATAGCTTCATGTTTTCATCCAAATACTGGATTGCATGTAGCTTCCACACACTGCACCCCACAACATTACTTTTATGTTGGTTGTTATTTGGGCTGCTGAAGGCATGATTTAAAGCAGTTTTGGTGAATTAGAAACAAAAAAAGGTTTTTTGCAAAAAAGTTTGGTGCTAAGTGTAGATAGCTTCATTATTTGAAAAGTAGATAGCTTCATGTTTTCATCCAAATACTGTATTGCTTGTAGCTTCCACATACTACACCCCACAACATT
The DNA here is from genome assembly GCF_027358695.1 of Spea bombifrons. NCBI lineage: Eukaryota > Metazoa > Chordata > Amphibia > Anura > Pelobatidae > Spea > Spea bombifrons. The sequence continues at coordinate 22,408,023 of NC_071093.1, forward strand.
ACTTTTATGTTGGTTGTTATTTGGGCTGCTGAAGGCATGATTTAAAGCAGTTTTGGTGAATTAGAAACAAAAAAAGTTTTTTTGCAAAAAAGTATGGTGCTAAGTGTAGATAGCTTCATGTTTTCATCCAAATACTTTATTTCGTGTAGATTCCACATACTGCATCCCACAACATTACTTTTATGTTGGTTGTTATTTGGGCTGCTGAAGGCATGATTTAAAGCAGTTTTGGTGAATTAGAAACAAAAAAAGGTTTTTTGCAAAAAAGTATGGTGCTAAGTGTAGATAGCTTCATTATTTGAAAAGTAGATAGCTTCATGTTTTCATCCAAATACTGTATTGCTTGTAGCTTCCACATACTACACCCCACAACATTACTTTTATGTTGGTTGTTATTTGGGCTGCTGAAGGCATGATTTAAAGCAGTTTTGGTGAATTAGAAACAAAAAAAGGTTTTTTGCAAAAAAGTATGGTGCTAAGTGTAGATAGCTTCATTATTTGAAAAGTAGATAGCTTCATGTTTTCATCCAAATACTGTATTGCTTGTAGCTTCCACATACTACACCCCACAACATTACTTTTATGTTGGTTGTTATTTGGGCTGCTGAAGGCATGATTTAAAGCAGTTTTGGTGAATTAGAAACAAAAAAAGTTTTTTTGCAAAAAAGTATGGTGCTAAGTGTAGATAGCTTCATATTTTCATCCAAATACTTTATTTCGTGTAGATTCCACATACTGCATCCCACAACATTACTTTTATGTTGGTTGTTATTTGGGCTGCTGAAGGCATGCTTTAAAGCAGTTTTGGTGAATTAGAAACAAAAAAAGTTTTTTTGCAAAAAAGTATGGTGCTAAGTGTAGATAGCTTCATGTTTTCATCCAAATACTGTATTGCTTGTAGCTTCCACATACTGCACCCCACAACATTACTTTAATGTTGGTTGTTATTTGGGCTGCTGAAGGCATGATTTAAAGCAGTTTTGGTGAATTAGAAACAAAAAAAGTTTTTTTGCAAAAAAGTATGGTGCTAAGTGTACATAGCTTCATGTTTTCATCCAAATACTGTATTGCTTGTAGCTTCCACATACTGCACCCCACAACATTACTTTTATGTTGGTTGTTATTTGGGCTGCTGAAGGCATGATTTAAAGCAGTTTTGGTGAATTAGAAACAAAAAAAGTTTTTTTGCAAAAAAGTATGGTGCTAAGTGTAGATAGCTTCATTATTTGAAAAGTAGATAGCTTCATGTTTTCATCCAAATACTGTATTGCTTGTAGCTTCCACATACTGCACCCCACAACATTACTTTTATGTTGGTTGTTATTTGGGCTGCTGAAGGCATGATTTAAAGCAGTTTTGGTGAATTAGAAACAAAAAAAGTTTTTTTGCAAAAAAGTATGGTGCTAAGTGTAGATAGCTTCATGTTTTCATCCAAATACTGGATTGCTTGTAGCTTCCACACACTGCACCCCACAACATTACTTTTATGTTGGTTGTTATTTGGGCTGCTGAAGGCATGATTTAAAGCAGTTTTGGTGAACTAGAAACAAAAAAAGTTTTTTTGCAAAAAAGTATGGTGCTAAGTGTAGATAGCTTCATTATTTGAAAAGTAGATAGCTTCATGTTTTCATCCAAATACTGTATTGCTTGTAGCTTCCACATACTGCACCCCACAACATTACTTTTATGTTGGTTGTTATTTGGGCTACTGAAGGCATGATTTAAAGCAGTTTTGGTGAATTAGAAACAAAAAAAGTTTTTTTGCAAAAAAGTATGGTGCTAAGTGTAGATAGCTTCATGTTTTCATCCAAATACTGTATTGCTTGTAGCTTCCACATACTGCACCCCACAACATTACTTTTATGTTGGTTGTTATTTGGGCTGCTGAAGGCATGATTTAAAGCAGTTTTGGTGAATTAGAAACAAAAAAAGTTTTTTTGCAAAAAAGTATGGTGCTAAGTGTAGATAGCTTCATGTTTTCATCCAAATACTGGATTGCTTGTAGCTTTCACACACTGCACCCCACAACATTACTTTTATGTTGGTTGTTATTTGGGCTGCTGAAGGCATGATTTAAAGCAGTTTTGGTGAACTAGAAACAAAAAAAGTTTTTTTGCAAAAAAGTATGGTGCTAAGTGTAGATAGCTTCATTATTTGAAAAGTAGATAGCTTCATGTTTTCATCCAAATACTGTATTGCTTGTAGCTTCCACATACTACACCCCACAACATTACTTTTATGTTGGTTGTTATTTGGGCTGCTAAAAGCATGCTTTAAAGCAGTTTTGGTGAATTAGAAACAAAAAAAGTTTTTTTGCAAAAAAGTATGGTGCTAAGTGTAGATAGCTTCATGTTTTCATCCAAATACTGTATTGCTTGTAGTTTCCACATACTGCACCCCACAACATTACTTTTATGTTGGTTGTTATTTGGACTGCTGAAGGCATGATTTAAAGCAGTTTTGGTGAATTAGAAACAAAAAAAGTTTTTTTGCAAAAAAGTATGGTGCTAAGTGTAGATAGCTTCATTATTTGAAAAGTAGATAGCTTCATGTTTTCATCCAAATACTGTATTGCTTGTAGCTTCCACATACTACACCCCACAACATTACTTTTATGTTGGTTGTTATTTGGGTTGCTGAAGGCATGATTTAAAGCAGTTTTGGTGAATTAGAAACAAAAAAAGTTTTTTTGCAAAAAAGTATGGTGCTAAGTGTAGATAGCTTCATATTTTCATCCAAATACTTTATTGCGTGTAGATTCCACATACTGCATCCCACAACATTACTTTTATGTTGGTTGTTATTTGGGCTGCTGAAGGCATGATTTAAAGCAGTTTTGGTGAATTAGAAACAAAAAAAGTTTTTTTGCAAAAAAGTATGGTGCTAAGTGTAGATAGCTTCATTATTTGAAAAGTAGATAGCTTCATGTTTTCATCCAAATACTGTATTGCTTGTAGCTTCCACATACTACACCCCACAACATTACTTTTATGTTGGTTGTTATTTGGGCTGCTGAAGGCATGATTTAAAGCAGTTTTGGTGAATTAGAAACAAAAAAGTTTTTTTGCAAAAAAGTATGGTGCTAAGTGTAGATAGCTTCATGCTTTCATCCAAATACTGTATTGCTTGTAGCTTCCACACACTGCACCCCACAACATTACTTTTATGTTGGTTGTTATTTGGGCTGCTGAAGGCATGATTTAAAGCAGTTTTGGTGAATTAGAAATAAAAAAAGTTTTTTTGCAAAAAAGTATGGTGCTAAGTGTAGATAGCTTCATGTTTTCATGCAAATACTGTATTGCTTGTAGCTTCCACATACTGCACCCCACAACATTACTTTTATGTTGGTTGTTATTTGGGCTGCTGAAGGCATGATTTAAAGCAGTTTTGGTGAATTAGAAACAAAAAAAGTTTTTTTGCAAAAAAGTATGGTGCTAAGTGTAGATAGCTTCATTATTTGAAAAGTAGATAGCTTCATGTTTTCATCCAAATACTGTATTGCTTGTAGCTTCCACATACTGCACCCCACAACATTACTTTTATGTTGGTTGTTATTTGGGCTGCTGAAGGCATGATTTAAAGCAGTTTTGGTGAATTAGAAACAAAAAAAGTTTTTTTGCAAAAAAGTATGGTGCTAAGTGTAGATAGCTTCATGTTTTCATCCAAATACTGGATTGCTTGTAGCTTCCACACACTGCACCCCACAACATTACTTTTATGTTGGTTGTTATTTGGGCTGCTGAAGGCATGATTTAAAGCAGTTTTGGTGAACTAGAAACAAAAAAAGTTTTTTTGCAAAAAAGTATGGTGCTAAGTGTAGATAGCTTCATTATTTGAAAAGTAGATAGCTTCATGTTTTCATCCAAATACTGTATTGCTTGTAGCTTCCACATACTGCACCCCACAACATTACTTTTATGTTGGTTGTTATTTGGGCTACTGAAGGCATGATTTAAAGCAGTTTTGGTGAATTAGAAACAAAAAAAGTTTTTTTGCAAAAAAGTATGGTGCTAAGTGTAGATAGCTTCATGTTTTCATCCAAATACTGTATTGCTTGTAGCTTCCACATACTGCACCCCACAACATTACTTTTATGTTGGTTGTTATTTGGGCTGCTGAAGGCATGATTTAAAGCAGTTTTGGTGAATTAGAAACAAAAAAAGTTTTTTTGCAAAAAAGTATGGTGCTAAGTGTAGATAGCTTCATGTTTTCATCCAAATACTGGATTGCTTGTAGCTTCCACACACTGCACCCCACAACATTACTTTTATGTTGGTTGTTATTTGGGCTGCTGAAGGCATGATTTAAAGCAGTTTTGGTGAACTAGAAACAAAAAAAGTTTTTTTGCAAAAAAGTATGGTGCTAAGTGTAGATAGCTTCATTATTTGAAAAGTAGATAGCTTCATGTTTTCATCCAAATACTGTATTGCTTGTAGCTTCCACATACTACACCCCACAACATTACTTTTATGTTGGTTGTTATTTGGGCTGCTGAAGGCATGATTTAAAGCAGTTTTGGTGAATTAGAAACAAAAAAAGTTTTTTTGCAAAAAAGTATGGTGCTAAGTGTAGATAGCTTCATATTTTCATCCAAATACTTTATTTCGTGTAGATTCCACATACTGCATCCCACAACATTACTTTTATGTTGGTTGTTATTTGGGCTGCTGAAGGCATGATTTAAAGCAGTTTTGGTGAATTAGAAACAAAAAAAGTTTTTTTGCAAAAAAGTATGGTGCTAAGTGTAGATAGCTTCATTATTTGAAAAGTAGATAGCTTCATGTTTTCATCCAAATACTGTATTGCTTGTAGCTTCCACATACTACACCCCACAACATTACTTTTATGTTGGTTGTTATTTGGGCTGCTGAAGGCATGATTTAAAGCAGTTTTGGTGAATTAGAAACAAAAAAAGTTTTTTTGCAAAAAAGTATGGTGCTAAGTGTAGATAGCTTCATGTTTTCATCCAAATACTGTATTGCTTGTAGCTTCCACATACTGCACCCCACAACATTACTTTTATGTTGGTTGTTATTTGGGCTGCTGAAGGCATGATTTAAAGCAGTTTTGGTGAATTAGAAACAAAAAAAGTTTTTTTGCAAAAAAGTATGGTGCTAAGTGTACATAGCTTCATGTTTTCATCCAAATACTGTATTGCTTGTAGCTTCCACATACTGCACCCCACAACATTACTTTTATGTTGGTTGTTATTTGGGCTGCTGAAGGCATGATTTAAAGCAGTTTTGGTGAATTAGAAACAAAAAAAGTTTTTTTGCAAAAAAGTATGGTGCTAAGTGTAGATAGCTTCATATTTTCATCCAAATACTTTATTTCGTGTAGATTCCACATACTGCATCCCACAACATTACTTTTATGTTGGTTGTTATTTGGGCTGCTGAAGGCATGATTTAAAGCAGTTTTGGTGAATTAGAAACAAAAAAAGTTTTTTTGCAAAAAAGTATGGTGCTAAGTGTAGATAGCTTCATTATTTGAAAAGTAGATAGCTTCATGTTTTCATCCAAATACTGTATTGCTTGTAGCTTCCACATACTACACCCCACAACATTACTTTTATGTTGGTTGTTATTTGGGCTGCTAAAAGCATGCTTTAAAGCAGTTTTGGTGAATTAGAAACAAAAAAAGTTTTTTTGCAAAAAAGTATGGTGCTAAGTGTAGATAGCTTCATGTTTTCATCCAAATACTGTATTGCTTGTAGTTTCCACATACTGCACCCCACAACATTACTTTTATGTTGGTTGTTATTTGGACTGCTGAAGGCATGATTTAAAGCAGTTTTGGTGAATTAGAAACAAAAAAAGTTTTTTTGCAAAAAAGTATGGTGCTAAGTGTAGATAGCTTCATTATTTGAAAAGTAGATAGCTTCATGTTTTCATCCAAATACTGTATTGCTTGTAGCTTCCACATACTACACCCCACAACATTACTTTTATGTTGGTTGTTATTTGGGTTGCTGAAGGCATGATTTAAAGCAGTTTTGGTGAATTAGAAACAAAAAAAGTTTTTTTGCAAAAAAGTATGGTGCTAAGTGTAGATAGCTTCATATTTTCATCCAAATACTTTATTGCGTGTAGATTCCACATACTGCATCCCACAACATTACTTTTATGTTGGTTGTTATTTGGGCTGCTGAAGGCATGATTTAAAGCAGTTTTGGTGAATTAGAAACAAAAAAAGTTTTTTTGCAAAAAAGTATGGTGCTAAGTGTAGATAGCTTCATTATTTGAAAAGTAGATAGCTTCATGTTTTCATCCAAATACTGTATTGCTTGTAGCTTCCACATACTACACCCCACAACATTACTTTTATGTTGGTTGTTATTTGGGCTGCTGAAGGCATGATTTAAAGCAGTTTTGGTGAATTAGAAACAAAAAAGTTTTTTTGCAAAAAAGTATGGTGCTAAGTGTAGATAGCTTCATGCTTTCATCCAAATACTGTATTGCTTGTAGCTTCCACACACTGCACCCCACAACATTACTTTTATGTTGGTTGTTATTTGGGCTGCTGAAGGCATGATTTAAAGCAGTTTTGGTGAATTAGAAATAAAAAAAGTTTTTTTGCAAAAAAGTATGGTGCTAAGTGTAGATAGCTTCATGTTTTCATGCAAATACTGTATTGCTTGTAGCTTCCACATACTGCACCCCACAACATTACTTTTATGTTGGTTGTTATTTGGGCTGCTAAAAGCATGCTTTAAAGCAGTTTTGGTGAATTAGAAACAAAAAAAGTTTTTTTGCAAAAAAGTATGGTGCTAAGTGTAGATAGCTTCATTATTTGAAAAGTAGATAGCTTCATGTTTTCATCCAAATACTGTATTGCTTGTAGCTTCCACATACTGCACCCCACAACATTACTTTTATGTTGGTTGTTATTTGGGCTGCTGAAGGCATGATTTAAAGCAGTTTTGGTGAATTAGAAACAAAAAAAGTTTTTTTGCAAAAAAGTATGGTGCTAAGTGTAGATAGCTTCATGTTTTCACCCCACAACATTACTTTTATGTTGGTTGTTATTTGGGCTGCTGAAGGCATGATTTAAAGCAGTTTTGGTGAATTAGAAACAAAAAAAGTTTTTTTGCAAAAAAGTATGGTGCTAAGTGTAGATAGCTTCATGTTTTCATCCAAATACTGGATTGCATGTAGCTTCCACACACTGCACCCCACAACATTACTTTTATGTTGGTTGTTATTTGGGCTGCTGAAGGTATGATTTAAAGCAGTTTTGGTGAATTAGAAACAAAAAAAGGTTTTTTGCAAAAAAGTATGGTGCTAAGTGTAGATAGCTTCATTATTTGAAAAGTAGATAGCTTCATGTTTTCATCCAAATACTGTATTGCTTGTAGCTTCCACATACTACACCCCACAACATTACTTTTATGTTGGTTGTTATTTGGGCTGCTGAAGGCATGATTTAAAGCAGTTTTGGTGAATTAGAAACAAAAAAAGTTTTTTTGCAAAAAAGTATGGTGCTAAGTGTACATAGCTTCATGTTTTCATCCAAATACTGTATTGCTTGTAGCTTCCACATACTGCACCCCACAACATTACTTTTATGTTGGTTGTTATTTGGGCTGCTGAAGGCATGATTTAAAGCAGTTTTGGTGAATTAGAAACAAAAAAAGTTTTTTTGCAAAAAAGTATGGTGCTAAGTGTAGATAGCTTCATATTTTCATCCAAATACTTTATTTCGTGTAGATTCCACATACTGCATCCCACAACATTACTTTTATGTTGGTTGTTATTTGGGCTGCTGAAGGCATGATTTAAAGCAGTTTTGGTGAATTAGAAACAAAAAAAGTTTTTTTGCAAAAAAGTATGGTGCTAAGTGTAGATAGCTTCATTATTTGAAAAGTAGATAGCTTCATGTTTTCATCCAAATACTGTATTGCTTGTAGCTTCCACATACTACACCCCACAACATTACTTTTATGTTGGTTGTTATTTGGGCTGCTAAAAGCATGCTTTAAAGCAGTTTTGGTGAATTAGAAACAAAAAAAGTTTTTTTGCAAAAAAGTATGGTGCTAAGTGTAGATAGCTTCATGTTTTCATCCAAATACTGTATTGCTTGTAGTTTCCACATACTGTACCCCACAACATTACTTTTATGTTGGTTGTTATTTGGACTGCTGAAGGCATGATTTAAAGCAGTTTTGGTGAATTAGAAACAAAAAAAGTTTTTTTGCAAAAAAGTATGGTGCTAAGTGTAGATAGCTTCATTATTTGAAAAGTAGATAGCTTCATGTTTTCATCCAAATACTGTATTGCTTGTAGCTTCCACATACTACACCCCACAACATTACTTTTATGTTGGTTGTTATTTGGGTTGCTGAAGGCATGATTTAAAGCAGTTTTGGTGAATTAGAAACAAAAAAAGTTTTTTTGCAAAAAAGTATGGTGCTAAGTGTAGATAGCTTCATATTTTCATCCAAATACTTTATTGCGTGTAGATTCCACATACTGCATCCCACAACATTACTTTTATGTTGGTTGTTATTTGGGCTGCTGAAGGCATGATTTAAAGCAGTTTTGGTGAATTAGAAACAAAAAAAGTTTTTTTGCAAAAAAGTATGGTGCTAAGTGTAGATAGCTTCATTATTTGAAAAGTAGATAGCTTCATGTTTTCATCCAAATACTGTATTGCTTGTAGCTTCCACATACTACACCCCACAACATTACTTTTATGTTGGTTGTTATTTGGGCTGCTGAAGGCATGATTTAAAGCAGTTTTGGTGAATTAGAAACAAAAAAGTTTTTTTGCAAAAAAGTATGGTGCTAAGTGTAGATAGCTTCATGCTTTCATCCAAATACTGTATTGCTTGTAGCTTCCACACACTGCACCCCACAACATTACTTTTATGTTGGTTGTTATTTGGGCTGCTGAAGGCATGATTTAAAGCAGTTTTGGTGAATTAGAAATAAAAAAAGTTTTTTTGCAAAAAAGTATGGTGCTAAGTGTAGATAGCTTCATGTTTTCATGCAAATACTGTATTGCTTGTAGCTTCCACATACTGCACCCCACAACATTACTTTTATGTTGGTTGTTATTTGGGCTGCTAAAAGCATGCTTTAACGCAGTTTTGGTGAATTAGAAACAAAAAAAGTTTTTTTGCAAAAAAGTATGGTGCTAAGTGTAGATAGCTTCATTATTTGAAAAGTAGATAGCTTCATGTTTTCATCCAAATACTGTATTGCTTGTAGCTTCCACATACTGCACCCCACAACATTACTTTTATGTTGGTTGTTATTTGGGCTGCTGAAGGCATGATTTAAAGCAGTTTTGGTGAATTAGAAACAAAAAAAGTTTTTTTGCAAAAAAGTATGGTGCTAAGTGTAGATAGCTTCATGTTTTCACCCCACAACATTACTTTTATGTTGGTTGTTATTTGGGCTGCTGAAGGCATGATTTAAAGCAGTTTTGGTGAATTAGAAACAAAAAAAGTTTTTTTGCAAAAAAGTATGGTGCTAAGTGTAGATAGCTTCATGTTTTCATCCAAATACTGGATTGCATGTAGCTTCCACACACTGCACCCCACAACATTACTTTTATGTTGGTTGTTATTTGGGCTGCTGAAGGTATGATTTAAAGCAGTTTTGGTGAATTAGAAACAAAAAAAGGTTTTTTGCAAAAAAGTATGGTGCTAAGTGTAGATAGCTTCATTATTTGAAAAGTAGATAGCTTCATGTTTTCATCCAAATACTGTATTGCTTGTAGCTTCCACATACTACACCCCACAACATTACTTTTATGTTGGTTGTTATTTGGGCTGCTGAAGGCATGATTTAAAGCAGTTTTGGTGAATTAGAAACAAAAAAAGTTTTTTTGCAAAAAAGTATGGTGCTAAGTGTAGATAGCTTCATGTTTTCATCCAAATACTTTATTTCGTGTAGATTCCACATACTGCATCCCACAACATTACTTTTATGTTGGTTGTTATTTGGGCTGCTGAAGGCATGATTTAAAGCAGTTTTGGTGAATTAGAAACAAAAAAAGGTTTTTTGCAAAAAAGTATGGTGCTAAGTGTAGATAGCTTCATTATTTGAAAAGTAGATAGCTTCATGTTTTCATCCAAATACTGTATTGCTTGTAGCTTCCACATACTACACCCCACAACATTACTTTTATGTTGGTTGTTATTTGGGCTGCTGAAGGCATGATTTAAAGCAGTTTTGGTGAATTAGAAACAAAAAAAGTTTTTTTGCAAAAAAGTATGGTGCTAAGTGTAGATAGCTTCATATTTTCATCCAAATACTTTATTTCGTGTAGATTCCACATACTGCATCCCACAACATTACTTTTATGTTGGTTGTTATTTGGGCTGCTGAAGGCATGCTTTAAAGCAGTTTTGGTGAATTAGAAACAAAAAAAGTTTTTTTGCAAAAAAGTATGGTGCTAAGTGTAGATAGCTTCATGTTTTCATCCAAATACTGTATTGCTTGTAGCTTCCACATACTGCACCCCACAACATTACTTTTATGTTGGTTGTTATTTGGGCTGCTGAAGGCATGATTTAAAGCAGTTTTGGTGAATTAGAAACAAAAAAAGTTTTTTTGCAAAAAAGTATGGTGCTAAGTGTACATAGCTTCATGTTTTCATCCAAATACTGTATTGCTTGTAGCTTCCACATACTGCACCCCACAACATTACTTTTATGTTGGTTGTTATTTGGGCTGCTGAAGGCATGATTTAAAGCAGTTTTGGTGAATTAGAAACAAAAAAAGTTTTTTTGCAAAAAAGTATGGTGCTAAGTGTAGATAGCTTCATGTTTTCATCCAAATACTGTATTGCTTGTAGCTTCCACATACTGCACCCCACAACATTACTTTTATGTTGGTTGTTATTTGGGCTGCTGAAGGCATGATTTAAAGCAGTTTTGGTGAATTAGAAACAAAAAAAGTTTTTTTGCAAAAAAGTATGGTGCTAAGTGTAGATAGCTTCATGTTTTCATCCAAATACTGGATTGCTTGTAGCTTCCACACACTGCACCCCACAACATTACTTTTATGTTGGTTGTTATTTGGGCTGCTGAAGGCATGATTTAAAGCAGTTTTGGTGAACTAGAAACAAAAAAAGTTTTTTTGCAAAAAAGTATGGTGCTAAGTGTAGATAGCTTCATGTTTTCATCCAAATACTGGATTGCTTGTAGCTTCCACACACTGCACCCCACAACATTACTTTTATGTTGGTTGTTATTTGGGCTGCTGAAGGCATGATTTAAAGCAGTTTTGGTGAACTAGAAACAAAAAAAGTTTTTTTGCAAAAAAGTATGGTGCTAAGTGTAGATAGCTTCATTATTTGAAAAGTAGATAGCTTCATGTTTTCATCCAAATACTGTGTTGCTTGTAGCTTCCACATACTGCACCCCACAACATTACTTTTATGTTGGTTGTTATTTGGGCTACTGAAGGCATGATTTAAAGCAGTTTTGGTGAATTAGAAACAAAAAAAGTTTTTTTGCAAAAAAGTATGGTGCTAAGTGTAGATAGCTTCATGTTTTCATCCAAATACTGTATTGCTTGTAGCTTCCACATACTGCACCCCACAACATTACTTTTATGTTGGTTGTTATTTGGGCTGCTGAAGGCATGATTTAAAGCAGTTTTGGTGAATTAGAAACAAAAAAAGTTTTTTTGCAAAAAAGTATGGTGCTAAGTGTAGATAGCTTCATGTTTTCATCCAAATACTGGATTGCTTGTAGCTTCCACACACTGCACCCCACAACATTACTTTTATGTTGGTTGTTATTTGGGCTGCTGAAGGCATGATTTAAAGCAGTTTTGGTGAACTAGAAACAAAAAAAGTTTTTTTGCAAAAAAGTATGGTGCTAAGTGTAGATAGCTTCATTATTTGAAAAGTAGATAGCTTCATGTTTTCATCCAAATACTGTATTGCTTGTAGCTTCCACATACTACACCCCACAACATTACTTTTATGTTGGTTGTTATTTGGGCTGCTGAAGGCATGATTTAAAGCAGTTTTGGTGAATTAGAAACAAAAAAAGTTTTTTTGCAAAAAAGTATGGTGCTAAGTGTAGATAGCTTCATATTTTCATCCAAATACTTTATTTCGTGTAGATTCCACATACTGCATCCCACAACATTACTTTTATGTTGGTTGTTATTTGGGCTGCTGAAGGCATGATTTAAAGCAGTTTTGGTGAATTAGAAACAAAAAAAGTTTTTTTGCAAAAAAGTATGGTGCTAAGTGTAGATAGCTTCATTATTTGAAAAGTAGATAGCTTCATGTTTTCATCCAAATACTGTATTGCTTGTAGCTTCCACATACTACACCCCACAACATTACTTTTATGTTGGTTGTTATTTGGGCTGCTGAAGGCATGATTTAAAGCAGTTTTGGTGAATTAGAAACAAAAAAAGTTTTTTTGCAAAAAAGTATGGTGCTAAGTGTAGATAGCTTCATGTTTTCATCCAAATACTGTATTGCTTGTAGCTTCCACATACTGCACCCCACAACATTACTTTTATGTTGGTTGTTATTTGGGCTGCTGAAGGCATGATTTAAAGCAGTTTTGGTGAATTAGAAACAAAAAAAGTTTTTTTGCAAAAAAGTATGGTGCTAAGTGTACATAGCTTCATGTTTTCATCCAAATACTGTATTGCTTGTAGCTTCCACATACTGCACCCCACAACATTACTTTTATGTTGGTTGTTATTTGGGCTGCTGAAGGCATGATTTAAAGCAGTTTTGGTGAATTAGAAACAAAAAAAGTTTTTTTGCAAAAAAGTATGGTGCTAAGTGTAGATAGCTTCATATTTTCATCCAAATACTTTATTTCGTGTAGATTCCACATACTGCATCCCACAACATTACTTTTATGTTGGTTGTTATTTGGGCTGCTGAAGGCATGATTTAAAGCAGTTTTGGTGAATTAGAAACAAAAAAAGTTTTTTTGCAAAAAAGTATGGTGCTAAGTGTAGATAGCTTCATTATTTGAAAAGTAGATAGCTTCATGTTTTCATCCAAATACTGTATTGCTTGTAGCTTCCACATACTACACCCCACAACATTACTTTTATGTTGGTTGTTATTTGGGCTGCTAAAAGCATGCTTTAAAGCAGTTTTGGTGAATTAGAAACAAAAAAAGTTTTTTTGCAAAAAAGTATGGTGCTAAGTGTAGATAGCTTCATGTTTTCATCCAAATACTGTATTGCTTGTAGTTTCCACATACTGCACCCCACAACATTACTTTTATGTTGGTTGTTATTTGGACTGCTGAAGGCATGATTTAAAGCAGTTTTGGTGAATTAGAAACAAAAAAAGTTTTTTTGCAAAAAAGTATGGTGCTAAGTGTAGATAGCTTCATTATTTGAAAAGTAGATAGCTTCATGTTTTCATCCAAATACTGTATTGCTTGTAGCTTCCACGTACTACACCCCACAACATTACTTTTATGTTGGTTGTTATTTGGGTTGCTGAAGGCATGATTTAAAGCAGTTTTGGTGAATTAGAAACAAAAAAAGTTTTTTTGCAAAAAAGTATGGTGCTAAGTGTAGATAGCTTCATATTTTCATCCAAATACTTTATTGCGTGTAGATTCCACATACTGCATCCCACAACATTACTTTTATGTTGGTTGTTATTTGGGCTGCTGAAGGCATGATTTAAAGCAGTTTTGGTGAATTAGAAACAAAAAAAGTTTTTTTGCAAAAAAGTATGGTGCTAAGTGTAGATAGCTTCATTATTTGAAAAGTAGATAGCTTCATGTTTTCATCCAAATACTGTATTGCTTGTAGCTTCCACATACTACACCCCACAACATTACTTTTATGTTGGTTGTTATTTGGGCTGCTGAAGGCATGATTTAAAGCAGTTTTGGTGAATTAGAAACAAAAAAGTTTTTTTGCAAAAAAGTATGGTGCTAAGTGTAGATAGCTTCATGCTTTCATCCAAATACTGTATTGCTTGTAGCTTCCACACACTGCACCCCACAACATTACTTTTATGTTGGTTGTTATTTGGGCTGCTGAAGGCATGATTTAAAGCAGTTTTGGTGAATTAGAAATAAAAAAAGTTTTTTTGCAAAAAAGTATGGTGCTAAGTGTAGATAGCTTCATTATTTGAAAAGTAGATAGCTTCATGTTTTCATCCAAATACTGTATTGCTTGTAGCTTCCACGTACTACACCCCACAACATTACTTTTATGTTGGTTGTTATTTGGGTTGCTGAAGGCATGATTTAAAGCAGTTTTGGTGAATTAGAAACAAAAAAAGTTTTTTTGCAAAAAAGTATGGTGCTAAGTGTAGATAGCTTCATATTTTCATCCAAATACTTTATTGCGTGTAGATTCCACATACTGCATCCCACAACATTACTTTTATGTTGGTTGTTATTTGGGCTGCTGAAGGCATGATTTAAAGCAGTTTTGGTGAATTAGAAACAAAAAAAGTTTTTTTGCAAAAAAGTATGGTGCTAAGTGTAGATAGCTTCATTATTTGAAAAGTAGATAGCTTCATGTTTTCATCCAAATACTGTATTGCTTGTAGCTTCCACATACTACACCCCACAACATTACTTTTATGTTGGTTGTTATTTGGGCTGCTGAAGGCATGATTTAAAGCAGTTTTGGTGAATTAGAAACAAAAAAGTTTTTTTGCAAAAAAGTATGGTGCTAAGTGTAGATAGCTTCATGCTTTCATCCAAATACTGTATTGCTTGTAGCTTCCACACACTGCACCCCACAACATTACTTTTATGTTGGTTGTTATTTGGGCTGCTGAAGGCATGATTTAAAGCAGTTTTGGTGAATTAGAAATAAAAAAAGTTTTTTTGCAAAAAAGTATGGTGCTAAGTGTAGATAGCTTCATGTTTTCATGCAAATACTGTATTGCTTGTAGCTTCCACATACTGCACCCCACAACATTACTTTTATGTTGGTTGTTATTTGGGCTGCTAAAAGCATGCTTTAAAGCAGTTTTGGTGAATTAGAAACAAAAAAAGTTTTTTTGCAAAAAAGTATGGTGCTAAGTGTAGATAGCTTCATTATTTGAAAAGTAGATAGCTTCATGTTTTCATCCAAATACTGTATTGCTTGTAGCTTCCACATACTGCACCCCACAACATTACTTTTATGTTGGTTGTTATTTGGGCTGCTGAAGGCATGATTTAAAGCAGTTTTGGTGAATTAGAAACAAAAAAAGTTTTTTTGCAAAAAAGTATGGTGCTAAGTGTAGATAGCTTCATGTTTTCACCCCACAACATTACTTTTATGTTGGTTGTTATTTGGGCTGCTGAAGGCATGATTTAAAGCAGTTTTGGTGAATTAGAAACAAAAAAAGTTTTTTTGCAAAAAAGTATGGTGCTAAGTGTAGATAGCTTCATGTTTTCATCCAAATACTGGATTGCATGTAGCTTCCACACACTGCACCCCACAACATTACTTTTATGTTGGTTGTTATTTGGGCTGCTGAAGGTATGATTTAAAGCAGTTTTGGTGAATTAGAAACAAAAAAAGGTTTTTTGCAAAAAAGTATGGTGCTAAGTGTAGATAGCTTCATTATTTGAAAAGTAGATAGCTTCATGTTTTCATCCAAATACTGTATTGCTTGTAGCTTCCACATACTACACCCCACAACATTACTTTTATGTTGGTTGTTATTTGGGCTGCTGAAGGCATGATTTAAAGCAGTTTTGGTGAATTAGAAACAAAAAAAGTTTTTTTGCAAAAAAGTATGGTGCTAAGTGTAGATAGCTTCATGTTTTCATCCAAATACTTTATTTCGTGTAGATTCCACATACTGCATCCCACAACATTACTTTTATGTTGGTTGTTATTTGGGCTGCTGAAGGCATGATTTAAAGCAGTTTTGGTGAATTAGAAACAAAAAAAGGTTTTTTGCAAAAAAGTATGGTGCTAAGTGTAGATAGCTTCATTATTTGAAAAGTAGATAGCTTCATGTTTTCATCCAAATACTGTATTGCTTGTAGCTTCCACATACTACACCCCACAACATTACTTTTATGTTGGTTGTTATTTGGGCTGCTGAAGGCATGATTTAAAGCAGTTTTGGTGAATTAGAAACAAAAAAAGTTTTTTTGCAAAAAAGTATGGTGCTAAGTGTAGATAGCTTCATATTTTCATCCAAATACTTTATTTCGTGTAGATTCCACATACTGCATCCCACAACATTACTTTTATGTTGGTTGTTATTTGGGCTGCTGAAGGCATGCTTTAAAGCAGTTTTGGTGAATTAGAAACAAAAAAAGTTTTTTTGCAAAAAAGTATGGTGCTAAGTGTAGATAGCTTCATGTTTTCATCCAAATACTGTATTGCTTGTAGCTTCCACATACTGCACCCCACAACATTACTTTTATGTTGGTTGTTATTTGGGCTGCTGAAGGCATGATTTAAAGCAGTTTTGGTGAATTAGAAACAAAAAAAGTTTTTTTGCAAAAAAGTATGGTGCTAAGTGTACATAGCTTCATGTTTTCATCCAAATACTGTATTGCTTGTAGCTTCCACATACTGCACCCCACAACATTACTTTTATGTTGGTTGTTATTTGGGCTGCTGAAGGCATGATTTAAAGCAGTTTTGGTGAATTAGAAACAAAAAAAGTTTTTTTGCAAAAAAGTATGGTGCTAAGTGTAGATAGCTTCATTATTTGAAAAGTAGATAGCTTCATGTTTTCATCCAAATACTGTATTGCTTGTAGCTTCCACATACTGCACCCCACAACATTACTTTTATGTTGGTTGTTATTTGGGCTGCTGAAGGCATGATTTAAAGCAGTTTTGGTGAATTAGAAACAAAAAAAGTTTTTTTGCAAAAAAGTATGGTGCTAAGTGTAGATAGCTTCATGTTTTCATCCAAATACTGGATTGCTTGTAGCTTCCACACACTGCACCCCACAACATTACTTTTATGTTGGTTGTTATTTGGGCTGCTGAAGGCATGATTTAAAGCAGTTTTGGTGAACTAGAAACAAAAAAAGTTTTTTTGCAAAAAAGTATGGTGCTAAGTGTAGATAGCTTCATTATTTGAAAAGTAGATAGCTTCATGTTTTCATCCAAATACTGTATTGCTTGTAGCTTCCACATACTGCACCCCACAACATTACTTTTATGTTGGTTGTTATTTGGGCTACTGAAGGCATGATTTAAAGCAGTTTTGGTGAATTAGAAACAAAAAAAGTTTTTTTGCAAAAAAGTATGGTGCTAAGTGTAGATAGCTTCATGTTTTCATCCAAATACTGTATTGCTTGTAGCTTCCACATACTGCACCCCACAACATTACTTTTATGTTGGTTGTTATTTGGGCTGCTGAAGGCATGATTTAAAGCAGTTTTGGTGAATTAGAAACAAAAAAAGTTTTTTTGCAAAAAAGTATGGTGCTAAGTGTAGATAGCTTCATGTTTTCATCCAAATACTGGATTGCTTGTAGCTTCCACACACTGCACCCCACAACATTACTTTTATGTTGGTTGTTATTTGGGCTGCTGAAGGCATGATTTAAAGCAGTTTTGGTGAACTAGAAACAAAAAAAGTTTTTTTGCAAAAAAGTATGGTGCTAAGTGTAGATAGCTTCATTATTTGAAAAGTAGATAGCTTCATGTTTTCATCCAAATACTGTATTGCTTGTAGCTTCCACATACTACACCCCACAACATTACTTTTATGTTGGTTGTTATTTGGGCTGCTGAAGGCATGATTTAAAGCAGTTTTGGTGAATTAGAAACAAAAAAAGTTTTTTTGCAAAAAAGTATGGTGCTAAGTGTAGATAGCTTCATGTTTTCATCCAAATACTTTATTTCGTGTAGATTCCACATACTGCATCCCACAACATTACTTTTATGTTGGTTGTTATTTGGGCTGCTGAAGGCATGATTTATGGTAAATCAATGTTTATTAAAAGTTTTTCAACGTATTTTATACAGGGGAGGAGGGAGGGGGGAGGGGTACAGAAAGAAAAAAGGGTGGAAGACGGGGAAGGGGAACAGGCAAAAATCCCGGCATGCAGCATACAGAGAACATAACAATAAGACAGGGGCACGCAGCCAAATGTTTACAGTATTCTGACACAGTACAAAAGTCAGCACGGTCGGAAAATGACGGCACACAGCAATGAGACATCTGGTTGCTCACACCCCACCCCACCCCATAGATTCAAAGCATAGTGGGGACGCAGATGTGCCCACATCTCAGGGCAGGGCACCCGTCAGGAGGATACCAAGGTGCGGCGGCCCTGGGCCTGAGGGACCAGAAGCCCACAAGCCAATGAGCCAGAGGCTCCGAGCACTTGGGTCGGCGCCCCTGCCAAGCGCGGAGCGTGGTGTCGACGGGAGAGCTGCGCATCAGGTGAATACGGCACAGGAACAAAATAGAGGGTGCAGGAGCGAGGGAGCATAGGGCGAACCGCGCCTGCGTGACCGTAAGGAAGCCCACGACTCGGGTGCGTCGAATCCAAGCGCGGTAGCAAAGGGGGCACTGGGTGCCGGGAGCAAGCCTGAAAAGGGGGTGATAAGCGGGGCGGAGAAGGAAGGGAAAGCGCGAGAGGGGGGAAACAGAGAAGAAAGAAGGGGAAAAAAGAAAAAAAAAAAAAAAAAAAAAAAAAAGAAGGGGGGGGGGGGGGGCGGGGAGATGAGCGTGACCCGACAGACCCGGCAGAGGTCGACTTACTGACTACCGCTCAAGAGGGCGTGCCGTCCAACAGCGGGCGAAAGTGAGGGCCAGCGAGGAGTTGCAACCAGTGAAACCAGATAAGGCAGTGCTTAGTAGATCTGTCCGTCGCAGAATAGACTAGTTCCTCAAGAACTCGGCACCGCTCCACCCTCAGGACCCACTCCCGAATCGAGGGGGGAGAGGGATCTCCCCAGTGCAAAGGGATAAGGGCTTTCGCCGCGGTCAGAAGATGGCGGACCACGGAGGTTTTGTACCACGAGAGCGGGAAAGGCATATGAAGGAGGAGAAGACATTCAGGCGTGAAGGGAACATCCCTGTCAGTGAGGGACCGAATATGGGAATGTATAGCGGACCAGTAGGGGACCATGCTGGGGCATGACCACCACAGGTGTAGCAGAGAACAGGGAGACTCCCCACAGCGCCAGCACTCGTCCCTCCCGTCAGGGCAATACCGAGCAGTGGTCGACGGGGGCCTGTACCACTGGGCCAGCAACTTATAAGACATCTCCTGGTCCCTACAACTCAGGGAGCAGCGATGGGTGAACAAACACACCTTCTCCCACTGTTGTTCGGAAAGGGTGATTTGCAGAGAGTCCTCCCACCTGCCCTCGTGAGGCGGGGGGGAGGGAAAGACAGCCGAGAGAAGAAGACCGTAGAGGAGCGAGATGCCGTGCGGCGGGGGCGACGCCCGGGTACACAGTGTTTCAAACGGGGTAAGGTCTCGGAGGACCTGGTGCCTACGGTGTAGCGATCGAAAGAAGTTGCCCAATTGAGCATAGCGGAAGCGTGCGAGGGCAGTGGGAGGGGAGGACCCCACCAGCGCCTCCACGGGCTGCAGGCCAGATGAGGAGAGATAAGCACGAATCCCCAGAGACCCCCTCGTGAAGGCATGATTTAAAGCAGTTTTGGTGAATTAGAAACAAAAAAAGTTTTTTTGCAAAAAAGTATGGTGCTAAGTGTAGATAGCTTCATATTTTCATCCAAATACTTTATTTCGTGTAGATTCCACATACTGCATCCCACAACATTACTTTTATGTTGGTTGTTATTTGGGCTGCTGAAGGCATGATTTAAAGCAGTTTTGGTGAATTAGAAACAAAAAAAGTTTTTTTGCAAAAAAGTATGGTGCTAAGTGTAGATAGCTTCATTATTTGAAAAGTAGATAGCTTCATGTTTTCATCCAAATACTGTATTGCTTGTAGCTTCCACATACTACACCCCACAACATTACTTTTATGTTGGTTGTTATTTGGGCTGCTGAAGGCATGATTTAAAGCAGTTTTGGTGAATTAGAAACAAAAAAGTTTTTTTGCAAAAAAGTATGGTGCTAAGTGTAGATAGCTTCATGCTTTCATCCAAATACTGTATTGCTTGTAGCTTCCACACACTGCACCCCACAACATTACTTTTATGTTGGTTGTTATTTGGGCTGCTGAAGGCATGATTTAAAGCAGTTTTGGTGAATTAGAAATAAAAAAAGTTTTTTTGCAAAAAAGTATGGTGCTAAGTGTAGATAGCTTCATGTTTTCATGCAAATACTGTATTGCTTGTAGCTTCCACATACTGCACCCCACAACATTACTTTTATGTTGGTTGTTATTTGGGCTGCTAAAAGCATGCTTTAAAGCAGTTTTGGTGAATTAGAAACAAAAAAAGTTTTTTTGCAAAAAAGTATGGTGCTAAGTGTAGATAGCTTCATGTTTTCATCCAAATACTGTATTGCTTGTAGCTTCCACATACTGCACCCCACAACATTACTTTTATGTTGGTTGTTATTTGGACTGCTGAAGGCATGATTTAAAGCAGTTTTGGTGAATTAGAAACAAAAAAGGTTTTTTTGCAAAAAAGTATGGTGCTAAGTGTACATAGCTTCATGTTTTCATCCAAATACTGTATTGCTTGTAGCTTCCACATACTGCACCCCACAACATTACTTTTATGTTGGTTGTTATTTGGGCTGCTGAAGGCATGATTTAAAGCAGTTTTGGTGAATTAGAAACAAAAAAAGTTTTTTTGCAAAAAAGTATGGTGCTAAGTGTAGATAGCTTCATTATTTGAAAAGTAGATAGCTTCATGTTTTCATCCAAATACTGTATTGCTTGTAGCTTCCACATACTACACCCCACAACATTACTTTTATGTTGGTTGTTATTTGGGTTGCTGAAGGCATGATTTAAAGCAGTTTTGGTGAATTAGAAACAAAAAAAGTTTTTTTGCAAAAAAGTATGGTGCTAAGTGTAGATAGCTTCATATTTTCATCCAAATACTTTATTGCGTGTAGATTCCACATACTGCATCCCACAACATTACTTTTATGTTGGTTGTTATTTGGGCTGCTGAAGGCATGATTTAAAGCAGTTTTGGTGAATTAGAAACAAAAAAAGTTTTTTTGCAAAAAAGTATGGTGCTAAGTGTAGATAGCTTCATTATTTGAAAAGTAGATAGCTTCATGTTTTCATCCAAATACTGTATTGCTTGTAGCTTCCACATACTACACCCCACAACATTACTTTTATGTTGGTTGTTATTTGGGCTGCTGAAGGCATGATTTAAAGCAGTTTTGGTGAATTAGAAACAAAAAAGTTTTTTGCAAAAAAGTATGGTGCTAAGTGTAGATAGCTTCATGCTTTCATCCAAATACTGTATTGCTTGTAGCTTCCACACACTGCACCCCACAACATTACTTTTATGTTGGTTGTTATTTGGGCTGCTGAAGGCATGATTTAAAGCAGTTTTGGTGAATTAGAAATAAAAAAAGTTTTTTTGCAAAAAAGTATGGTGCTAAGTGTAGATAGCTTCATGTTTTCATGCAAATACTGTATTGCTTGTAGCTTCCACATACTGCACCCCACAACATTACTTTTATGTTGGTTGTTATTTGGGCTGCTAAAAGCATGCTTTAAAGCAGTTTTGGTGAATTAGAAACAAAAAAAGTTTTTTTGCAAAAAAGTATGGTGCTAAGTGTAGATAGCTTCATGTTTTCATCCAAATACTGTATTGCTTGTAGCTTCCACATACTGCACCCCACAACATTACTTTTATGTTGGTTGTTATTTGGACTGCTGAAGGCATGATTTAAAGCAGTTTTGGTGAATTAGAAACAAAAAAGGTTTTTTTGCAAAAAAGTATGGTGCTAAGTGTACATAGCTTCATGTTTTCATCCAAATACTGTATTGCTTGTAGCTTCCACATACTGCACCCCACAACATTACTTTTATGTTGGTTGTTATTTGGGCTGCTGAAGGCATGATTTAAAGCAGTTTTGGTGAATTAGAAACAAAAAAAGTTTTTTTGCAAAAAAGTATGGTGCTAAGTGTAGATAGCTTCATTATTTGAAAAGTAGATAGCTTCATGTTTTCATCCAAATACTGTATTGCTTGTAGCTTCCACATACTACACCCCACAACATTACTTTTATGTTGGTTGTTATTTGGGTTGCTGAAGGCATGATTTAAAGCAGTTTTGGTGAATTAGAAACAAAAAAAGTTTTTTTGCAAAAAAGTATGGTGCTAAGTGTAGATAGCTTCATATTTTCATCCAAATACTTTATTGCGTGTAGATTCCACATACTGCATCCCACAACATTACTTTTATGTTGGTTGTTATTTGGGCTGCTGAAGGCATGATTTAAAGCAGTTTTGGTGAATTAGAAACAAAAAAAGTTTTTTTGCAAAAAAGTATGGTGCTAAGTGTAGATAGCTTCATTATTTGAAAAGTAGATAGCTTCATGTTTTCATCCAAATACTGTATTGCTTGTAGCTTCCACATACTACACCCCACAACATTACTTTTATGTTGGTTGTTATTTGGGCTGCTGAAGGCATGATTTAAAGCAGTTTTGGTGAATTAGAAACAAAAAAGTTTTTTGCAAAAAAGTATGGTGCTAAGTGTAGATAGCTTCATGCTTTCATCCAAATACTGTATTGCTTGTAGCTTCCACACACTGCACCCCACAACATTACTTTTATGTTGGTTGTTATTTGGGCTGCTGAAGGCATGATTTAAAGCAGTTTTGGTGAATTAGAAATAAAAAAAGTTTTTTTGCAAAAAAGTATGGTGCTAAGTGTAGATAGCTTCATGTTTTCATGCAAATACTGTATTGCTTGTAGCTTCCACATACTGCACCCCACAACATTACTTTTATGTTGGTTGTTATTTGGGCTGCTAAAAGCATGCTTTAAAGCAGTTTTGGTGAATTAGAAACAAAAAAAGTTTTTTTGCAAAAAAGTATGGTGCTAAGTGTAGATAGCTTCATGTTTTCATCCAAATACTGTATTGCTTGTAGCTTCCACATACTGCACCCCACAACATTACTTTTATGTTGGTTGTTATTTGGACTGCTGAAGGCATGATTTAAAGCAGTTTTGGTGAATTAGAAACAAAAAAGGTTTTTTTGCAAAAAAGTATGGTGCTAAGTGTACATAGCTTCATGTTTTCATCCAAATACTGTATTGCTTGTAGCTTCCACATACTGCACCCCACAACATTACTTTTATGTTGGTTGTTATTTGGGCTGCTGAAGGCATGATTTAAAGCAGTTTTGGTGAATTAGAAACAAAAAAAGTTTTTTTGCAAAAAAGTATGGTGCTAAGTGTAGATAGCTTCATTATTTGAAAAGTAGATAGCTTCATGTTTTCATCCAAATACTGTATTGCTTGTAGCTTCCACATACTACACCCCACAACATTACTTTTATGTTGGTTGTTATTTGGGTTGCTGAAGGCATGATTTAAAGCAGTTTTGGTGAATTAGAAACAAAAAAAGTTTTTTTGCAAAAAAGTATGGTGCTAAGTGTAGATAGCTTCATATTTTCATCCAAATACTTTATTTCGTGTAGATTCCACATACTGCATCCCACAACATTACTTTTATGTTGGTTGTTATTTGGGCTGCTGAAGGCATGATTTAAAGCAGTTTTGGTGAATTAGAAACAAAAAAAGTTTTTTTGCAAAAAAGTATGGTGCTAAGTGTAGATAGCTTCATTATTTGAAAAGTAGATAGCTTCATGTTTTCATCCAAATACTGTATTGCTTGTAGCTTCCACATACTACACCCCACAACATTACTTTTATGTTGGTTGTTATTTGGGCTGCTGAAGGCATGATTTAAAGCAGTTTTGGTGAATTAGAAACAAAAAAAGTTTTTTTGCAAAAAAGTATGGTGCTAAGTGTAGATAGCTTCATGCTTTCATCCAAATACTGTATTGCTTGTAGCTTCCACACACTGCACCCCACAACATTACTTTTATGTTGGTTGTTATTTGGGCTGCTGAAGGCATGATTTAAAGCAGTTTTGGTGAATTAGAAATAAAAAAAGTTTTTTTGCAAAAAAGTATGGTGCTAAGTGTAGATAGCTTCATGTTTTCATGCAAATACTGTATTGCTTGTAGCTTCCACATACTGCACCCCACAACATTACTTTTATGTTGGTTGTTATTTGGGCTGCTAAAAGCATGCTTTAAAGCAGTTTTGGTGAATTAGAAACAAAAAAAGTTTTTTTGCAAAAAAGTATGGTGCTAAGTGTAGATAGCTTCATTATTTGAAAAGTAGATAGCTTCATGTTTTCATCCAAATACTGTATTGCTTGTAGCTTCCACATACTGCACCCCACAACATTACTTTTATGTTGGTTGTTATTTGGGCTGCTGAAGGCATGATTTAAAGCAGTTTTGGTGAATTAGAAACAAAAAAAGTTTTTTTGCAAAAAAGTATGGTGCTAAGTGTAGATAGCTTCATGTTTTCACCCCACAACATTACTTTTATGTTGGTTGTTATTTGGGCTGCTGAAGGCATGATTTAAAGCAGTTTTGGTGAATTAGAAACAAAAAAAGTTTTTTTGCAAAAAAGTATGGTGCTAAGTGTAGATAGCTTCATGTTTTCATCCAAATACTGGATTGCATGTAGCTTCCACACACTGCACCCCACAACATTACTTTTATGTTGGTTGTTATTTGGGCTGCTGAAGGCATGATTTAAAGCAGTTTTGGTGAATTAGAAACAAAAAAAGGTTTTTTGCAAAAAAGTATGGTGCTAAGTGTAGATAGCTTCATTATTTGAAAAGTAGATAGCTTCATGTTTTCATCCAAATACTGTATTGCTTGTAGCTTCCACATACTACACCCCACAACATTACTTTTATGTTGGTTGTTATTTGGGCTGCTGAAGGCATGATTTAAAGCAGTTTTGGTGAATTAGAAACAAAAAAAGTTTTTTTGCAAAAAAGTATGGTGCTAAGTGTAGATAGCTTCATGTTTTCATCCAAATACTGGATTGCATGTAGCTTCCACACACTGCACCCCACAACATTACTTTTATGTTGGTTGTTATTTGGGCTGCTGAAGGCATGATTTAAAGCAGTTTTGGTGAATTAGAAACAAAAAAAGGTTTTTTGCAAAAAAGTATGGTGCTAAGTGTAGATAGCTTCATTATTTGAAAAGTAGATAGCTTCATGTTTTCATCCAAATACTGTATTGCTTGTAGCTTCCACATACTACACCCCACAACATTACTTTTATGTTGGTTGTTATTTGGGCTGCTGAAGGCATGATTTAAAGCAGTTTTGGTGAATTAGAAACAAAAAAAGTTTTTTTGCAAAAAAGTATGGTGCTAAGTGTAGATAGCTTCATGTTTTCATCCAAATACTTTATTTCGTGTAGATTCCACATACTGCATCCCACAACATTACTTTTATGTTGGTTGTTATTTGGGCTGCTGAAGGCATGATTTAAAGCAGTTTTGGTGAATTAGAAACAAAAAAAGGTTTTTTGCAAAAAAGTATGGTGCTAAGTGTAGATAGCTTCATTATTTGAAAAGTAGATAGCTTCATGTTTTCATCCAAATACTGTATTGCTTGTAGCTTCCACATACTACACCCCACAACATTACTTTTATGTTGGTTGTTATTTGGGCTGCTGAAGGCATGATTTAAAGCAGTTTTGGTGAATTAGAAACAAAAAAAGTTTTTTGCAAAAAAGTATGGTGCTAAGTGTAGATAGCTTCATATTTTCATCCAAATACTTTATTTCGTGTAGATTCCACATACTGCATCCCACAACATTACTTTTATGTTGGTTGTTATTTGGGCTGCTGAAGGCATGCTTTAAAGCAGTTTTGGTGAATTAGAAACAAAAAAAGTTTTTTTGCAAAAAAGTATGGTGCTAAGTGTAGATAGCTTCATGTTTTCATCCAAATACTGTATTGCTTGTAGCTTCCACATACTGCACCCCACAACATTACTTTTATGTTGGTTGTTATTTGGGCTGCTGAAGGCATGATTTAAAGCAGTTTTGGTGAATTAGAAACAAAAAAAGTTTTTTTGCAAAAAAGTATGGTGCTAAGTGTACATAGCTTCATGTTTTCATCCAAATACTGTATTGCTTGTAGCTTCCACATACTGCACCCCACAACATTACTTTTATGTTGGTTGTTATTTGGGCTGCTGAAGGCATGATTTAAAGCAGTTTTGGTGAATTAGAAACAAAAAAAGTTTTTTTGCAAAAAAGTATGGTGCTAAGTGTAGATAGCTTCATTATTTGAAAAGTAGATAGCTTCATGTTTTCATCCAAATACTGTATTGCTTGTAGCTTCCACATACTGCACCCCACAACATTACTTTTATGTTGGTTGTTATTTGGGCTGCTGAAGGCATGATTTAAAGCAGTTTTGGTGAATTAGAAACAAAAAAAGTTTTTTTGCAAAAAAGTATGGTGCTAAGTGTAGATAGCTTCATGTTTTCACCCCACAACATTACTTTTATGTTGGTTGTTATTTGGGCTGCTGAAGGCATGATTTAAAGCAGTTTTGGTGAATTAGAAACAAAAAAAGTTTTTTTGCAAAAAAGTATGGTGCTAAGTGTAGATAGCTTCATGTTTTCATCCAAATACTGGATTGCTTGTAGCTTCCACACACTGCACCCCACAACATTACTTTTATGTTGGTTGTTATTTGGGCTGCTGAAGGCATGATTTAAAGCAGTTTTGGTGAACTAGAAACAAAAAAAGTTTTTTTGCAAAAAAGTATGGTGCTAAGTGTAGATAGCTTCATTATTTGAAAAGTAGATAGCTTCATGTTTTCATCCAAATACTGTATTGCTTGTAGCTTCCACATACTGCACCCCACAACATTACTTTTATGTTGGTTGTTATTTGGGCTACTGAAGGCATGATTTAAAGCAGTTTTGGTGAATTAGAAACAAAAAAAGTTTTTTTGCAAAAAAGTATGGTGCTAAGTGTAGATAGCTTCATGTTTTCATCCAAATACTGTATTGCTTGTAGCTTCCACATACTGCACCCCACAACATTACTTTTATGTTGGTTGTTATTTGGGCTGCTGAAGGCATGATTTAAAGCAGTTTTGGTGAATTAGAAACAAAAAAAGTTTTTTTGCAAAAAAGTATGGTGCTAAGTGTAGATAGCTTCATGTTTTCATCCAAATACTGGATTGCTTGTAGCTTCCACACACTGCACCCCACAACATTACTTTTATGTTGGTTGTTATTTGGGCTGCTGAAGGCATGATTTAAAGCAGTTTTGGTGAACTAGAAACAAAAAAAGTTTTTTGCAAAAAAGTATGGTGCTAAGTGTAGATAGCTTCATTATTTGAAAAGTAGATAGCTTCATGTTTTCATCCAAATACTGTATTGCTTGTAGCTTCCACATACTACACCCCACAACATTACTTTTATGTTGGTTGTTATTTGGGCTGCTGAAGGCATGATTTAAAGCAGTTTTGGTGAATTAGAAACAAAAAAAGTTTTTTTGCAAAAAAGTATGGTGCTAAGTGTAGATAGCTTCATGTTTTCATCCAAATACTTTATTTCGTGTAGATTCCACATACTGCATCCCACAACATTACTTTTATGTTGGTTGTTATTTGGGCTGCTGAAGGCATGATTTAAAGCAGTTTTGGTGAATTAGAAACAAAAAAAGTTTTTTTGCAAAAAAGTATGGTGCTAAGTGTAGATAGCTTCATTATTTGAAAAGTAGATAGCTTCATGTTTTCATCCAAATACTGTATTGCTTGTAGCTTCCACATACTACACCCCACAACATTACTTTTATGTTGGTTGTTATTTGGGCTGCTGAAGGCATGATTTAAAGCAGTTTTGGTGAATTAGAAACAAAAAAAGTTTTTTTGCAAAAAAGTATGGTGCTAAGTGTAGATAGCTTCATATTTTCATCCAAATACTTTATTTCGTGTAGATTCCACATACTGCATCCCACAACATTACTTTTATGTTGGTTGTTATTTGGGCTGCTGAAGGCATGATTTAAAGCAGTTTTGGTGAATTAGAAACAAAAAAAGTTTTTTTGCAAAAAAGTATGGTGCTAAGTGTAGATAGCTTCATTATTTGAAAAGTAGATAGCTTCATGTTTTCATCCAAATACTGTATTGCTTGTAGCTTCCACATACTACACCCCACAACATTACTTTTATGTTGGTTGTTATTTGGGCTGCTGAAGGCATGATTTAAAGCAGTTTTGGTGAATTAGAAACAAAAAAAGTTTTTTTGCAAAAAAGTATGGTGCTAAGTGTAGATAGCTTCATGTTTTCATCCAAATACTGTATTGCTTGTAGCTTCCACATACTGCACCCCACAACATTACTTTTATGTTGGTTGTTATTTGGGCTGCTGAAGGCATGATTTAAAGCAGTTTTGGTGAATTAGAAACAAAAAAAGTTTTTTTGCAAAAAAGTATGGTGCTAAGTGTACATAGCTTCATGTTTTCATCCAAATACTGTATTGCTTGTAGCTTCCACATACTGCACCCCACAACATTACTTTTATGTTGGTTGTTATTTGGGCTGCTGAAGGCATGATTTAAAGCAGTTTTGGTGAATTAGAAACAAAAAAAGTTTTTTTGCAAAAAAGTATGGTGCTAAGTGTAGATAGCTTCATTATTTGAAAAGTAGATAGCTTCATGTTTTCATCCAAATACTGTATTGCTTGTAGCTTCCACATACTGCACCCCACAACATTACTTTTATGTTGGTTGTTATTTGGGCTGCTGAAGGCATGATTTAAAGCAGTTTTGGTGAATTAGAAACAAAAAAAGTTTTTTTGCAAAAAAGTATGGTGCTAAGTGTAGATAGCTTCATGTTTTCACCCCACAACATTACTTTTATGTTGGTTGTTATTTGGGCTGCTGAAGGCATGATTTAAAGCAGTTTTGGTGAATTAGAAACAAAAAAAGTTTTTTTGCAAAAAAGTATGGTGCTAAGTGTAGATAGCTTCATGTTTTCATCCAAATACTGGATTGCTTGTAGCTTCCACACACTGCACCCCACAACATTACTTTTATGTTGGTTGTTATTTGGGCTGCTGAAGGCATGATTTAAAGCAGTTTTGGTGAACTAGAAACAAAAAAAGTTTTTTTGCAAAAAAGTATGGTGCTAAGTGTAGATAGCTTCATTATTTGAAAAGTAGATAGCTTCATGTTTTCATCCAAATACTGTATTGCTTGTAGCTTCCACATACTGCACCCCACAACATTACTTTTATGTTGGTTGTTATTTGGGCTACTGAAGGCATGATTTAAAGCAGTTTTGGTGAATTAGAAACAAAAAAAGTTTTTTTGCAAAAAAGTATGGTGCTAAGTGTAGATAGCTTCATGTTTTCATCCAAATACTGTATTGCTTGTAGCTTCCACATACTGCACCCCACAACATTACTTTTATGTTGGTTGTTATTTGGGCTGCTGAAGGCATGATTTAAAGCAGTTTTGGTGAATTAGAAACAAAAAAAGTTTTTTTGCAAAAAAGTATGGTGCTAAGTGTAGATAGCTTCATGTTTTCATCCAAATACTGGATTGCTTGTAGCTTCCACACACTGCACCCCACAACATTACTTTTATGTTGGTTGTTATTTGGGCTGCTGAAGGCATGATTTAAAGCAGTTTTGGTGAACTAGAAACAAAAAAAGTTTTTTGCAAAAAAGTATGGTGCTAAGTGTAGATAGCTTCATTATTTGAAAAGTAGATAGCTTCATGTTTTCATCCAAATACTGTATTGCTTGTAGCTTCCACATACTACACCCCACAACATTACTTTTATGTTGGTTGTTATTTGGGCTGCTGAAGGCATGATTTAAAGCAGTTTTGGTGAATTAGAAACAAAAAAAGTTTTTTTGCAAAAAAGTATGGTGCTAAGTGTAGATAGCTTCATGTTTTCATCCAAATACTTTATTTCGTGTAGATTCCACATACTGCATCCCACAACATTACTTTTATGTTGGTTGTTATTTGGGCTGCTGAAGGCATGATTTAAAGCAGTTTTGGTGAATTAGAAACAAAAAAAGTTTTTTTGCAAAAAAGTATGGTGCTAAGTGTAGATAGCTTCATTATTTGAAAAGTAGATAGCTTCATGTTTTCATCCAAATACTGTATTGCTTGTAGCTTCCACATACTACACCCCACAACATTACTTTTATGTTGGTTGTTATTTGGGCTGCTGAAGGCATGATTTAAAGCAGTTTTGGTGAATTAGAAACAAAAAAAGTTTTTTTGCAAAAAAGTATGGTGCTAAGTGTAGATAGCTTCATATTTTCATCCAAATACTTTATTTCGTGTAGATTCCACATACTGCATCCCACAACATTACTTTTATGTTGGTTGTTATTTGGGCTGCTGAAGGCATGATTTAAAGCAGTTTTGGTGAATTAGAAACAAAAAAAGTTTTTTTGCAAAAAAGTATGGTGCTAAGTGTAGATAGCTTCATTATTTGAAAAGTAGATAGCTTCATGTTTTCATCCAAATACTGTATTGCTTGTAGCTTCCACATACTACACCCCACAACATTACTTTTATGTTGGTTGTTATTTGGGCTGCTGAAGGCATGATTTAAAGCAGTTTTGGTGAATTAGAAACAAAAAAAGTTTTTTTGCAAAAAAGTATGGTGCTAAGTGTAGATAGCTTC
Source organism: Spea bombifrons (assembly GCF_027358695.1). Taxonomy (NCBI): domain Eukaryota; kingdom Metazoa; phylum Chordata; class Amphibia; order Anura; family Pelobatidae; genus Spea; species Spea bombifrons. The sequence continues at coordinate 22,438,587 of NC_071093.1, forward strand.
ATGTTTTCATCCAAATACTGTATTGCTTGTAGCTTCCACATACTGCACCCCACAACATTACTTTTATGTTGGTTGTTATTTGGGCTGCTGAAGGCATGATTTAAAGCAGTTTTGGTGAATTAGAAACAAAAAAAGTTTTTTTGCAAAAAAGTATGGTGCTAAGTGTACATAGCTTCATGTTTTCATCCAAATACTGTATTGCTTGTAGCTTCCACATACTGCACCCCACAACATTACTTTTATGTTGGTTGTTATTTGGGCTGCTGAAGGCATGATTTAAAGCAGTTTTGGTGAATTAGAAACAAAAAAAGTTTTTTTGCAAAAAAGTATGGTGCTAAGTGTAGATAGCTTCATATTTTCATCCAAATACTTTATTTCGTGTAGATTCCACATACTGCATCCCACAACATTACTTTTATGTTGGTTGTTATTTGGGCTGCTGAAGGCATGATTTAAAGCAGTTTTGGTGAATTAGAAACAAAAAAAGTTTTTTTGCAAAAAAGTATGGTGCTAAGTGTAGATAGCTTCATTATTTGAAAAGTAGATAGCTTCATGTTTTCATCCAAATACTGTATTGCTTGTAGCTTCCACATACTACACCCCACAACATTACTTTTATGTTGGTTGTTATTTGGGCTGCTGAAGGCATGATTTAAAGCTGTTTTGGTGAATTAGAAACAAAAAAAGTTTTTTTGCAAAAAAGTATGGTGCTAAGTGTAGATAGCTTCATGCTTTCATCCAAATACTGTATTGCTTGTAGCTTCCACACACTGCACCCCACAACATTACTTTTATGTTGGTTGTTATTTGGGCTGCTGAAGGCATGATTTAAAGCAGTTTTGGTGAATTAGAAATAAAAAAAGTTTTTTTGCAAAAAAGTATGGTGCTAAGTGTAGATAGCTTCATGTTTTCATGCAAATACTGTATTGCTTGTAGCTTCCACATACTGCACCCCACAACATTACTTTTATGTTGGTTGTTATTTGGGCTGCTAAAAGCATGCTTTAAAGCAGTTTTGGTGAATTAGAAACAAAAAAAGTTTTTTTGCAAAAAAGTATGGTGCTAAGTGTAGATAGCTTCATGTTTTCATCCAAATACTGTATTGCTTGTAGCTTCCACATACTGCACCCCACAACATTACTTTTATGTTGGTTGTTATTTGGACTGCTGAAGGCATGATTTAAAGCAGTTTTGGTGAATTAGAAACAAAAAAGGTTTTTTTGCAAAAAAGTATGGTGCTAAGTGTACATAGCTTCATGTTTTCATCCAAATACTGTATTGCTTGTAGCTTCCACATACTGCACCCCACAACATTACTTTTATGTTGGTTGTTATTTGGGCTGCTGAAGGCATGATTTAAAGCAGTTTTGGTGAATTAGAAACAAAAAAAGTTTTTTTGCAAAAAAGTATGGTGCTAAGTGTAGATAGCTTCATTATTTGAAAAGTAGATAGCTTCATGTTTTCATCCAAATACTGTATTGCTTGTAGCTTCCACATACTACACCCCACAACATTACTTTTATGTTGGTTGTTATTTGGGTTGCTGAAGGCATGATTTAAAGCAGTTTTGGTGAATTAGAAACAAAAAAAGTTTTTTTGCAAAAAAGTATGGTGCTAAGTGTAGATAGCTTCATATTTTCATCCAAATACTTTATTTCGTGTAGATTCCACATACTTTTCAAATATTTTTTATTACAGTTTTATAAAATACAAAACAAAAGTAAATGTAATTATAACATCAAACAGATGAGACTGTCAAACAGTATCGCACATACAATATACAGTGTACAATAATAATTCAAATTGAAACCATAGAATTGGGAAATAGTAGTTACAACAATTATCACTCGAAAGAGAAAAAAAAACAAGGGGGGAAAAAACAGGGGGGTAAAATGGAAATGTAAATTATTAAAATCTCCAATCCGGAAGTCTCTGTCTTCACTTTAACCAAAGTTATCTCGCCATATAAAAAAAATACATATGGATGAAAGATTAAGAAGAAGCGTGCAGAAATGCAAAATTAAAAAAATAATAATCTAAAGGAACAAAAAAGATAAACTAAAGTAAAAATTTCTTTCTAATTTTCTCTTCCCAGGTGTCCCAAAAAAATAAAAGTTGTGTTTTAAAAGCTGAGGGTGGCCTAATGGAAGATTCATAAGATTTATTCTCCAAAGTCATATACAAGATTTCTTTTATAGTCGGAACAACTCCTGTTTTCCAATACTTAGGGATAAGGATAGTAGCTGCAATCAGCAAATGACCTATGATGAACTTATCTATTTTAGGCAAATCAGACGGAAAATGTTTAAAAATACAGAGTTCTGGCCCAAGTACCTCAATCTCGCTATTTATAAGTCTAATTATTGGTAATAAAGAGTCCCACATAGGTTTAATTAATGGACAATCCCAAAAAATATGAAGGAGATTACCTGGGCCATTACAGCCTCTCCAACATTTAAAACATGTAGTCATCTTCATGCGAAAAAGCCTTTCCGGGGTCAGATACCATCTGTATATTATCTTAAAATGATTTTCAAAATGTTGTGCGCATTGTGTTATGCCCCTTAGTCCCGAGAACACATCATTCCAGACAGCTAGATCGTATGTTTTACCTAATTCCTCTTCCCAGGCCGATAAAAATTTAAGTTTTTCTGAAACCTTCGAGGAGAGGGAAGAGTAACACAATGAGATAGTACCTGTCAGGTCCGGGGCATTAATATAAACTGTCTCTATATCAGTCAAAGCTAAATGAGACTGATCCACATCAAAATCAGATATATTAAATCGTTCTTGAATAATTTGAAGAATGAAGTCATAATCACATTGCCTGTCAGCATCTAAATTATATTTTTTTTGTAATTTTGTAAATGATAGAGCCGAATTATTCTTAAAGAAATCATTAATAGAAAAAATATGTTTGCCATTCCAGTAATCTATATCTAGGTCTGGAAGAACATATCTCAAGGAACCAAGTGACATCGCCCTGGACCAAGTAATAGATCCTGGTAGTTTATTAAATAATCTATCCCAAGAGAGTATAGCCAATTTAGTTGAGGGGTACATTTTTGTAAACCTAGGCCGATTAGAATGTGAAACCCATAAAACATCTTTTATACAAAAAGGTTTTAGTTTATTAATTTCCATAATCAGCCATCTAGGCCAATCCCTGTCCAAATTAAATTTGAAAGCGCTAGACGCATTCGATGCATAATAATAATTCCTAAAATCTGGCACCCCCAATCCGAAATTGTCTCTAGAATTAGTCAAAGTGGTAAATTTGACTCTGCTAGGCTTCTTCCTCCATATAAACTTTATGAGGGCAGAACGCACCGAATCAAAAAAAGAAATAGGCACACTTAAAGGTATGGCTCTTAAAAAATACAAAATCTTAGGGAGAATAACCATCTTAATGGAGTGTATTCTACCCAACCATGAAATCTCAAGATTGTCCCACCTCTCAAGATCCAGTAGCAAAGAGGGCCAAAAAGTCTTTAAATTGTAAGCATACATATGTTTTAAATTTTTACATAAATTAATGCCTAAATAGGAAATAAAGCTCTTCCTCCAGTCAAAGTCATACGATCTTTTAAGAGCAGTCAAATCATTCCTCTTTATATGGAATGGTAATGCCTGTGTTTTGCTATCATTAATTTTATAAAAGGACACTTCACGAAATTCTCTAAGAAGAGAAAATAAATGACCCATAGAAGTAGCTGGATCACTTAACGTAAGAATTACATCGTCTGCAAATAAACCCAATTTGTGAGTATCTCCATCTATTGTAACACCCTGAATATTACTATCAACTCTTATTGCCTCAGCCAAAGGCTCAATAGCTAAAGCAAAAAGTAAAGGTGACAAAGGGCAACCCTGCCTAGTCCCATTGGATAACGAGAATGAGTCGGACAAAACTCCAGAGGCCAGCACTTTTGCAGTAGGCTTCTGATACAAAGCAAAAATAGCTTTTCTCAAAGCAGCTGGGAACCCAAACCGAATCAAAACATCTTCCAAATATCCCCAATGGACCCTATCAAATGCCTTTTCAGCATCGAGTGATAAAAATAAAGAGGGGTGTTTAGATTTTTGAATATATGAGATCAAATTAATAAAACGTCTCGTATTGTCTGTTGCTTGACGTCTGGGAATAAAACCTACTTGATCGTTATGAACAAGCAGAGGCAATAAACTTGAGATACGATTAGCTAATATTTTCGAGTATAATTTGGTGTCATTATTAATTAGAGAAATGGGCCTAAAATTGGAACACCTATCAGGTTCCTTTCCGGGTTTAGGTAAAGTAGAAATTTGGGCACAAAGGGATTCATCAGGAATATAGCCATTTTTCCAATATTCGTTAAACAATTTTGTTAAATGTGGCAATAAGATATTTTTAAATTTGTGATAGTATAGAGCAGAAAAACCATCAGGACCCGGTGCCTTACCAGATGGAGTATCTTTAATAGCTTGAAGCACCTCCTCCAAAGAAATGTCCGACTCAAGAAATTCAACATGAAAATCAGGGATTCTAGGGAGATTAGTTTTATCCAAAAATTCAGTTATTTTAGCAGAGGTTGGTTGCGTTTCCAGAGGGGAATCTTTAAGGTTATAAAGTGACTTATAATATGCAGCAAAAGAATTAGATATGTCCCTAGGATGTAAAATTTTCTGGCCAGAATCATCCAATATATAAGCTATTCTAGATTGTATAGTTTTTTGTTTTAATTTATTCGCTAATAAATTAGAGGCTTTATTACCCTTTGAGTAAAATGACATTTTTAAAGATCGTAAAGTTTTAGCAGTCTTTTCCAAATTAAGTTTATCCAATTTTGTTTTCACGTCTTTAATTAAAGCTGAAACAGAGAAAGAAGGGCCTAACTTATTTGCTAAATTTAAATTATATAATTCTTTCTCCAAAGTTTTAACATTTGCAGACGATGTTTTCCTAATATAAGAATTTCTCTGAATAAAATGTCCTCTTAACACAGCCTTATGAGCATTCCAAATAGTAGAATATGGAATATCTTCAGTAATGTTTTCTTCAAAATATGAAGATAACGTTTTTTCAGCCAAGATTTTTTCATCTATGTTATTCAAAATGAAATCATTCAGTCTCCAAGGTCTATAAGGAACATGTGGTATTGTTTCATGAATACCCAAAGTAATAGGAGCATGATCTGACCATTTAAAATCTAAAATTTCAGCTTTCTCAATGAAAGCTAACATATTTTCAGGCACTAGAAAGCGATCGATACGAGAGTACATATTGTGGCCAGCTGAGTAAAAAGTATAATCTCTTTCATTAGGATGTAGGAGACGCCACACATCATAGTAACATTTGGACTGCAACAATTTGGAGCACCTCTTTGCAGTGGACATATAAGAATTTGAATTGGGAGAGGATTCCTCCCTCGAGACATCACTTTCAGGGTCCAATACGAAATTAGTATCACCACAAACAATCACTCTCCCCCTACATTCATCAAGAGCTGTTTGCATAACGTTTTTCAAATATTGAAATTGGGAACTCGTTGGAAAATAAACATTGAAAATTGAATAATCTACGTTATTCACTTTACCCACCCATAACACATATCTACCGTCAGGATCAATAATAGTTGTCAAAGTCTTGATAGCCAATGATTTGTTAAAAAAAATAGAAGTTCCCCTAGCCTTTGAAGAAAACTTAGAATGAAATTGAATGGGATAATACCTAGCAAAAATGTGGGGATTAAAATCATTTTTAAAGTGGGACTCCTGTATGCACAAAACATCTACACGCTTCTCCCTAGCCTCCTTCAACAACAGCCTTCTTTTATGAAAAGAGCCCAATCCCTTAACATTAAAGGACATTATTTTCAATACCATTGATTATAAGGAACATCAAAAATGAACACAAGACTGTGAATGGCTAAAACACAAAATAAAGGGATTGGGCCTAACACATCAAATTTTAAAAACATGAAAGGGTATTGTAAAGGAGGTACAAGCACGCACAGCGAGAGAACCAAAAGAAACAAAATAAGAAGTATCACACAAGAGCTTCCATTGATTACAAATGGGTAGGGGAAAAACAACAAAACTAAAAAAGAAATGATTCCCTTCCTAATGGGGAACCAACTAAATTTGGAACAAATAAAATATATACCAAAGATAAAAAAATAGGCCCAAAGAGAGGAGTAAAAAGAAATTAAAAATATACTCCTCTCCATTGATGGTAAAAAAAAAAGGCCTTACTGTTGGGGTGGTAGCGAGAGAACAGTGAGGACAGGGATAATGTAATAATTAATAACGTTGCATAAAAACGAATGAAAAAACAAAAAATAAAAGAAATCTATTAAAGACCCACACATTTAAGAAAAAAAATAGAAACAAAAGAAAACAAATAAAAATGGAAATAAATAATAAAAAAGAAACATTATCAACAAGTAGCCAGTTCGAATTAAGACAGTTAAAAAAAGACCTCAAAAATATATGGATAGTTTTAAAACAATAGCTGGGCGGTGTCCCTGTAGCAGTGTTTCTTAACAACATATCCATGCTCCTGCAGAGATACTGCAATGTTTATTTAACAAAGAAGTTCCGGTTGTTTACTCCTGAGAACAATAGAGGAATAAGGAAATTCCAGAGATTTGAAATAGGTGTGGCACGCCCAGTCAGCGCCATCAACTTGCAAAAAGAAAAAAAAAAATAGAAAAACACGGAAAAAAAATCAATGTCTATATGTATAGAGCACATATCAATAAATCAAACCTATTACTCCGCAATAATGGCTCCTTCATCCAATATAGCTGCAGCTTCTGCAATTTTGGTATGCATTCTGCGATCAAATCTTTGTCCCTTAGATTCGTGACGTCTTGGCGAAAATATTTGTAAAAAATCCTTTCCCTCTTCCGGTGATGTTATAACATAGTTCTGACCATCATGCCTAAATAAAACTTTAACAGGGAATCCCCATCTGTATCGGATATTCAGAGCTTGTAATTCCCTTGTAAGAAATTGAAAATCTTTTCTTCGTGACATAGTGGAAGCAGAAAAATCTTGAAAGAATTTGAGGTTTGTATACTCCTCACAGAGATTAGCACCCGTTCTCACAGCAGTCAGGAACTCATCCTTAACATGGAAGAAATGTAATCGTGCTATAGTGTCCCTTGCAGCCTCCTTAGGAGCTCGGCTGGACTTCGGCAGCCGATGGCATCGGTCAATCAAAATCTCTGGTTCAGCACGATTTTTCAGAACTGAGCCAATAATTTTTTTAACATATGCGCCTAGATCTTGATTTTGTATGGATTCAGGTATATTTCTGATCCGTATATTATTGCGCCTACTACGATCTTCCAAATCAGCAATTTTTAGCTTACTTAGCTCGAGTTGGTGTTCCAGCAGATCCACACGCTTTTCTAACTCTAAATGTGAGTTCCTCTGCAGACCAAGAGCCTGTTCAGTACGATCCACACGAATGTCCAGTTCGTTTATATCCTTCTTAATAACGGAAATCTCTTTCATCAAATCATCACGAATCCCATTCCTGAGATCCGTAAGCAGCTTTATTAATCGAGGTTCCGTAACAGTCATACCTGATCTCTCAAACTCCTCACCCATCTTAGCCTGTTTCTTACGTGGGGACTCAGTGTCTTCAATCACGAGCTTTTCCACAGGTTTCGAGGCACCCGAAGTTTTGGTTGAAAACTTCTGCTTTTGCATCTTCCAATCAGTCCAATAGTAGTTCGATTCTGGAACGGGTCCACAGTTGAATGCTGTTTTTTTAATGAAAAAAGCCCAAATCCTCACAGAGCTCTTGCACTATGCTGCCATCTCACTCGATGGTCAAGCCACGCCCCCTGTAGATTCCACATACTGCATCCCACAACATTACTTTTATGTTGGTTGTTATTTGGGCTGCTGAAGGCATGATTTAAAGCAGTTTTGGTGAATTAGAAACAAAAAAAGTTTTTTTGCAAAAAAGTATGGTGCTAAGTGTAGATAGCTTCATTATTTGAAAAGTAGATAGCTTCATGTTTTCATCCAAATACTGTATTGCTTGTAGCTTCCACATACTACAACCCACAACATTACTTTTTATGTTGGTTGTTATTTGGGCTGCTAAAAGCATGCTTTAAAGCAGTTTTGGTGAATTAGAAACAAAAAAAGTTTTTTTGCAAAAAAGTATGGTGCTAAGTGTAGATAGCTTCATGTTTTCATCCAAATACTGTATTGCTTGTAGCTTCCACATACTGCACCCCACAACATTACTTTTATGTTGGTTGTTATTTGGACTGCTGAAGGCATGATTTAAAGCAGTTTTGGTGAATTAGAAACAAAAAAGGTTTTTTTGCAAAAAAGTATGGTGCTAAGTGTACATAGCTTCATGTTTTCATCCAAATACTGTATTGCTTGTAGTTTCCACATACTGCACCCCACAACATTACTTTTATGTTGGTTGTTATTTGGGCTGCTGAAGGCATGATTTAAAGCAGTTTTGGTGAATTAGAAACAAAAAAAGTTTTTTTGCAAAAAAGTATGGTGCTAAGTGTAGATAGCTTCATTATTTGAAAAGTAGATAGCTTCATGTTTTCATCCAAATACTGTATTGCTTGTAGCTTCCACATACTACACCCCACAACATTACTTTTATGTTGGTTGTTATTTGGGTTGCTGAAGGCATGATTTAAAGCAGTTTTGGTGAATTAGAAACAAAAAAAGTTTTTTTGCAAAAAAGTATGGTGCTAAGTGTAGATAGCTTCATATTTTCATCCAAATACTTTATTGCGTGTAGATTCCACATACTGCATCCCACAACATTACTTTTATGTTGGTTGTTATTTGGGCTGCTGAAGGCATGATTTAAAGCAGTTTTGGTGAATTAGAAATAAAAAAAGTTTTTTTGCAAAAAAGTATGGTGCTAAGTGTAGATAGCTTCATTATTTGAAAAGTAGATAGCTTCATGTTTTCATCCAAATACTGTATTGCTTGTAGCTTCCACATACTACACCCCACAACATTACTTTTATGTTGGTTGTTATTTGGGCTGCTGAAGGCATGATTTAAAGCAGTTTTGGTGAATTAGAAACAAAAAAGTTTTTTTGCAAAAAAGTATGGTGCTAAGTGTAGATAGCTTCATGCTTTCATCCAAATACTGTATTGCTTGTAGCTTCCACACACTGCACCCCACAACATTACTTTTATGTTGGTTGTTATTTGGGCTGCTGAAGGCATGATTTAAAGCAGTTTTGGTGAATTAGAAATAAAAAAAGTTTTTTTGCAAAAAAGTATGGTGCTAAGTGTAGATAGCTTCATGTTTTCATGCAAATACTGTATTGCTTGTAGCTTCCACATACTGCACCCCACAACATTACTTTTATGTTGGTTGTTATTTGGGCTGCTAAAAGCATGCTTTAAAGCAGTTTTGGTGAATTAGAAACAAAAAAAGTTTTTTTGCAAAAAAGTATGGTGCTAAGTGTAGATAGCTTCATATTTTCATCCAAATACTTTATTGCGTGTAGATTCCACATACTGCATCCCACAACATTACTTTTATGTTGGTTGTTATTTGGGCTGCTGAAGGCATGATTTAAAGCAGTTTTGGTGAATTAGAAACAAAAAAAGTTTTTTTGCAAAAAAGTATGGTGCTAAGTGTAGATAGCTTCATTATTTGAAAAGTAGATAGCTTCATGTTTTCATCCAAATACTGTATTGCTTGTAGCTTCCACATACTACACCCCACAACATTACTTTTATGTTGGTTGTTATTTGGGCTGCTGAAGGCATGATTTAAAGCAGTTTTGGTGAATTAGAAACAAAAAAGTTTTTTTGCAAAAAAGTATGGTGCTAAGTGTAGATAGCTTCATGCTTTCATCCAAATACTGTATTGCTTGTAGCTTCCACACACTGCACCCCACAACATTACTTTTATGTTGGTTGTTATTTGGGCTGCTGAAGGCATGATTTAAAGCAGTTTTGGTGAATTAGAAATAAAAAAAGTTTTTTTGCAAAAAAGTATGGTGCTAAGTGTAGATAGCTTCATGTTTTCATGCAAATACTGTATTGCTTGTAGCTTCCACATACTGCACCCCACAACATTACTTTTATGTTGGTTGTTATTTGGGCTGCTAAAAGCATGCTTTAAAGCAGTTTTGGTGAATTAGAAACAAAAAAAGTTTTTTTGCAAAAAAGTATGGTGCTAAGTGTAGATAGCTTCATGTTTTCATCCAAATACTGTATTGCTTGTAGCTTCCACATACTGCACCCCACAACATTACTTTTATGTTGGTTGTTATTTGGACTGCTGAAGGCATGATTTAAAGCAGTTTTGGTGAATTAGAAACAAAAAAGGTTTTTTTGCAAAAAAGTATGGTGCTAAGTGTACATAGCTTCATGTTTTCATCCAAATACTGTATTGCTTGTAGCTTCCACATACTGCACCCCACAACATTACTTTTATGTTGGTTGTTATTTGGGCTGCTGAAGGCATGATTTAAAGCAGTTTTGGTGAATTAGAAACAAAAAAAGTTTTTTTGCAAAAAAGTATGGTGCTAAGTGTAGATAGCTTCATTATTTGAAAAGTAGATAGCTTCATGTTTTCATCCAAATACTGTATTGCTTGTAGCTTCCACATACTACACCCCACAACATTACTTTTATGTTGGTTGTTATTTGGGTTGCTGAAGGCATGATTTAAAGCAGTTTTGGTGAATTAGAAACAAAAAAAGTTTTTTTGCAAAAAAGTATGGTGCTAAGTGTAGATAGCTTCATATTTTCATCCAAATACTTTATTTCGTGTAGATTCCACATACTGCATCCCACAACATTACTTTTATGTTGGTTGTTATTTGGGCTGCTGAAGGCATGATTTAAAGCAGTTTTGGTGAATTAGAAACAAAAAAAGTTTTTTTGCAAAAAAGTATGGTGCTAAGTGTAGATAGCTTCATTATTTGAAAAGTAGATAGCTTCATGTTTTCATCCAAATACTGTATTGCTTGTAGCTTCCACATACTACACCCCACAACATTACTTTTATGTTGGTTGTTATTTGGGCTGCTGAAGGCATGATTTAAAGCAGTTTTGGTGAATTAGAAACAAAAAAAGTTTTTTTGCAAAAAAGTATGGTGCTAAGTGTAGATAGCTTCATGCTTTCATCCAAATACTGTATTGCTTGTAGCTTCCACACACTGCACCCCACAACATTACTTTTATGTTGGTTGTTATTTGGGCTGCTGAAGGCATGATTTAAAGCAGTTTTGGTGAATTAGAAATAAAAAAAGTTTTTTTGCAAAAAAGTATGGTGCTAAGTGTAGATAGCTTCATGTTTTCATGCAAATACTGTATTGCTTGTAGCTTCCACATACTGCACCCCACAACATTACTTTTATGTTGGTTGTTATTTGGGCTGCTAAAAGCATGCTTTAAAGCAGTTTTGGTGAATTAGAAACAAAAAAAGTTTTTTTGCAAAAAAGTATGGTGCTAAGTGTAGATAGCTTCATTATTTGAAAAGTAGATAGCTTCATGTTTTCATCCAAATACTGTATTGCTTGTAGCTTCCACATACTGCACCCCACAACATTACTTTTATGTTGGTTGTTATTTGGGCTGCTGAAGGCATGATTTAAAGCAGTTTTGGTGAATTAGAAACAAAAAAAGTTTTTTTGCAAAAAAGTATGGTGCTAAGTGTAGATAGCTTCATGTTTTCACCCCACAACATTACTTTTATGTTGGTTGTTATTTGGGCTGCTGAAGGCATGATTTAAAGCAGTTTTGGTGAATTAGAAACAAAAAAAGTTTTTTTGCAAAAAAGTATGGTGCTAAGTGTAGATAGCTTCATGTTTTCATCCAAATACTGGATTGCATGTAGCTTCCACACACTGCACCCCACAACATTACTTTTATGTTGGTTGTTATTTGGGCTGCTGAAGGCATGATTTAAAGCAGTTTTGGTGAATTAGAAACAAAAAAAGGTTTTTTGCAAAAAAGTATGGTGCTAAGTGTAGATAGCTTCATTATTTGAAAAGTAGATAGCTTCATGTTTTCATCCAAATACTGTATTGCTTGTAGCTTCCACATACTACACCCCACAACATTACTTTTATGTTGGTTGTTATTTGGGCTGCTGAAGGCATGATTTAAAGCAGTTTTGGTGAATTAGAAACAAAAAAAGTTTTTTTGCAAAAAAGTATGGTGCTAAGTGTAGATAGCTTCATGTTTTCATCCAAATACTTTATTTCGTGTAGATTCCACATACTGCATCCCACAACATTACTTTTATGTTGGTTGTTATTTGGGCTGCTGAAGGCATGATTTAAAGCAGTTTTGGTGAATTAGAAACAAAAAAAGGTTTTTTGCAAAAAAGTATGGTGCTAAGTGTAGATAGCTTCATTATTTGAAAAGTAGATAGCTTCATGTTTTCATCCAAATACTGTATTGCTTGTAGCTTCCACATACTACACCCCACAACATTACTTTTATGTTGGTTGTTATTTGGGCTGCTGAAGGCATGATTTAAAGCAGTTTTGGTGAATTAGAAACAAAAAAAGTTTTTTGCAAAAAAGTATGGTGCTAAGTGTAGATAGCTTCATATTTTCATCCAAATACTTTATTTCGTGTAGATTCCACATACTGCATCCCACAACATTACTTTTATGTTGGTTGTTATTTGGGCTGCTGAAGGCATGCTTTAAAGCAGTTTTGGTGAATTAGAAACAAAAAAAGTTTTTTTGCAAAAAAGTATGGTGCTAAGTGTAGATAGCTTCATGTTTTCATCCAAATACTGTATTGCTTGTAGCTTCCACATACTGCACCCCACAACATTACTTTTATGTTGGTTGTTATTTGGGCTGCTGAAGGCATGATTTAAAGCAGTTTTGGTGAATTAGAAACAAAAAAAGTTTTTTTGCAAAAAAGTATGGTGCTAAGTGTACATAGCTTCATGTTTTCATCCAAATACTGTATTGCTTGTAGCTTCCACATACTGCACCCCACAACATTACTTTTATGTTGGTTGTTATTTGGGCTGCTGAAGGCATGATTTAAAGCAGTTTTGGTGAATTAGAAACAAAAAAAGTTTTTTTGCAAAAAAGTATGGTGCTAAGTGTAGATAGCTTCATGTTTTCACCCCACAACATTACTTTTATGTTGGTTGTTATTTGGGCTGCTGAAGGCATGATTTAAAGCAGTTTTGGTGAATTAGAAACAAAAAAAGTTTTTTTGCAAAAAAGTATGGTGCTAAGTGTAGATAGCTTCATGTTTTCATCCAAATACTGGATTGCTTGTAGCTTCCACACACTGCACCCCACAACATTACTTTTATGTTGGTTGTTATTTGGGCTGCTGAAGGCATGATTTAAAGCAGTTTTGGTGAACTAGAAACAAAAAAAGTTTTTTTGCAAAAAAGTATGGTGCTAAGTGTAGATAGCTTCATTATTTGAAAAGTAGATAGCTTCATGTTTTCATCCAAATACTGTATTGCTTGTAGCTTCCACATACTGCACCCCACAACATTACTTTTATGTTGGTTGTTATTTGGGCTACTGAAGGCATGATTTAAAGCAGTTTTGGTGAATTAGAAACAAAAAAAGTTTTTTTGCAAAAAAGTATGGTGCTAAGTGTAGATAGCTTCATGTTTTCATCCAAATACTGTATTGCTTGTAGCTTCCACATACTGCACCCCACAACATTACTTTTATGTTGGTTGTTATTTGGGCTGCTGAAGGCATGATTTAAAGCAGTTTTGGTGAATTAGAAACAAAAAAAGTTTTTTTGCAAAAAAGTATGGTGCTAAGTGTAGATAGCTTCATGTTTTCATCCAAATACTGGATTGCTTGTAGCTTCCACACACTGCACCCCACAACATTACTTTTATGTTGGTTGTTATTTGGGCTGCTGAAGGCATGATTTAAAGCAGTTTTGGTGAACTAGAAACAAAAAAAGTTTTTTGCAAAAAAGTATGGTGCTAAGTGTAGATAGCTTCATTATTTGAAAAGTAGATAGCTTCATGTTTTCATCCAAATACTGTATTGCTTGTAGCTTCCACATACTACACCCCACAACATTACTTTTATGTTGGTTGTTATTTGGGCTGCTGAAGGCATGATTTAAAGCAGTTTTGGTGAATTAGAAACAAAAAAAGTTTTTTTGCAAAAAAGTATGGTGCTAAGTGTAGATAGCTTCATGTTTTCATCCAAATACTTTATTTCGTGTAGATTCCACATACTGCATCCCACAACATTACTTTTATGTTGGTTGTTATTTGGGCTGCTGAAGGCATGATTTAAAGCAGTTTTGGTGAATTAGAAACAAAAAAAGGTTTTTTGCAAAAAAGTATGGTGCTAAGTGTAGATAGCTTCATTATTTGAAAAGTAGATAGCTTCATGTTTTCATCCAAATACTGTATTGCTTGTAGCTTCCACATACTACACCCCACAACATTACTTTTATGTTGGTTGTTATTTGGGCTGCTGAAGGCATGATTTAAAGCAGTTTTGGTGAATTAGAAACAAAAAAAGTTTTTTTGCAAAAAAGTATGGTGCTAAGTGTAGATAGCTTCATATTTTCATCCAAATACTTTATTTCGTGTAGATTCCACATACTGCATCCCACAACATTACTTTTATGTTGGTTGTTATTTGGGCTGCTGAAGGCATGATTTAAAGCAGTTTTGGTGAATTAGAAACAAAAAAAGTTTTTTTGCAAAAAAGTATGGTGCTAAGTGTAGATAGCTTCATTATTTGAAAAGTAGATAGCTTCATGTTTTCATCCAAATACTGTATTGCTTGTAGCTTCCACATACTACACCCCACAACATTACTTTTATGTTGGTTGTTATTTGGGCTGCTGAAGGCATGATTTAAAGCAGTTTTGGTGAATTAGAAACAAAAAAAGTTTTTTTGCACAAAAGTATGGTGCTAAGTGTAGATAGCTTCATGTTTTCATCCAAATACTGTATTGCTTGTAGCTTCCACATACTGCACCCCACAACATTACTTTTATGTTGGTTGTTATTTGGGCTGCTGAAGGCATGATTTAAAGCAGTTTTGGTGAATTAGAAACAAAAAAAGTTTTTTTGCAAAAAAGTATGGTGCTAAGTGTACATAGCTTCATGTTTTCATCCAAATACTGTATTGCTTGTAGCTTCCACATACTGCACCCCACAACATTACTTTTATGTTGGTTGTTATTTGGGCTGCTGAAGGCATGATTTAAAGCAGTTTTGGTGAATTAGAAACAAAAAAAGTTTTTTTGCAAAAAAGTATGGTGCTAAGTGTAGATAGATTCATATTTTCATCCAAATACTTTATTTCGTGTAGATTCCACATACTGCATCCCACAACATTACTTTTATGTTGGTTGTTATTTGGGCTGCTGAAGGCATGATTTAAAGCAGTTTTGGTGAATTAGAAACAAAAAAAGTTTTTTTGCAAAAAAGTATGGTGCTAAGTGTAGATAGCTTCATTATTTGAAAAGTAGATAGCTTCATGTTTTCATCCAAATACTGTATTGCTTGTAGCTTCCACATACTACACCCCACAACATTACTTTTATGTTGGTTGTTATTTGGGCTGCTGAAGGCATGATTTAAAGCTGTTTTGGTGAATTAGAAACAAAAAAAGTTTTTTTGCAAAAAAGTATGGTGCTAAGTGTAGATAGCTTCATGCTTTCATCCAAATACTGTATTGCTTGTAGCTTCCACACACTGCACCCCACAACATTACTTTTATGTTGGTTGTTATTTGGGCTGCTGAAGGCATGATTTAAAGCAGTTTTGGTGAATTAGAAATAAAAAAAGTTTTTTTGCAAAAAAGTATGGTGCTAAGTGTAGATAGCTTCATGTTTTCATGCAAATACTGTATTGCTTGTAGCTTCCACATACTGCACCCCACAACATTACTTTTATGTTGGTTGTTATTTGGACTGCTGAAGGCATGATTTAAAGCAGTTTTGGTGAATTAGAAACAAAAAAGGTTTTTTTGCAAAAAAGTATGGTGCTAAGTGTACATAGCTTCATGTTTTCATCCAAATACTGTATTGCTTGTAGCTTCCACACACTGCACCCCACAACATTACTTTTATGTTGGTTGTTATTTGGGCTGCTGAAGGCATGATTTAAAGCAGTTTTGGTGAATTAGAAATAAAAAAAGTTTTTTTGCAAAAAAGTATGGTGCTAAGTGTAGATAGCTTCATGTTTTCATCCAAATACTGTATTGCTTGTAGCTTCCACATACTGCACCCCACAACATTACTTTTATGTTGGTTGTTATTTGGACTGCTGAAGGCATGATTTAAAGCAGTTTTGGTGAATTAGAAACAAAAAAGGTTTTTTTGCAAAAAAGTATGGTGCTAAGTGTACATAGCTTCATGTTTTCATCCAAATACTGTATTGCTTGTAGCTTCCACATACTGCACCCCACAACATTACTTTTATGTTGGTTGTTATTTGGGCTGCTGAAGGCATGATTTAAAGCAGTTTTGGTGAATTAGAAACAAAAAAAGTTTTTTTGCAAAAAAGTATGGTGCTAAGTGTAGATAGCTTCATTATTTGAAAAGTAGATAGCTTCATGTTTTCATCCAAATACTGTATTGCTTGTAGCTTCCACATACTACACCCCACAACATTACTTTTATGTTGGTTGTTATTTGGGTTGCTGAAGGCATGATTTAAAGCAGTTTTGGTGAATTAGAAACAAAAAAAGTTTTTTTGCAAAAAAGTATGGTGCTAAGTGTAGATAGCTTCATATTTTCATCCAAATACTTTATTTCGTGTAGATTCCACATACTGCATCCCACAACATTACTTTTATGTTGGTTGTTATTTGGGCTGCTGAAGGCATGATTTAAAGCAGTTTTGGTGAATTAGAAACAAAAAAAGTTTTTTTGCAAAAAAGTATGGTGCTAAGTGTAGATAGCTTCATTATTTGAAAAGTAGATAGCTTCATGTTTTCATCCAAATACTGTATTGCTTGTAGCTTCCACATACTACAACCCACAACATTACTTTTTATGTTGGTTGTTATTTGGGCTGCTAAAAGCATGCTTTAAAGCAGTTTTGGTGAATTAGAAACAAAAAAAGTTTTTTTGCAAAAAAGTATGGTGCTAAGTGTAGATAGCTTCATGTTTTCATCCAAATACTGTATTGCTTGTAGCTTCCACATACTGCACCCCACAACATTACTTTTATGTTGGTTGTTATTTGGACTGCTGAAGGCATGATTTAAAGCAGTTTTGGTGAATTAGAAACAAAAAAGGTTTTTTTGCAAAAAAGTATGGTGCTAAGTGTACATAGCTTCATGTTTTCATCCAAATACTGTATTGCTTGTAGTTTCCACATACTGCACCCCACAACATTACTTTTATGTTGGTTGTTATTTGGGCTGCTGAAGGCATGATTTAAAGCAGTTTTGGTGAATTAGAAACAAAAAAAGTTTTTTTGCAAAAAAGTATGGTGCTAAGTGTAGATAGCTTCATTATTTGAAAAGTAGATAGCTTCATGTTTTCATCCAAATACTGTATTGCTTGTAGCTTCCACATACTACACCCCACAACATTACTTTTATGTTGGTTGTTATTTGGGTTGCTGAAGGCATGATTTAAAGCAGTTTTGGTGAATTAGAAACAAAAAAAGTTTTTTTGCAAAAAAGTATGGTGCTAAGTGTAGATAGCTTCATATTTTCATCCAAATACTTTATTGCGTGTAGATTCCACATACTGCATCCCACAACATTACTTTTATGTTGGTTGTTATTTGGGCTGCTGAAGGCATGATTTAAAGCAGTTTTGGTGAATTAGAAACAAAAAAAGTTTTTTTGCAAAAAAGTATGGTGCTAAGTGTAGATAGCTTCATTATTTGAAAAGTAGATAGCTTCATGTTTTCATCCAAATACTGTATTGCTTGTAGCTTCCACATACTACACCCCACAACATTACTTTTATGTTGGTTGTTATTTGGGCTGCTGAAGGCATGATTTAAAGCAGTTTTGGTGAATTAGAAACAAAAAAGTTTTTTTGCAAAAAAGTATGGTGCTAAGTGTAGATAGCTTCATGCTTTCATCCAAATACTGTATTGCTTGTAGCTTCCACACACTGCACCCCACAACATTACTTTTATGTTGGTTGTTATTTGGGCTGCTGAAGGCATGATTTAAAGCAGTTTTGGTGAATTAGAAATAAAAAAAGTTTTTTTGCAAAAAAGTATGGTGCTAAGTGTAGATAGCTTCATGTTTTCATGCAAATACTGTATTGCTTGTAGCTTCCACATACTGCACCCCACAACATTACTTTTATGTTGGTTGTTATTTGGGCTGCTAAAAGCATGCTTTAAAGCAGTTTTGGTGAATTAGAAACAAAAAAAGTTTTTTTGCAAAAAAGTATGGTGCTAAGTGTAGATAGCTTCATGTTTTCATCCAAATACTGTATTGCTTGTAGCTTCCACATACTGCACCCCACAACATTACTTTTATGTTGGTTGTTATTTGGACTGCTGAAGGCATGATTTAAAGCAGTTTTGGTGAATTAGAAACAAAAAAGGTTTTTTTGCAAAAAAGTATGGTGCTAAGTGTACATAGCTTCATGTTTTCATCCAAATACTGTATTGCTTGTAGCTTCCACATACTGCACCCCACAACATTACTTTTATGTTGGTTGTTATTTGGGCTGCTGAAGGCATGATTTAAAGCAGTTTTGGTGAATTAGAAACAAAAAAAGTTTTTTTGCAAAAAAGTATGGTGCTAAGTGTAGATAGCTTCATTATTTGAAAAGTAGATAGCTTCATGTTTTCATCCAAATACTGTATTGCTTGTAGCTTCCACATACTACACCCCACAACATTACTTTTATGTTGGTTGTTATTTGGGTTGCTGAAGGCATGATTTAAAGCAGTTTTGGTGAATTAGAAACAAAAAAAGTTTTTTTGCAAAAAAGTATGGTGCTAAGTGTAGATAGCTTCATATTTTCATCCAAATACTTTATTTCGTGTAGATTCCACATACTGCATCCCACAACATTACTTTTATGTTGGATGTTATTTGGGCTGCTGAAGGCATGATTTAAAGCAGTTTTGGTGAATTAGAAACAAAAAAAGTTTTTTTGCAAAAAAGTATGGTGCTAAGTGTAGATAGCTTCATTATTTGAAAAGTAGATAGCTTCATGTTTTCATCCAAATACTGTATTGCTTGTAGCTTCCACATACTACAACCCACAACATTACTTTTTATGTTGGTTGTTATTTGGGCTGCTAAAAGCATGCTTTAAAGCAGTTTTGGTGAATTAGAAACAAAAAAAGTTTTTTTGCAAAAAAGTATGGTGCTAAGTGTAGATAGCTTCATGTTTTCATCCAAATACTGTATTGCTTGTAGCTTCCACATACTGCACCCCACAACATTACTTTTATGTTGGTTGTTATTTGGACTGCTGAAGGCATGATTTAAAGCAGTTTTGGTGAATTAGAAACAAAAAAGGTTTTTTTGCAAAAAAGTATGGTGCTAAGTGTACATAGCTTCATGTTTTCATCCAAATACTGTATTGCTTGTAGTTTCCACATACTGCACCCCACAACATTACTTTTATGTTGGTTGTTATTTGGGCTGCTGAAGGCATGATTTAAAGCAGTTTTGGTGAATTAGAAACAAAAAAAGTTTTTTTGCAAAAAAGTATGGTGCTAAGTGTAGATAGCTTCATTATTTGAAAAGTAGATAGCTTCATGTTTTCATCCAAATACTGTATTGCTTGTAGCTTCCACATACTACACCCCACAACATTACTTTTATGTTGGTTGTTATTTGGGTTGCTGAAGGCATGATTTAAAGCAGTTTTGGTGAATTAGAAACAAAAAAAGTTTTTTTGCAAAAAAGTATGGTGCTAAGTGTAGATAGCTTCATATTTTCATCCAAATACTTTATTGCGTGTAGATTCCACATACTGCATCCCACAACATTACTTTTATGTTGGTTGTTATTTGGGCTGCTGAAGGCATGATTTAAAGCAGTTTTGGTGAATTAGAAACAAAAAAAGTTTTTTTGCAAAAAAGTATGGTGCTAAGTGTAGATAGCTTCATTATTTGAAAAGTAGATAGCTTCATGTTTTCATCCAAATACTGTATTGCTTGTAGCTTCCACATACTACACCCCACAACATTACTTTTATGTTGGTTGTTATTTGGGCTGCTGAAGGCATGATTTAAAGCAGTTTTGGTGAATTAGAAACAAAAAAGTTTTTTTGCAAAAAAGTATGGTGCTAAGTGTAGATAGCTTCATGCTTTCATCCAAATACTGTATTGCTTGTAGCTTCCACACACTGCACCCCACAACATTACTTTTATGTTGGTTGTTATTTGGGCTGCTGAAGGCATGATTTAAAGCAGTTTTGGTGAATTAGAAATAAAAAAAGTTTTTTTGCAAAAAAGTATGGTGCTAAGTGTAGATAGCTTCATGTTTTCATGCAAATACTGTATTGCTTGTAGCTTCCACATACTGCACCCCACAACATTACTTTTATGTTGGTTGTTATTTGGGCTGCTAAAAGCATGCTTTAAAGCAGTTTTGGTGAATTAGAAACAAAAAAAGTTTTTTTGCAAAAAAGTATGGTGCTAAGTGTAGATAGCTTCATGTTTTCATCCAAATACTGTATTGCTTGTAGCTTCCACATACTGCACCCCACAACATTACTTTTATGTTGGTTGTTATTTGGACTGCTGAAGGCATGATTTAAAGCAGTTTTGGTGAATTAGAAACAAAAAAGGTTTTTTTGCAAAAAAGTATGGTGCTAAGTGTACATAGCTTCATGTTTTCATCCAAATACTGTATTGCTTGTAGCTTCCACATACTGCACCCCACAACATTACTTTTATGTTGGTTGTTATTTGGGCTGCTGAAGGCATGATTTAAAGCAGTTTTGGTGAATTAGAAACAAAAAAAGTTTTTTTGCAAAAAAGTATGGTGCTAAGTGTAGATAGCTTCATTATTTGAAAAGTAGATAGCTTCATGTTTTCATCCAAATACTGTATTGCTTGTAGCTTCCACATACTACACCCCACAACATTACTTTTATGTTGGTTGTTATTTGGGTTGCTGAAGGCATGATTTAAAGCAGTTTTGGTGAATTAGAAACAAAAAAAGTTTTTTTGCAAAAAAGTATGGTGCTAAGTGTAGATAGCTTCATATTTTCATCCAAATACTTTATTTCGTGTAGATTCCACATACTGCATCCCACAACATTACTTTTATGTTGGATGTTATTTGGGCTGCTGAAGGCATGATTTAAAGCAGTTTTGGTGAATTAGAAACAAAAAAAGTTTTTTTGCAAAAAAGTATGGTGCTAAGTGTAGATAGCTTCATTATTTGAAAAGTAGATAGCTTCATGTTTTCATCCAAATACTGTATTGCTTGTAGCTTCCACATACTACAACCCACAACATTACTTTTTATGTTGGTTGTTATTTGGGCTGCTAAAAGCATGCTTTAAAGTAGTTTTGGTGAATTAGAAACAAAAAAAGTTTTTTTGCAAAAAAGTATGGTGCTAAGTGTAGATAGCTTCATGTTTTCATCCAAATACTGTATTGCTTGTAGCTTCCACATACTGCACCCCACAACATTACTTTTATGTTGGTTGTTATTTGGACTGCTGAAGGCATGATTTAAAGCAGTTTTGGTGAATTAGAAACAAAAAAGGTTTTTTTGCAAAAAAGTATGGTGCTAAGTGTACATAGCTTCATGTTTTCATCCAAATACTGTATTGCTTGTAGTTTCCACATACTGCACCCCACAACATTACTTTTATGTTGGTTGTTATTTGGGCTGCTGAAGGCATGATTTAAAGCAGTTTTGGTGAATTAGAAACAAAAAAAGTTTTTTTGCAAAAAAGTATGGTGCTAAGTGTAGATAGCTTCATTATTTGAAAAGTAGATAGCTTCATGTTTTCATCCAAATACTGTATTGCTTGTAGCTTCCACATACTACACCCCACAACATTACTTTTATGTTGGTTGTTATTTGGGTTGCTGAAGGCATGATTTAAAGCAGTTTTGGTGAATTAGAAACAAAAAAAGTTTTTTTGCAAAA
This sequence comes from Spea bombifrons, assembly GCF_027358695.1. Classification (NCBI taxonomy): domain Eukaryota; kingdom Metazoa; phylum Chordata; class Amphibia; order Anura; family Pelobatidae; genus Spea; species Spea bombifrons. Next base: position 22,460,621 of record NC_071093.1, read on the forward strand.
AAGTATGGTGCTAAGTGTAGATAGCTTCATATTTTCATCCAAATACTTTATTGCGTGTAGATTCCACATACTGCATCCCACAACATTACTTTTATGTTGGTTGTTATTTGGGCTGCTGAAGGCATGATTTAAAGCAGTTTTGGTGAATTAGAAACAAAAAAAGTTTTTTTGCAAAAAAGTATGGTGCTAAGTGTAGATAGCTTCATTATTTGAAAAGTAGATAGCTTCATGTTTTCATCCAAATACTGTATTGCTTGTAGCTTCCACATACTACACCCCACAACATTACTTTTATGTTGGTTGTTATTTGGGCTGCTGAAGGCATGATTTAAAGCAGTTTTGGTGAATTAGAAACAAAAAAGTTTTTTTGCAAAAAAAGTATGGTGCTAAGTGTAGATAGCTTCATGCTTTCATCCAAATACTGTATTGCTTGTAGCTTCCACACACTGCACCCCACAACATTACTTTTATGTTGGTTGTTATTTGGGCTGCTGAAGGCATGATTTAAAGCAGTTTTGGTGAATTAGAAATAAAAAAAGTTTTTTTGCAAAAAAGTATGGTGCTAAGTGTAGATAGCTTCATGTTTTCATGCAAATACTGTATTGCTTGTAGCTTCCACATACTGCACCCCACAACATTACTTTTATGTTGGTTGTTATTTGGGCTGCTAAAAGCATGCTTTAAAGCAGTTTTGGTGAATTAGAAACAAAAAAAGTTTTTTTGCAAAAAAGTATGGTGCTAAGTGTAGATAGCTTCATATTTTCATCCAAATACTTTATTGCGTGTAGATTCCACATACTGCATCCCACAACATTACTTTTATGTTGGTTGTTATTTGGGTTGCTGAAGGCATGATTTAAAGCAGTTTTGGTGAATTAGAAACAAAAAAAGTTTTTTTGCAAAAAAGTATGGTGCTAAGTGTAGATAGCTTCATATTTTCATCCAAATACTTTATTGCGTGTAGATTCCACATACTGCATCCCACAACATTACTTTTATGTTGGTTGTTATTTGGGCTGCTGAAGGCATGATTTAAAGCAGTTTTGGTGAATTAGAAACAAAAAAAGTTTTTTTGCAAAAAAGTATGGTGCTAAGTGTAGATAGCTTCATTATTTGAAAAGTAGATAGCTTCATGTTTTCATCCAAATACTGTATTGCTTGTAGCTTCCACATACTACACCCCACAACATTACTTTTATGTTGGTTGTTATTTGGGCTGCTGAAGGCATGATTTAAAGCAGTTTTGGTGAATTAGAAACAAAAAAGTTTTTTTGCAAAAAAGTATGGTGCTAAGTGTAGATAGCTTCATGCTTTCATCCAAATACTGTATTGCTTGTAGCTTCCACACACTGCACCCCACAACATTACTTTTATGTTGGTTGTTATTTGGGCTGCTGAAGGCATGATTTAAAGCAGTTTTGGTGAATTAGAAATAAAAAAAGTTTTTTTGCAAAAAAGTATGGTGCTAAGTGTAGATAGCTTCATGTTTTCATGCAAATACTGTATTGCTTGTAGCTTCCACATACTGCACCCCACAACATTACTTTTATGTTGGTTGTTATTTGGGCTGCTAAAAGCATGCTTTAAAGCAGTTTTGGTGAATTAGAAACAAAAAAAGTTTTTTTGCAAAAAAGTATGGTGCTAAGTGTACATAGCTTCATGTTTTCATCCAAATACTGTATTGCTTGTAGCTTCCACATACTGCACCCCACAACATTACTTTTATGTTGGTTGTTATTTGGGCTGCTGAAGGCATGATTTAAAGCAGTTTTGGTGAATTAGAAACAAAAAAAGTTTTTTTGCAAAAAAGTATGGTGCTAAGTGTAGATAGCTTCATTATTTGAAAAGTAGATAGCTTCATGTTTTCATCCAAATACTGTATTGCTTGTAGCTTCCACATACTACACCCCACAACATTACTTTTATGTTGGTTGTTATTTGGGTTGCTGAAGGCATGATTTAAAGCAGTTTTGGTGAATTAGAAACAAAAAAAGTTTTTTTGCAAAAAAGTATGGTGCTAAGTGTAGATAGCTTAATATTTTCATCCAAATACTTTATTGCGTGTAGATTCCACATACTGCATCCCACAACATTACTTTTATGTTGGTTGTTATTTGGGCTGCTGAAGGCATGATTTAAAGCAGTTTTGGTGAATTAGAAACAAAAAAAGTTTTTTTGCAAAAAAGTATGGTGCTAAGTGTAGATAGCTTCATTATTTGAAAAGTAGATAGCTTCATGTTTTCATCCAAATACTGTATTGCTTGTAGCTTCCACATACTACACCCCACAACATTACTTTTATGTTGGTTGTTATTTGGGCTGCTGAAGGCATGATTTAAAGCAGTTTTGGTGAATTAGAAACAAAAAAGTTTTTTTGCAAAAAAGTATGGTGCTAAGTGTAGATAGCTTCATGCTTTCATCCAAATACTGTATTGCTTGTAGCTTCCACACACTGCACCCCACAACATTACTTTTATGTTGGTTGTTATTTGGGCTGCTGAAGGCATGATTTAAAGCAGTTTTGGTGAATTAGAAATAAAAAAAGTTTTTTTGCAAAAAAGTATGGTGCTAAGTGTAGATAGCTTCATGTTTTCATGCAAATACTGTATTGCTTGTAGCTTCCACATACTGCACCCCACAACATTACTTTTATGTTGGTTGTTATTTGGGCTGCTAAAAGCATGCTTTAAAGCAGTTTTGGTGAATTAGAAACAAAAAAAGTTTTTTTGCAAAAAAGTATGGTGCTAAGTGTAGATAGCTTCATGTTTTCATCCAAATACTGTATTGCTTGTAGCTTCCACATACTGCACCCCACAACATTACTTTTATGTTGGTTGTTATTTGGACTGCTGAAGGCATGATTTAAAGCAGTTTTGGTGAATTAGAAACAAAAAAGGTTTTTTTGCAAAAAAGTATGGTGCTAAGTGTAGATAGCTTCATTATTTGAAAAGTAGATAGCTTCATGTTTTCATCCAAATACTGTATTGCTTGTAGCTTCCACATACTACACCCCACAACATTACTTTTATGTTGGTTGTTATTTGGGTTGCTGAAGGCATGATTTAAAGCAGTTTTGGTGAATTAGAAACAAAAAAAGTTTTTTTGCAAAAAAGTATGGTGCTAAGTGTAGATAGCTTCATATTTTCATCCAAATACTTTATTTCGTGTAGATTCCACATACTGCATCCCACAACATTACTTTTATGTTGGTTGTTATTTGGGCTGCTGAAGGCATGATTTAAAGCAGTTTTGGTGAATTAGAAACAAAAAAAGTTTTTTTGCAAAAAAGTATGGTGCTAAGTGTAGATAGCTTCATTATTTGAAAAGTAGATAGCTTCATGTTTTCATCCAAATACTGTATTGCTTGTAGCTTCCACATACTACACCCCACAACATTACTTTTATGTTGGTTGTTATTTGGGCTGCTGAAGGCATGATTTAAAGCAGTTTTGGTGAATTAGAAACAAAAAAAGTTTTTTTGCAAAAAAGTATGGTGCTAAGTGTAGATAGCTTCATGCTTTCATCCAAATACTGTATTGCTTGTAGCTTCCACACACTGCACCCCACAACATTACTTTTATGTTGGTTGTTATTTGGGCTGCTGAAGGCATGATTTAAAGCAGTTTTGGTGAATTAGAAATAAAAAAAGTTTTTTTGCAAAAAAGTATGGTGCTAAGTGTAGATAGCTTCATGTTTTCATGCAAATACTGTATTGCTTGTAGCTTCCACATACTGCACCCCACAACATTACTTTTATGTTGGTTGTTATTTGGGCTGCTAAAAGCATGCTTTAAAGCAGTTTTGGTGAATTAGAAACAAAAAAAGTTTTTTTGCAAAAAAGTATGGTGCTAAGTGTAGATAGCTTCATTATTTGAAAAGTAGATAGCTTCATGTTTTCATCCAAATACTGTATTGCTTGTAGCTTCCACATACTGCACCCCACAACATTACTTTTATGTTGGTTGTTATTTGGGCTGCTGAAGGCATGATTTAAAGCAGTTTTGGTGAATTAGAAACAAAAAAAGTTTTTTTGCAAAAAAGTATGGTGCTAAGTGTAGATAGCTTCATGTTTTCAACCCACAACATTACTTTTATGTTGGTTGTTATTTGGGCTGCTGAAGGCATGATTTAAAGCAGTTTTGGTGAATTAGAAACAAAAAAAGTTTTTTTGCAAAAAAGTATGGTGCTAAGTGTAGATAGCTTCATGTTTTCATCCAAATACTGGATTGCATGTAGCTTCCACACACTGCACCCCACAACATTACTTTTATGTTGGTTGTTATTTGGGCTGCTGAAGGCATGATTTAAAGCAGTTTTGGTGAATTAGAAACAAAAAAAGGTTTTTTGCAAAAAAGTATGGTGCTAAGTGTAGATAGCTTCATTATTTGAAAAGTAGATAGCTTCATGTTTTCATCCAAATACTGTATTGCTTGTAGCTTCCACATACTACACCCCACAACATTACTTTTATGTTGGTTGTTATTTGGGCTGCTGAAGGCATGATTTAAAGCAGTTTTGGTGAATTAGAAACAAAAAAAGTTTTTTTGCAAAAAAGTATGGTGCTAAGTGTAGATAGCTTCATGTTTTCATCCAAATACTTTATTTCGTGTAGATTCCACATACTTTTCAAATATTTTTTATTACAGTTTTATAAAATACAAAACAAAAGTAAATGTAATTATAACATCAAACAGATGAGACTGTCAAACAGTATCGCACATACAATATACAGTGTACAATAATAATTCAAATTGAAACCATAGAATTGGGAAATAGTAGTTACAACAATTATCACTCGAAAGAGAAAAAAAAACAAGGGGGGAAAAAACAGGGGGGTAAAATGGAAATGTAAATTATTAAAATCTTCAATCCGGAAGTCTCTGTCTTCACTTTAACCAAAGTTATCTCGCCATATAAAAAAAAATACATATGGATGAAAGATTAAGAAGAAGCGTGCAGAAATGCAAAATTAAAAAAAATAATAATCTAAAGGAACAAAAAAGATAAACTAAAGTAAAAATTTCTTTCTAATTTTCTCTTCCCAGGTGTCCCAAAAAAATAAAAGTTGTGTTTTAAAAGCTGAGGGTGGCCTAATGGAAGATTCATAAGATTTATTCTCCAAAGTCATATATAAGATTTCTTTTATAGTCGGAACAACTCCTGTTTTCCAATACTTAGGGATAAGGATAGTAGCTGCAATCAGCAAATGACCTATGATGATCTTATCTATTTTAGGCAAATCAGACGGAAAATGTTTAAAAATACATAGTTCTGGCCCAAGTACCTCAATCTCGCTATTTATAAGTCTAATTATTGGTAATAAAGAGTCCCACATAGGTTTAATTAATGGACAATCCCAAAAAATATGAAGGAGATTACCTGGGCCATTACAGCCTCTCCAACATTTAAAACTTGTAGTCATCTTCATGCGAAAAAGCCTTTCCGGGGTCAGGTACCATCTGTATATTATCTTAAAATGATTTTCAAAATGTTGTGCGCATTGTGTTATGCCCCTTAGTCCCGAGAACACATCATTCCAGACAGCTAGATCGTATGTTTTACCTAATTCCTCTTCCCAGGCCGATAAAAATTTAAGTTTTTCTGAAACCTTCGAGGAGAGGGAAGAGTAACACAATGAGATAGTACCTGTCAGGTCCGGGGCATTAATATAAACTGTCTCTATATCAGTCAAAGCTAAATGAGACTGATCCACATCAAAATCAGATATATTAAATCGTTCTTGAATAATTTGAAGAATGAAGTCATAATCACATTGCCTGTCAGCATCTAAATTATATTTTTTTTGTAATTTTGTAAATGATAGAGCCGAATTATTCTTAAAGAAATCATTAATAGAAAAAATATGTTTGCCATTCCAGTAATCTATATCTAGGTCTGGAAGAACATATCTCAAGGAACCAAGTGACATCGCCCTGGACCAAGTAGTAGATCCTGGTAGTTTATTAAATAATCTATCCCAAGAGAGTATAGCCAATTTAGTTGACGGGTACATTTTTGTAAACCTGGGCCGATTAGAATGTGAAACCCATAAAACATCTTTTATACAAAAAGGTTTTAGTTTATTAATTTCCATAATCAGCCATCTAGGCCAATCCCTGTCCAAATTAAATTTGAAAGCGCTAGACGCATTCGATGCATAATAATAATTCCTAAAATCTGGCACCCCCAATCCGAAATTGCCTCTAGAATTAGTCAAAGTGGTAAATTTGACTCTGCTAGGCTTCTTCCTCCATATAAACTTTATGAGGGCAGAACGCACCGAATCAAAAAAAGAAATAGGCACACTTAAAGGTATGGCTCTTAAAAAATACAAAATCTTAGGGAGAATAACCATCTTAATGGAGTGTATTCTACCCAACCATGAAATCTCAAGATTGTCCCACCTCTCAAGATCCAGTAGCAAAGAGGGCCAAAAAGTCTTTAAATTGTAAGCATACATATGTTTTAAATTTTTACATAAATTAATGCCTAAATAGGAAATAAAGCTCTTCCTCCAGTCAAAGTCATACGATCTTTTAAGAGCAGTCAAATCATTCCTCTTTATATGGAATGGTAATGCCTGTGTTTTGCTATCATTAATTTTATAAAAGGACACTTCACGAAATTCTCTAAGAAGAGAAAATAAATGACCCATAGAAGTAGCTGGATCACTTAACGTAAGAATTACATCGTCTGCAAATAAACCCAATTTGTGAGTATCTCCATCTATTGTAACACCCTGAATATTACTATCAACTCTTATTGCCTCAGCCAAAGGCTCAATAGCTAAAGCAAAAAGTAAAGGTGACAAAGGGCAACCCTGCCTAGTCCCATTGGATAACGAGAATGAGTCGGACAAAACTCCAGAGGCCAGCACTTTTGCAGTAGGCTTCTGATACAAAGCAAAAATAGCTTTTCTCAAAGCAGCTGGGAACCCAAACCGAATCAAAACATCTTCCAAATATCCCCAATGGACCCTATCAAATGCCTTTTCAGCATCGAGTGATAAAAATAAAGAGGGGTGTTTAGATTTTTGAATATATGAGATCAAATTAATAAAACGTCTCGTATTGTCTGTTGCTTGACGTCTGGGAATAAAACCTACTTGATCGTTATGAACAAGCAGAGGCAATAAACTTGAGATACGATTAGCTAATATTTTCGAGTATAATTTGGTGTCATTATTAATTAGAGAAATGGGCCTAAAATTGGAACACCTATCAGGTTCCTTTCCGGGTTTAGGTAAAGTAGAAATTTGGGCACAAAGGGATTCATCAGGAATATAGCCATTTTTCCAATATTCGTTAAACAATTTTGTTAAATGTGGCAATAAGATATTTTTAAATTTGTGATAGTATAGAGCAGAAAAACCATCAGGACCCGGTGCCTTACCAGATGGAGTATCTTTAATAGCTTGAAGCACCTCCTCCAAAGAAATGTCCGACTCAATAAATTCAACATGAAAATCAGGGATTCTAGGGAGATTAGTTTTATCCAAAAATTCAGTTATTTTAGCAGAGGTTGGTTGCGTTTCCAGAGGGGAATCTTTAAGGTTATAAAGTGACTTATAATATGCAGCAAAAGAATTAGATATGTCCCTAGGATGTAAAATTTTCTGGCCAGAATCATCCAATATATAAGCTATTCTAGATTGTATAGTTTTTTGTTTTAATTTATTCGCTAATAAATTAGAGGCTTTATTACCCTTTGAGTAAAATGACATTTTTAAAGATCGTAAAGTTTTAGCACTCTTTTCCAAATTAAGTTTATCCAATTTTGTTTTCACGTCTTTAATTAAAGCTGAAACAGAGAAAGAAGGGCCTAACTTATTTGCTAAATTTAAATTATATAATTCTTTCTCCAAAGTTTTAACATTTGCAGACGATGTTTTCCTAATATAAGAATTTCTCTGAATAAAATGTCCTCTTAACACAGCCTTATGAGCATTCCAAATAGTAGAATATGGAATATCTTCAGTAATGTTTTCTTCAAAATATGAAGATAACGTTTTTTCAGCCAAGATTTTTTCATCTATGTTATTCAAAATGAAATCATTCAGTCTCCAAGGTCTATAAGGAACATGTGGTATTGTTTCATGAATACCCAAAGTAATAGGAGCATGATCTGACCATTTAAAATCTAAAATTTCAGCTTTCTCAATGAAAGCTAACATATTTTCAGGCACTAGAAAGCGATCGATACGAGAGTACATATTGTGGCCAGCTGAGTAAAAAGTATAATCTCTTTCATTAGGATGTAGGAGACGCCACACATCATAGTAACATTTGGATTGCAACAATTTGGAGCACCTCTTTGCAGTGGACATATAAGAATTTGAATTGGGAGAGGATTCCTCCCTCGAGACATCACTTTCAGGGTCCAATACGAAATTAGTATCACCACAAACAATCACTCTCCCCCTACATTCATCAAGAGCTGTTTGCATAACGTTTTTCAAATATTGAAATTGGGAACTCGTTGGAAAATAAACATTGAAAATTGAATAATCTACGTTATTCACTTTACCCACCCATAACACATATCTACCGTCAGGATCAATAATAGTTGTCAAAGTCTTGATAGCCAATGATTTGTTAAAAAAAATAGAAGTTCCCCTAGCCTTTGAAGAAAACTTAGAATGAAATTGAATGGGATAATACCTAGCAAAAATGTGGGGATTAAAATCATTTTTAAAGTGGGACTCCTGTATGCACAAAACATCTACACGCTTCTCCCTAGCCTCCTTCAACAACAGCCTTCTTTTATGAAAAGAGCCCAATCCCTTAACATTAAAGGACATTATTTTCAATACCATTGATTATAAGGAACATCAAAAATGAACACAAGACTGTGAATGGCTAAAACACAAAATAAAGGGATTGGGCCTAACACATCAAATTTTAAAAACATGAAAGGGTATTGTAAAGGAGGTACAAGCACGCACAGCGAGAGAACCAAAAGAAACAAAATAAGAAGTATCACACAAGAGCTTCCATTGATTACAAATGGGTAGGGGAAAAACAACAAAACTAAAAAAGAAATGATTCCCTTCCTAATGGGGAACCAACTAAATTTGGAACAAATAAAATATATACCAAAGATAAAAAAATAGGCCCAAAGAGAGGAGTAAAAAGAAATTAAAAATATACTCCTCTCCATTGATGGTAAAAAAAAAAGGCCTTTCTGTTGGGGTGGTAGCGAGAGAACAGTGAGGACAGGGATAATGTAATAATTAATAACGTTGCATAAAAACGAATGAAAAAACAAAAAATAAAAGAAATCTATTAAAGACCCACACATTTAAGAAAAAAAATAGAAACAAAAGAAAACAAATAAAAATGGAAATAAATAATAAAAAAGAAACATTATCAACAAGTAGCCAGTTCGAATTAAGACAGTTAAAAAAAGACCTCAAAAATATATGGATAGTTTTAAAACAATAGCTGGGCGGTGTCCCTGTAGCAGTGTTTCTTAACAACATATCCATGCTCCTGCAGAGATACTGCAATGTTTATTTAACAAAGAAGTTCCGGTTGTTTACTCCTGAGAACAATAGAGGAATAAGGAAATTCCAGAGATTTGAAATAGGTGTGGCACGCCCAGTCAGCGCCATCAACTTGCAAAAAGAAAACAAAAAATAGAAAAACACGGAAAAAAAATCAATGTCTATATGTATAGAGCACATATCAATAAATCAAACCTATTACTCCGCAATAATGGCTCCTTCATCCAATATAGCTGCAGCTTCTGCAATTTTGGTATGCATTCTGCGATCAAATCTTTGTCCCTTAGATTCGTGACGTCTTGGCGAAAATATTTGTAAAAAATCCTTTCCCTCTTCCGGTGATGTTATAACATAGTTCTGACCATCATGCCTAAATAAAACTTTAACAGGGAATCCCCATCTGTATCGGATATTCAGAGCTTGTAATTCCCTTGTAAGAAATTGAAAATCTTTTCTTCGTGACATAGTGGAAGCAGAAAAATCTTGAAAGAATTTGAGGTTTGTATACTCCTCACAGAGATTAGCACCCGTTCTCACAGCAGTCAGGAACTCATCCTTAACATGGAAGAAATGTAATCGTGCTATAGTGTCCCTTGCAGCCTCCTTAGGAGCTCGGTTGGACTTCGGCAGCCGATGGCATCGGTCAATCAAAATCTCTGGTTCAGCACGATTTTTCAGAACTGAGCCAATAATTTTTTTAACATATGCGCCTAGATCTTGATTTTGTATGGATTCAGGTATATTTCTGATCCGTATATTATTGCGCCTACTACGATCTTCCAAATCAGCAATTTTTAGCTTACTTAGCTCGAGTTGGTGTTCCAGCAGATCCACACGCTTTTCTAACTCTAAATGTGAGTTCCTCTGCAGACCAAGAGCCTGTTCAGTACGATCCACACGAATGTCCAGTTCGTTTATATCCTTCTTAATAACGGAAATCTCTTTCATCAAATCATCACGAATCCCATTCCTGAGATCCGTAAGCAGCTTTATTAATCGAGGTTCCGTAACAGTCATACCTGATCTCTCAAACTCCTCACCCATCTTAGCCTGTTTCTTACGTGGGGACTCAGTGTCTTCAATCACGAGCTTTTCCACAGGTTTCGAGGCACCCGAAGTTTTGGTTGAAAACTTCTGCTTTTGCATCTTCCAATCAGTCCAATAGTAGTTCGATTCTGGAACGGGTCCACAGTTGAATGCTGTTTTTTTAATGAAAAAAGCCCAAATCCTCACAGAGCTCTTGCACTATGCTGCCATCTCACTCGATGGTCAAGCCACGCCCCTCGTAGATTCCACATACTGCATCCCACAACATTACTTTTATGTTGGTTGTTATTTGGGCTGCTGAAGGCATGATTTAAAGCAGTTTTGGTGAATTAGAAACAAAAAAAGGTTTTTTGCAAAAAAGTATGGTGCTAAGTGTAGATAGCTTCATTATTTGAAAAGTAGATAGCTTCATGTTTTCATCCAAATACTGTATTGCTTGTAGCTTCCACATACTACACCCCACAACATTACTTTTATGTTGGTTGTTATTTGGGCTGCTGAAGGCATGATTTAAAGCAGTTTTGGTGAATTAGAAACAAAAAAAGTTTTTTGCAAAAAAGTATGGTGCTAAGTGTAGATAGCTTCATATTTTCATCCAAATACTTTATTTCGTGTAGATTCCACATACTGCATCCCACAACATTACTTTTATGTTGGTTGTTATTTGGGCTGCTGAAGGCATGCTTTAAAGCAGTTTTGGTGAATTAGAAACAAAAAAAGTTTTTTTGCAAAAAAGTATGGTGCTAAGTGTAGATAGCTTCATGTTTTCATCCAAATACTGTATTGCTTGTAGCTTCCACATACTGCACCCCACAACATTACTTTTATGTTGGTTGTTATTTGGGCTGCTGAAGGCATGATTTAAAGCAGTTTTGGTGAATTAGAAACAAAAAAAGTTTTTTTGCAAAAAAGTATGGTGCTAAGTGTACATAGCTTCATGTTTTCATCCAAATACTGTATTGCTTGTAGCTTCCACATACTGCACCCCACAACATTACTTTTATGTTGGTTGTTATTTGGGCTGCTGAAGGCATGATTTAAAGCAGTTTTGGTGAATTAGAAACAAAAAAAGTTTTTTTGCAAAAAAGTATGGTGCTAAGTGTAGATAGCTTCATTATTTGAAAAGTAGATAGCTTCATGTTTTCATCCAAATACTGTATTGCTTGTAGCTTCCACATACTGCACCCCACAACATTACTTTTATGTTGGTTGTTATTTGGGCTGCTGAAGGCATGATTTAAAGCAGTTTTGGTGAATTAGAAACAAAAAAAGTTTTTTTGCAAAAAAGTATGGTGCTAAGTGTAGATAGCTTCATGTTTTCACCCCACAACATTACTTTTATGTTGGTTGTTATTTGGGCTGCTGAAGGCATGATTTAAAGCAGTTTTGGTGAATTAGAAACAAAAAAAGTTTTTTTGCAAAAAAGTATGGTGCTAAGTGTAGATAGCTTCATGTTTTCATCCAAATACTGGATTGCTTGTAGCTTCCACACACTGCACCCCACAACATTACTTTTATGTTGGTTGTTATTTGGGCTGCTGAAGGCATGATTTAAAGCAGTTTTGGTGAACTAGAAACAAAAAAAGTTTTTTTGCAAAAAAGTATGGTGCTAAGTGTAGATAGCTTCATTATTTGAAAAGTAGATAGCTTCATGTTTTCATCCAAATACTGTATTGCTTGTAGCTTCCACATACTGCACCCCACAACATTACTTTTATGTTGGTTGTTATTTGGGCTACTGAAGGCATGATTTAAAGCAGTTTTGGTGAATTAGAAACAAAAAAAGTTTTTTTGCAAAAAAGTATGGTGCTAAGTGTAGATAGCTTCATGTTTTCATCCAAATACTGTATTGCTTGTAGCTTCCACATACTGCACCCCACAACATTACTTTTATGTTGGTTGTTATTTGGGCTGCTGAAGGCATGATTTAAAGCAGTTTTGGTGAATTAGAAACAAAAAAAGTTTTTTTGCAAAAAAGTATGGTGCTAAGTGTAGATAGCTTCATGTTTTCATCCAAATACTGGATTGCTTGTAGCTTCCACACACTGCACCCCACAACATTACTTTTATGTTGGTTGTTATTTGGGCTGCTGAAGGCATGATTTAAAGCAGTTTTGGTGAACTAGAAACAAAAAAAGTTTTTTGCAAAAAAGTATGGTGCTAAGTGTAGATAGCTTCATTATTTGAAAAGTAGATAGCTTCATGTTTTCATCCAAATACTGTATTGCTTGTAGCTTCCACATACTACACCCCACAACATTACTTTTATGTTGGTTGTTATTTGGGCTGCTGAAGGCATGATTTAAAGCAGTTTTGGTGAATTAGAAACAAAAAAAGTTTTTTTGCAAAAAAGTATGGTGCTAAGTGTAGATAGCTTCATGTTTTCATCCAAATACTTTATTTCGTGTAGATTCCACATACTGCATCCCACAACATTACTTTTATGTTGGTTGTTATTTGGGCTGCTGAAGGCATGATTTAAAGCAGTTTTGGTGAATTAGAAACAAAAAAAGGTTTTTTGCAAAAAAGTATGGTGCTAAGTGTAGATAGCTTCATTATTTGAAAAGTAGATAGCTTCATGTTTTCATCCAAATACTGTATTGCTTGTAGCTTCCACATACTACACCCCACAACATTACTTTTATGTTGGTTGTTATTTGGGCTGCTGAAGGCATGATTTAAAGCAGTTTTGGTGAATTAGAAACAAAAAAAGTTTTTTTGCAAAAAAGTATGGTGCTAAGTGTAGATAGCTTCATATTTTCATCCAAATACTTTATTTCGTGTAGATTCCACATACTGCATCCCACAACATTACTTTTATGTTGGTTGTTATTTGGGCTGCTGAAGGCATGATTTAAAGCAGTTTTGGTGAATTAGAAACAAAAAAAGTTTTTTTGCAAAAAAGTATGGTGCTAAGTGTAGATAGCTTCATTATTTGAAAAGTAGATAGCTTCATGTTTTCATCCAAATACTGTATTGCTTGTAGCTTCCACATACTACACCCCACAACATTACTTTTATGTTGGTTGTTATTTGGGCTGCTGAAGGCATGATTTAAAGCAGTTTTGGTGAATTAGAAACAAAAAAAGTTTTTTTGCACAAAAGTATGGTGCTAAGTGTAGATAGCTTCATGTTTTCATCCAAATACTGTATTGCTTGTAGCTTCCACATACTGCACCCCACAACATTACTTTTATGTTGGTTGTTATTTGGGCTGCTGAAGGCATGATTTAAAGCAGTTTTGGTGAATTAGAAACAAAAAAAGTTTTTTTGCAAAAAAGTATGGTGCTAAGTGTACATAGCTTCATGTTTTCATCCAAATACTGTATTGCTTGTAGCTTCCACATACTGCACCCCACAACATTACTTTTATGTTGGTTGTTATTTGGGCTGCTGAAGGCATGATTTAAAGCAGTTTTGGTGAATTAGAAACAAAAAAAGTTTTTTTGCAAAAAAGTATGGTGCTAAGTGTAGATAGATTCATATTTTCATCCAAATACTTTATTTCGTGTAGATTCCACATACTGCATCCCACAACATTACTTTTATGTTGGTTGTTATTTGGGCTGCTGAAGGCATGATTTAAAGCAGTTTTGGTGAATTAGAAACAAAAAAAGTTTTTTTGCAAAAAAGTATGGTGCTAAGTGTAGATAGCTTCATTATTTGAAAAGTAGATAGCTTCATGTTTTCATCCAAATACTGTATTGCTTGTAGCTTCCACATACTACACCCCACAACATTACTTTTATGTTGGTTGTTATTTGGGCTGCTGAAGGCATGATTTAAAGCTGTTTTGGTGAATTAGAAACAAAAAAAGTTTTTTTGCAAAAAAGTATGGTGCTAAGTGTAGATAGCTTCATGCTTTCATCCAAATACTGTATTGCTTGTAGCTTCCACACACTGCACCCCACAACATTACTTTTATGTTGGTTGTTATTTGGGCTGCTGAAGGCATGATTTAAAGCAGTTTTGGTGAATTAGAAATAAAAAAAGTTTTTTTGCAAAAAAGTATGGTGCTAAGTGTAGATAGCTTCATGTTTTCATGCAAATACTGTATTGCTTGTAGCTTCCACATACTGCACCCCACAACATTACTTTTATGTTGGTTGTTATTTGGGCTGCTAAAAGCATGCTTTAAAGCAGTTTTGGTGAATTAGAAACAAAAAAAGTTTTTTTGCAAAAAAGTATGGTGCTAAGTGTAGATAGCTTCATGTTTTCATCCAAATACTGTATTGCTTGTAGCTTCCACATACTGCACCCCACAACATTACTTTTATGTTGGTTGTTATTTGGACTGCTGAAGGCATGATTTAAAGCAGTTTTGGTGAATTAGAAACAAAAAAGGTTTTTTTGCAAAAAAGTATGGTGCTAAGTGTACATAGCTTCATGTTTTCATCCAAATACTGTATTGCTTGTAGCTTCCACATACTGCACCCCACAACATTACTTTTATGTTGGTTGTTATTTGGGCTGCTGAAGGCATGATTTAAAGCAGTTTTGGTGAATTAGAAACAAAAAAAGTTTTTTTGCAAAAAAGTATGGTGCTAAGTGTAGATAGCTTCATTATTTGAAAAGTAGATAGCTTCATGTTTTCATCCAAATACTGTATTGCTTGTAGCTTCCACATACTACACCCCACAACATTACTTTTATGTTGGTTGTTATTTGGGTTGCTGAAGGCATGATTTAAAGCAGTTTTGGTGAATTAGAAACAAAAAAAGTTTTTTTGCAAAAAAGTATGGTGCTAAGTGTAGATAGCTTCATATTTTCATCCAAATACTTTATTTCGTGTAGATTCCACATACTGCATCCCACAACATTACTTTTATGTTGGTTGTTATTTGGGCTGCTGAAGGCATGATTTAAAGCAGTTTTGGTGAATTAGAAACAAAAAAAGTTTTTTTGCAAAAAAGTATGGTGCTAAGTGTAGATAGCTTCATTATTTGAAAAGTAGATAGCTTCATGTTTTCATCCAAATACTGTATTGCTTGTAGCTTCCACATACTACAACCCACAACATTACTTTTTATGTTGGTTGTTATTTGGGCTGCTAAAAGCATGCTTTAAAGCAGTTTTGGTGAATTAGAAACAAAAAAAGTTTTTTTGCAAAAAAGTATGGTGCTAAGTGTAGATAGCTTCATGTTTTCATCCAAATACTGTATTGCTTGTAGCTTCCACATACTGCACCCCACAACATTACTTTTATGTTGGTTGTTATTTGGACTGCTGAAGGCATGATTTAAAGCAGTTTTGGTGAATTAGAAACAAAAAAGGTTTTTTTGCAAAAAAGTATGGTGCTAAGTGTACATAGCTTCATGTTTTCATCCAAATACTGTATTGCTTGTAGTTTCCACATACTGCACCCCACAACATTACTTTTATGTTGGTTGTTATTTGGGCTGCTGAAGGCATGATTTAAAGCAGTTTTGGTGAATTAGAAACAAAAAAAGTTTTTTTGCAAAAAAGTATGGTGCTAAGTGTAGATAGCTTCATTATTTGAAAAGTAGATAGCTTCATGTTTTCATCCAAATACTGTATTGCTTGTAGCTTCCACATACTACACCCCACAACATTACTTTTATGTTGGTTGTTATTTGGGTTGCTGAAGGCATGATTTAAAGCAGTTTTGGTGAATTAGAAACAAAAAAAGTTTTTTTGCAAAAAAGTATGGTGCTAAGTGTAGATAGCTTCATATTTTCATCCAAATACTTTATTGCGTGTAGATTCCACATACTGCATCCCACAACATTACTTTTATGTTGGTTGTTATTTGGGCTGCTGAAGGCATGATTTAAAGCAGTTTTGGTGAATTAGAAACAAAAAAAGTTTTTTTGCAAAAAAGTATGGTGCTAAGTGTAGATAGCTTCATTATTTGAAAAGTAGATAGCTTCATGTTTTCATCCAAATACTGTATTGCTTGTAGCTTCCACATACTACACCCCACAACATTACTTTTATGTTGGTTGTTATTTGGGCTGCTGAAGGCATGATTTAAAGCAGTTTTGGTGAATTAGAAACAAAAAAGTTTTTTTGCAAAAAAGTATGGTGCTAAGTGTAGATAGCTTCATGCTTTCATCCAAATACTGTATTGCTTGTAGCTTCCACACACTGCACCCCACAACATTACTTTTATGTTGGTTGTTATTTGGGCTGCTGAAGGCATGATTTAAAGCAGTTTTGGTGAATTAGAAATAAAAAAAGTTTTTTTGCAAAAAAGTATGGTGCTAAGTGTAGATAGCTTCATGTTTTCATGCAAATACTGTATTGCTTGTAGCTTCCACATACTGCACCCCACAACATTACTTTTATGTTGGTTGTTATTTGGGCTGCTAAAAGCATGCTTTAAAGCAGTTTTGGTGAATTAGAAACAAAAAAAGTTTTTTTGCAAAAAAGTATGGTGCTAAGTGTAGATAGCTTCATGTTTTCATCCAAATACTGTATTGCTTGTAGCTTCCACATACTGCACCCCACAACATTACTTTTATGTTGGTTGTTATTTGGACTGCTGAAGGCATGATTTAAAGCAGTTTTGGTGAATTAGAAACAAAAAAGGTTTTTTTGCAAAAAAGTATGGTGCTAAGTGTACATAGCTTCATGTTTTCATCCAAATACTGTATTGCTTGTAGCTTCCACATACTGCACCCCACAACATTACTTTTATGTTGGTTGTTATTTGGGCTGCTGAAGGCATGATTTAAAGCAGTTTTGGTGAATTAGAAACAAAAAAAGTTTTTTTGCAAAAAAGTATGGTGCTAAGTGTAGATAGCTTCATTATTTGAAAAGTAGATAGCTTCATGTTTTCATCCAAATACTGTATTGCTTGTAGCTTCCACATACTACACCCCACAACATTACTTTTATGTTGGTTGTTATTTGGGTTGCTGAAGGCATGATTTAAAGCAGTTTTGGTGAATTAGAAACAAAAAAAGTTTTTTTGCAAAAAAGTATGGTGCTAAGTGTAGATAGCTTCATATTTTCATCCAAATACTTTATTTCGTGTAGATTCCACATACTGCATCCCACAACATTACTTTTATGTTGGATGTTATTTGGGCTGCTGAAGGCATGATTTAAAGCAGTTTTGGTGAATTAGAAACAAAAAAAGTTTTTTTGCAAAAAAGTATGGTGCTAAGTGTAGATAGCTTCATTATTTGAAAAGTAGATAGCTTCATGTTTTCATCCAAATACTGTATTGCTTGTAGCTTCCACATACTACACCCCACAACATTACTTTTATGTTGGTTGTTATTTGGGCTGCTGAAGGCATGATTTAAAGCAGTTTTGGTGAATTAGAAATAAAAAAAGTTTTTTTGCAAAAAAGTATGGTGCTAAGTGTAGATAGCTTCATGTTTTCATGCAAATACTGTATTGCTTGTAGCTTCCACATACTGCACCCCACAACATTACTTTTATGTTGGTTGTTATTTGGGCTGCTAAAAGCATGCTTTAAAGCAGTTTTGGTGAATTAGAAACAAAAAAAAGTTTTTTTGCAAAAAAGTATGGTGCTAAGTGTAGATAGCTTCATTATTTGAAAAGTAGATAGCTTCATGTTTTCATCCAAATACTGTATTGCTTGTAGCTTCCACATACTGCACCCCACAACATTACTTTTATGTTGGTTGTTATTTGGGCTGCTGAAGGCATGATTTAAAGCAGTTTTGGTGAATTAGAAACAAAAAAGTTTTTTTGCAAAAAAGTATGGTGCTAAGTGTAGATAGCTTCATGTTTTCACCCCACAACATTACTTTTATGTTGGTTGTTATTTGGGCTGCTGAAGGCATGATTTAAAGCAGTTTTGGTGAATTAGAAACAAAAAAAGTTTTTTTGCAAAAAAGTATGGTGCTAAGTGTAGATAGCTTCATGTTTTCATCCAAATACTGGATTGCATGTAGCTTCCACACACTGCACCCCACAACATTACTTTTATGTTGGTTGTTATTTGGGCTGCTGAAGGCATGATTTAAAGCAGTTTTGGTGAATTAGAAACAAAAAAAGGTTTTTTGCAAAAAAGTATGGTGCTAAGTGTAGATAGCTTCATTATTTGAAAAGTAGATAGCTTCATGTTTTCATCCAAATACTGTATTGCTTGTAGCTTCCACATACTACACCCCACAACATTACTTTTATGTTGGTTGTTATTTGGGCTGCTGAAGGCATGATTTAAAGCAGTTTTGGTGAATTAGAAACAAAAAAAGTTTTTTTGCAAAAAAGTATGGTGCTAAGTGTAGATAGCTTCATGTTTTCATCCAAATACTTTATTTCGTGTAGATTCCACATACTGCATCCCACAACATTACTTTTATGTTGGTTGTTATTTGGGCTGCTGAAGGCATGATTTAAAGCAGTTTTGGTGAATTAGAAACAAAAAAAGTTTTTTTGCAAAAAAGTATGGTGCTAAGTGTAGATAGCTTCATTATTTGAAAAGTAGATAGCTTCATGTTTTCATCCAAATACTGTATTGCTTGTAGCTTCCACATACTACACCCCACAACATTACTTTTATGTTGGTTGTTATTTGGGCTGCTGAAGGCATGATTTAAAGCAGTTTTGGTGAATTAGAAACAAAAAAAGTTTTTTTGCAAAAAAGTATGGTGCTAAGTGTAGATAGCTTCATGTTTTCATCCAAATACTGTATTGCTTGTAGCTTCCACATACTGCACCCCACAACATTACTTTTATGTTGGTTGTTATTTGGGCTGCTGAAGGCATGATTTAAAGCAGTTTTGGTGAATTAGAAACAAAAAAAGTTTTTTTGCAAAAAAGTATGGTGCTAAGTGTACATAGCTTCATGTTTTCATCCAAATACTGTATTGCTTGTAGCTTCCACATACTGCACCCCACAACATTACTTTTATGTTGGTTGTTATTTGGGCTGCTGAAGGCATGATTTAAAGCAGTTTTGGTGAATTAGAAACAAAAAAAGTTTTTTTGCAAAAAAGTATGGTGCTAAGTGTAGATAGCTTCATATTTTCATCCAAATACTTTATTTCGTGTAGATTCCACATACTGCATCCCACAACATTACTTTTATGTTGGTTGTTATTTGGGCTGCTGAAGGCATGATTTAAAGCAGTTTTGGTGAATTAGAAACAAAAAAAGTTTTTTTGCAAAAAAGTATGGTGCTAAGTGTAGATAGCTTCATTATTTGAAAAGTAGATAGCTTCATGTTTTCATCCAAATACTGTATTGCTTGTAGCTTCCACATACTACACCCCACAACATTACTTTTATGTTGGTTGTTATTTGGGCTGCTGAAGGCATGATTTAAAGCTGTTTTGGTGAATTAGAAACAAAAAAAGTTTTTTTGCAAAAAAGTATGGTGCTAAGTGTAGATAGCTTCATGCTTTCATCCAAATACTGTATTGCTTGTAGCTTCCACACACTGCACCCCACAACATTACTTTTATGTTGGTTGTTATTTGGGCTGCTGAAGGCATGATTTAAAGCAGTTTTGGTGAATTAGAAATAAAAAAAGTTTTTTTGCAAAAAAGTATGGTGCTAAGTGTAGATAGCTTCATGTTTTCATGCAAATACTGTATTGCTTGTAGCTTCCACATACTGCACCCCACAACATTACTTTTATGTTGGTTGTTATTTGGGCTGCTAAAAGCATGCTTTAAAGCAGTTTTGGTGAATTAGAAACAAAAAAAGTTTTTTTGCAAAAAAGTATGGTGCTAAGTGTAGATAGCTTCATGTTTTCATCCAAATACTGTATTGCTTGTAGCTTCCACATACTGCACCCCACAACATTACTTTTATGTTGGTTGTTATTTGGACTGCTGAAGGCATGATTTAAAGCAGTTTTGGTGAATTAGAAACAAAAAAGGTTTTTTTGCAAAAAAGTATGGTGCTAAGTGTACATAGCTTCATGTTTTCATCCAAATACTGTATTGCTTGTAGCTTCCACATACTGCACCCCACAACATTACTTTTATGTTGGTTGTTATTTGGGCTGCTGAAGGCATGATTTAAAGCAGTTTTGGTGAATTAGAAACAAAAAAAGTTTTTTTGCAAAAAAGTATGGTGCTAAGTGTAGATAGCTTCATTATTTGAAAAGTAGATAGCTTCATGTTTTCATCCAAATACTGTATTGCTTGTAGCTTCCACATACTACACCCCACAACATTACTTTTATGTTGGTTGTTATTTGGGTTGCTGAAGGCATGATTTAAAGCAGTTTTGGTGAATTAGAAACAAAAAAAGTTTTTTTGCAAAAAAGTATGGTGCTAAGTGTAGATAGCTTCATATTTTCATCCAAATACTTTATTTCGTGTAGATTCCACATACTGCATCCCACAACATTACTTTTATGTTGGTTGTTATTTGGGCTGCTGAAGGCATGATTTAAAGCAGTTTTGGTGAATTAGAAACAAAAAAAGTTTTTTTGCAAAAAAGTATGGTGCTAAGTGTAGATAGCTTCATTATTTGAAAAGTAGATAGCTTCATGTTTTCATCCAAATACTGTATTGCTTGTAGCTTCCACATACTACAACCCACAACATTACTTTTTATGTTGGTTGTTATTTGGGCTGCTAAAAGCATGCTTTAAAGCAGTTTTGGTGAATTAGAAACAAAAAAAGTTTTTTTGCAAAAAAGTATGGTGCTAAGTGTAGATAGCTTCATGTTTTCATCCAAATACTGTATTGCTTGTAGCTTCCACATACTGCACCCCACAACATTACTTTTATGTTGGTTGTTATTTGGACTGCTGAAGGCATGATTTAAAGCAGTTTTGGTGAATTAGAAACAAAAAAGGTTTTTTTGCAAAAAAGTATGGTGCTAAGTGTACATAGCTTCATGTTTTCATCCAAATACTGTATTGCTTGTAGTTTCCACATACTGCACCCCACAACATTACGTTTATGTTGGTTGTTATTTGGGCTCCTGAAGGCATGATTTAAAGCAGTTTTGGTGAATTAGAAACAAAAAAAGTTTTTTTGCAAAAAAGTATGGTGCTAAGTGTAGATAGCTTCATTATTTGAAAAGTAGATAGCTTCATGTTTTCATCCAAATACTGTATTGCTTGTAGCTTCCACATACTACACCCCACAACATTACTTTTATGTTGGTTGTTATTTGGGTTGCTGAAGGCATGATTTAAAGCAGTTTTGGTGAATTAGAAACAAAAAAAGTTTTTTTGCAAAAAAGTATGGTGCTAAGTGTAGATAGCTTCATATTTTCATCCAAATACTTTATTGCGTGTAGATTCCACATACTGCATCCCACAACATTACTTTTATGTTGGTTGTTATTTGGGCTGCTGAAGGCATGATTTAAAGCAGTTTTGGTGAATTAGAAACAAAAAAAGTTTTTTTGCAAAAAAGTATGGTGCTAAGTGTAGATAGCTTCATTATTTGAAAAGTAGATAGCTTCATGTTTTCATCCAAATACTGTATTGCTTGTAGCTTCCACATACTACACCCCACAACATTACTTTTATGTTGGTTGTTATTTGGGCTGCTGAAGGCATGATTTAAAGCAGTTTTGGTGAATTAGAAACAAAAAAGTTTTTTTGCAAAAAAGTATGGTGCTAAGTGTAGATAGCTTCATGCTTTCATCCAAATACTGTATTGCTTGTAGCTTCCACACACTGCACCCCACAACATTACTTTTATGTTGGTTGTTATTTGGGCTGCTGAAGGCATGATTTAAAGCAGTTTTGGTGAATTAGAAATAAAAAAAGTTTTTTTGCAAAAAAGTATGGTGCTAAGTGTAGATAGCTTCATGTTTTCATGCAAATACTGTATTGCTTGTAGCTTCCACATACTGCACCCCACAACATTACTTTTATGTTGGTTGTTATTTGGGCTGCTAAAAGCATGCTTTAAAGCAGTTTTGGTGAATTAGAAACAAAAAAAGTTTTTTTGCAAAAAAGTATGGTGCTAAGTGTAGATAGCTTCATTATTTGAAAAGTAGATAGCTTCATGTTTTCATCCAAATACTGTATTGCTTGTAGCTTCCACATACTGCACCCCACAACATTACTTTTATGTTGGTTGTTATTTGGGCTGCTGAAGGCATGATTTAAAGCAGTTTTGGTGAATTAGAAACAAAAAAAGTTTTTTTGCAAAAAAGTATGGTGCTAAGTGTAGATAGCTTCATGTTTTCACCCCACAACATTACTTTTATGTTGGTTGTTATTTGGGCTGCTGAAGGCATGATTTAAAGCAGTTTTGGTGAATTAGAAACAAAAAAGTTTTTTTGCAAAAAAGTATGGTGCTAAGTGTAGATAGCTTCATGTTTTCATCCAAATACTGGATTGCATGTAGCTTCCACACACTGCACCCCACAACATTACTTTTATGTTGGTTGTTATTTGGGCTGCTGAAGGCATGATTTAAAGCAGTTTTGGTGAATTAGAAACAAAAAAAGTTTTTTTGCAAAAAAGTATGGTGCTAAGTGTAGATAGCTTCATTATTTGAAAAGTAGATAGCTTCATGTTTTCATCCAAATACTGTATTGCTTGTAGCTTCCACATACTACACCCCACAACATTACTTTTATGTTGGTTGTTATTTGGGCTGCTGAAGGCATGATTTAAAGCAGTTTTGGTGAATTAGAAACAAAAAAAGTTTTTTTGCAAAAAAGTATGGTGCTAAGTGTAGATAGCTTCATGTTTTCATCCAAATACTTTATTTCGTGTAGATTCCACATACTGCATCCCACAACATTACTTTTATGTTGGTTGTTATTTGGGCTGCTGAAGGCATGATTTAAAGCAGTTTTGGTGAATTAGAAACAAAAAAAGGTTTTTTGCAAAAAAGTATGGTGCTAAGTGTAGATAGCTTCATTATTTGAAAAGTAGATAGCTTCATGTTTTCATCCAAATACTGTATTGCTTGTAGCTTCCACATACTACACCCCACAACATTACTTTTATGTTGGTTGTTATTTGGCTGCTGAAGGCATGATTTAAAGCAGTTTTGGTGAATTAGAAACAAAAAAAGTTTTTTTGCAAAAAAGTATGGTGCTAAGTGTAGATAGCTTCATGCTTTTATCCAAATACTGTATTGCTTGTAGCTTCCACACACTGCACCCCACAACATTACTTTTATGTTGGTTGTTATTTGGGCTGCTGAAGGCATGATTTAAAGCAGTTTTGGTGAATTAGAAATAAAAAAAGTTTTTTTGCAAAAAAGTATGGTGCTAAGTGTAGATAGCTTCATGTTTTCATGCAAATACTGTATTGCTTGTAGCTTCCACATACTGCACCCCACAACATTACTTTTATGTTGGTTGTTATTTGGGCTGCTAAAAGCATGCTTTAAAGCAGTTTTGGTGAATTAGAAACAAAAAAAGTTTTTTTGCAAAAAAGTATGGTGCTAAGTGTAGATAGCTTCATTATTTGAAAAGTAGATAGCTTCATGTTTTCATCCAAATACTGTATTGCTTGTAGCTTCCACATACTGCACCCCACAACATTACTTTTATGTTGGTTGTTATTTGGGCTGCTGAAGGCATGATTTAAAGCAGTTTTGGTGAATTAGAAACAAAAAAAGTTTTTTTGCAAAAAAGTATGGTGCTAAGTGTAGATAGCTTCATGTTTTCACCCCACAACATTACTTTTATGTTGGTTGTTATTTGGGCTGCTGAAGGCATGATTTAAAGCAGTTTTGGTGAATTAGAAACAAAAAAAGTTTTTTTGCAAAAAAGTATGGTGCTAAGTGTAGATAGCTTCATGTTTTCATCCAAATACTGGATTGCATGTAGCTTCCACACACTGCACCCCACAACATTACTTTTATGTTGGTTGTTATTTGGGCTGCTGAAGGCATGATTTAAAGCAGTTTTGGTGAATTTTGAAACAAAAAAAGGTTTTTTGCAAAAAAGTATGGTGCTAAGTGTAGATAGCTTCATTATTTGAAAAGTAGATAGCTTCATGTTTTCATCCAAATACTGTATTGCTTGTAGCTTCCACATACTACACCCCACAACATTACTTTTATGTTGGTTGTTATTTGGGCTGCTGAAGGCATGATTTAAAGCAGTTTTGGTGAATTAGAAACAAAAAAAGTTTTTTTGCAAAAAAGTATGGTGCTAAGTGTAGATAGCTTCATGTTTTCATCCAAATACTTTATTTCGTGTAGATTCCACATACTGCATCCCACAACATTACTTTTATGTTGGTTGTTATTTGGGCTGCTGAAGGCATGATTTAAAGCAGTTTTGGTGAATTAGAAACAAAAAAAGGTTTTTTGCAAAAAAGTATGGTGCTAAGTGTAGATAGCTTCATTATTTGAAAAGTAGATAGCTTCATGTTTTCATCCAAATACTGTATTGCTTGTAGCTTCCACATACTACACCCCACAACATTACTTTTATGTTGGTTGTTATTTGGGCTGCTGAAGGCATGATTTAAATCAGTTTTGGTGAATTAGAAACAAAAAAAGTTTTTTTGCAAAAAAGTATGGTGCTAAGTGTAGATAGCTTCATATTTTCATCCAAATACTTTATTTCGTGTAGATTCCACATACTGCATCCCACAACATTACTTTTATGTTGGTTGTTATTTGGGCTGCTGAAGGCATGATTTAAAGCAGTTTTGGTGAATTAGAAACAAAAAAAGTTTTTTTGCAAAAAAGTATGGTGCTAAGTGTAGATAGCTTCATTATTTGAAAAGTAGATAGCTTCATGTTTTCATCCAAATACTGTATTGCTTGTAGCTTCCACATACTACACCCCACAACATTACTTTTATGTTGGTTGTTATTTGGCTGCTGAAGGCATGATTTAA
Organism: Spea bombifrons; assembly: GCF_027358695.1. Taxonomy (NCBI): domain Eukaryota; kingdom Metazoa; phylum Chordata; class Amphibia; order Anura; family Pelobatidae; genus Spea; species Spea bombifrons. The sequence continues at coordinate 22,485,907 of NC_071093.1, forward strand.
AGCAGTTTTGGTGAATTAGAAACAAAAAAAGTTTTTTTGCAAAAAAGTATGGTGCTAAGTGTAGATAGCTTCATGCTTTTATCCAAATACTGTATTGCTTGTAGCTTCCACACACTGCACCCCACAACATTACTTTTATGTTGGTTGTTATTTGGGCTGCTGAAGGCATGATTTAAAGCAGTTTTGGTGAATTAGAAATAAAAAAAGTTTTTTTGCAAAAAAGTATGGTGCTAAGTGTAGATAGCTTCATGTTTTCATGCAAATACTGTATTGCTTGTAGCTTCCACATACTGCACCCCACAACATTACTTTTATGTTGGTTGTTATTTGGGCTGCTAAAAGCATGCTTTAAAGCAGTTTTGGTGAATTAGAAACAAAAAAAGTTTTTTTGCAAAAAAGTATGGTGCTAAGTGTAGATAGCTTCATGTTTTCATCCAAATACTGTATTGCTTGTAGCTTCCACATACTGCACCCCACAACATTACTTTTATGTTGGTTGTTATTTGGGCTGCTGAAGGCATGATTTAAAGCAGTTTTGGTGAATTAGAAACAAAAAAAGTTTTTTTGCAAAAAAGTATGGTGCTAAGTGTACATAGCTTCATGTTTTCATCCAAATACTGTATTGCTTGTAGCTTCCACATACTGCACCCCACAACATTACTTTTATGTTGGTTGTTATTTGGGCTGCTGAAGGCATGATTTAAAGCAGTTTTGGTGAATTAGAAACAAAAAAAGTTTTTTTGCAAAAAAGTATGGTGCTAAGTGTAGATAGCTTCATGTTTTCATCCAAATACTGTATTGCTTGTAGCTTCCACATACTGCATCCACAACATTACTTTTATGTTGGTTGTTATTTGGGCTGCTGAAGGCATGATTTAAAGCAGTTTTGGTGAATTAGAAACAAAAAAAGTTTTTTTGCAAAAAAGTATGGTGCTAAGTGTAGATAGCTTCATGTTTTCATGCAAATACTGTATTGCTTGTAGCTTCCAGATACTGCACCCCACAACATTCCTTTTATGTTGGTTGTTATTTGGGCTGCTGAAGGCATGATTTAAAGCAGTTTTGGTGAATTGGAAACAAAAAAAGTTTTTTTGCAAAAAAGTATGGTGCTAAGTGTACATAGCTTCATGTTTTCATCCAAATACTGTATTGCTTGTAGCTTCCACATACTGCACCCCACAACATTACTTTTATGTTGGTTGTTATTTGGGCTGCTGAAGGCATGATTTAAAGCAGTTTTGGTGAATTAGAAACAAAAAAAGTTTTTTTGCAAAAAAGTATGGTGCTAAGTGTAGATAGCTTCATTATTTGAAAAGTAGATAGCTTCATGTTTTCATCCAAATACTGTATTGCTTGTAGCTTCCACATACTACACCCCACAACATTACTTTTATGTTGGTTGTTATTTGGGTTGCTGAAGGCATGATTTAAAGCAGTTTTGGTGAATTAGAAACAAAAAAAGTTTTTTTGCAAAAAAGTATGGTGCTAAGTGTAGATAGCTTCATATTTTCATCCAAATACTTTATTTCGTGTAGATTCCACATACTGCATCCCACAACATTACTTTTATGTTGGTTGTTATTTGGGCTGCTGAAGGCATGATTTAAAGCAGTTTTGGTGAATTAGAAACAAAAAAACTTTTTTTGCAAAAAGGTATGGTGCTAAGTGTAGATAGTTTCATGTTTTCATGCAAATACTGTATTGCTTGTAGCTTCCACATACTGCACCCCACAACATTCCTTTTATGTTGGTTGTTATTTGGGCTGCTAAAAGCATGCTTTAAAGCAGTTTTGGTGAATTAGAAACAAAAAAAGTTTTTTTGCAAAAAAGTATGGTGCTAAGTGTAGATAGCTTCATGTTTTCATCCAAATACTGTATTGCTTGTAGCTTCCACATACTGCACCCCACAACATTACTTTTATGTTGGTTGTTATTTGGGCTGCTGAAGGCATGATTTAAAGCAGTTTTGGTGAATTAGAAACAAAAAAAGTTTTTTTGCAAAAAAGTATGGTGCTAAGTGTAGATAGCTTCATGTTTTCATCCAAATACTGGATTGCTTGTAGCTTCCACACACTGCACCCCACAACATTACTTTTATGTTGGTTGTTATTTGGGCTGCTGAAGGCATGATTTAAAGCAGTTTTGGTGAACTAGAAACAAAAAAAGTTTTTTTGCAAAAAAGTATGGTGCTAAGTGTAGATAGCTTCATTATTTGAAAAGTAGATAGCTTCATGTTTTCATCCAAATACTGTATTGCTTGTAGCTTCCACATACTGCACCCCACAACATTACTTTTATGTTGGTTGTTATTTGGGCTGCTGAAGGCATGATTTAAAGCGGTTTTGGTGAATTAGAAACAAAAAAAGTTTTTTTGCAAAAAAGTATGGTGCTAAGTGTAGATAGCTTCATGTTTTCATGCAAATACTGTATTGCTTGTAGCTTCCACATACTGCACCCCACAACATTCCTTTTATGTTGGTTGTTATTTGGGCTGCTAAAAGCATGCTTTAAAGCAGTTTTGGTGAATTAGAAACAAAAAAAGTTTTTTTGCAAAAAGTATGGTGCTAAGTGTAGATAGCTTCATGTTTTCATGCAAATACTGTATTGCTTGCAGCTTCCACATACTGCACCCCACAACATTACTTTTATGTTGGTTGTTATTTGGGCTGCTAAAAGCATGCTTTAAAGCAGTTTTGGTGAATTAGAAACAAAAAAAGTTTTTTTGCAAAAAAGTATGGTGCTAAGTGTAGATAGCTTCATGTTTTCATCCAAATACTGTATTGCTTGTAGCTTCCACATACTGCACCCCACAACATTACTTTTATGTTGGTTGTTATTTGGGCTGCTGAAGGCATGATTTAAAGCAGTTTTGGTGAATTAGAAACAAAAAAAGTTTTTTTGCAAAAAAGTATGGTGCTAAGTGTAGATAGCTTCATGTTTTCACCCCACAACATTACTTTTATGTTGGTTGTTATTTGGGCTGCTGAAGGCATGATTTAAAGCAGTTTTGGTGAATTAGAAACAAAAAAAGTTTTTTTGCAAAAAAGTATGGTGCTAAGTGTAGATAGCTTCATGTTTTCATCCAAATACTGGATTGCTTGTAGCTTCCACACACTGCACCCCACAACATTACTTTTATGTTGGTTGTTATTTGGGCTGCTGAAGGCATGATTTAAAGCAGTTTTGGTGAACTAGAAACAAAAAAAGTTTTTTTGCAAAAAGTATGGTGCTAAGTGTAGATAGCTTCATGTTTTCATGCAAATACTGTATTGCTTGCAGCTTCCACATACTGCACCCCACAACATTACTTTTATGTTGGTTGTTATTTGGGCTGCTAAAAGCATGCTTTAAAGCAGTTTTGGTGAATTAGAAACAAAAAAAGTTTTTTTGCAAAAAAGTATGGTGCTAAGTGTAGATAGCTTCATGTTTTCATCCAAATACTGTATTGCTTGTAGCTTCCACATACTGCACCCCACAACATTACTTTTATGTTGGTTGTTATTTGGGCTGCTGAAGGCATGATTTAAAGCAGTTTTGGTGAATTAGAAACAAAAAAAGTTTTTTTGCAAAAAAGTATGGTGCTAAGTGTACATAGCTTCATGTTTTCATCCAAATACTGTATTGCTTGTAGCTTCCACATACTGCACCCCACAACATTACTTTTATGTTGGTTGTTATTTGGGCTGCTGAAGGCATGATTTAAAGCAGTTTTGGTGAATTAGAAACAAAAAAAGTTTTTTTGCAAAAAAGTATGGTGCTAAGTGTAGATAGCTTCATGTTTTCACGCCACAACATTACTTTTATGTTGGTTGTTATTTGGGCTGCTGAAGGCATGATTTAAAGCAGTTTTGGTGAATTAGAAACAAAAAAAGTTTTTTTGCAAAAAAGTATGGTGCTAAGTGTAGATAGCTTCATGTTTTCATCCAAATACTGGATTGCTTGTAGCTTCCACATACTGCACCCCACAACATTACTTTTATGTTGGTTGTTATTTGGGCTGCTAAAAGCATGCTTTAAAGCAGTTTTGGTGAATTAGAAACAAAAAAAGTTTTTTTGCAAAAAAGTATGGTGCTAAGTGTAGATAGCTTCATATTTTCATCCAAATACTTTATTTCGTGTAGATTCCACATACTGCATCCCACAACATTACTTTTATGTTGGTTGTTATTTGGGCTGCTGAAGGCATGATTTAAAGCAGTTTTGGTGAATTAGAAACAAAAAAAGTTTTTTTGCAAAAAAGTATGGTGCTAAGTGTAGATAGCTTCATTATTTGAAAAGTAGATAGCTTCATGTTTTCATCCAAATACTGTATTGCTTGTAGCTTCCACATACTACACCCCACAACATTACTTTTATGTTGGTTGTTATTTGGGCTGCTGAAGGCATGATTTAAAGCAGTTTTGGTGAATTAGAAACAAAAAAAGTTTTTTAGCAAAAAAGTATGGTGCTAAGTGTACATAGCTTCATGTTTTCATCCAAATACTGTATTGCTTGTAGCTTCCACATACTGCACCCCACAACATTACTTTTATGTTGGTTGTTATTTGGGCTGCTGAAGGCATGATTTAAAGCAGTTTTGGTGAATCAGAAACAAAAAAAGTTTTTTTGCAAAAAAGTATGGTGCTAAGTGTAGATAGCTTCATATTTTCATCCAAATACTTTATTTCGTGTAGATTCCACATACTGCATCCCACAACATTACTTTTATGTTGGTTGTTATTTGGGCTGCTGAAGGCATGATTTAAAGCAGTTTTGGTGAATTAGAAACAAAAAAAGTTTTTTTGCAAAAAAGTATGGTGCTAAGTGTAGATAGCTTCATTATTTGAAAAGTAGATAGCTTCATGTTTTCATCCAAATACTGTATTGCTTGTAGCTTCCACATACTACACCCCACAACATTACTTTTATGTTGGTTGTTATTTGGGCTGCTGAAGGCATGATTTAAAGCTGTTTTGGTGAATTAGAAACAAAAAAAGTTTTTTTGCAAAAAAGTATGGTGCTAAGTGTAGATAGCTTCATGCTTTCATCCAAATACTGTATTGCTTGTAGCTTCCACACACTGCACCCCACAACATTACTTTTATGTTGGTTGTTATTTGGGCTGCTGAAGGCATGATTTAAAGCAGTTTTGGTGAATTAGAAATAAAAAAAGTTTTTTTGCAAAAAAGTATGGTGCTAAGTGTAGATAGCTTCATGTTTTCATGCAAATACTGTATTGCTTGTAGCTTCCACATACTGCACCCCACAACATTACTTTTATGTTGGTTGTTATTTGGGCTGCTAAAAGCATGCTTTAAAGCAGTTTTGGTGAATTAGAAACAAAAAAAGTTTTTTTGCAAAAAAGTATGGTGCTAAGTGTAGATAGCTTCATGTTTTCATCCAAATACTGTATTGCTTGTAGCTTCCACATACTGCACCCCACAACATTACTTTTATGTTGGTTGTTATTTGGACTGCTGAAGGCATGATTTAAAGCAGTTTTGGTGAATTAGAAACAAAAAAGGTTTTTTTGCAAAAAAGTATGGTGCTAAGTGTACATAGCTTCATGTTTTCATCCAAATACTGTATTGCTTGTAGCTTCCACATACTGCACCCCACAACATTACTTTTATGTTGGTTGTTATTTGGGCTGCTGAAGGCATGATTTAAAGCAGTTTTGGTGAATTAGAAACAAAAAAAGTTTTTTTGCAAAAAAGTATGGTGCTAAGTGTAGATAGCTTCATTATTTGAAAAGTAGATAGCTTCATGTTTTCATCCAAATACTGTATTGCTTGTAGCTTCCACATACTACACCCCACAACATTACTTTTATGTTGGTTGTTATTTGGGCTGCTGAAGGCATGATTTAAAGCAGTTTTGGTGAATTAGAAACAAAAAAAGTTTTTTTGCAAAAAAGTATGGTGCTAAGTGTAGATAGCTTCATGCTTTCATCCAAATACTGTATTGCTTGTAGCTTCCACACACTGCACCCCACAACATTACTTTTATGTTGGTTGTTATTTGGGCTGCTGAAGGCATGATTTAAAGCAGTTTTGGTGAATTAGAAATAAAAAAAGTTTTTTTGCAAAAAAGTATGGTGCTAAGTGTAGATAGCTTCATGTTTTCATGCAAATACTGTATTGCTTGTAGCTTCCACATACTGCACCCCACAACATTACTTTTATGTTGGTTGTTATTTGGGCTGCTAAAAGCATGCTTTAAAGCAGTTTTGGTGAATTAGAAACAAAAAAAGTTTTTTTGCAAAAAAGTATGGTGCTAAGTGTAGATAGCTTCATTATTTGAAAAGTAGATAGCTTCATGTTTTCATCCAAATACTGTATTGCTTGTAGCTTCCACATACTGCACCCCACAACATTACTTTTATGTTGGTTGTTATTTGGGCTGCTGAAGGCATGATTTAAAGCAGTTTTGGTGAATTAGAAACAAAAAAAGTTTTTTTGCAAAAAAGTATGGTGCTAAGTGTAGATAGCTTCATGTTTTCACCCCACAACATTACTTTTATGTTGGTTGTTATTTGGGCTGCTGAAGGCATGATTTAAAGCAGTTTTGGTGAATTAGAAACAAAAAAAGTTTTTTTGCAAAAAAGTATGGTGCTAAGTGTAGATAGCTTCATGTTTTCATCCAAATACTGGATTGCATGTAGCTTCCACACACTGCACCCCACAACATTACTTTTATGTTGGTTGTTATTTGGGCTGCTGAAGGCATGATTTAAAGCAGTTTTGGTGAATTAGAAACAAAAAAAGTTTTTTTGCAAAAAAGTATGGTGCTAAGTGTAGATAGCTTCATGTTTTCATCCAAATACTTTATTTCGTGTAGATTCCACATACTGCATCCCACAACATTACTTTTATGTTGGTTGTTATTTGGGCTGCTGAAGGCATGATTTAAAGCAGTTTTGGTGAATTAGAAACAAAAAAAGGTTTTTTGCAAAAAAGTATGGTGCTAAGTGTAGATAGCTTCATTATTTGAAAAGTAGATAGCTTCATGTTTTCATCCAAATACTGTATTGCTTGTAGCTTCCACATACTACACCCCACAACATTACTTTTATGTTGGTTGTTATTTGGGCTGCTGAAGGCATGATTTAAAGCAGTTTTGGTGAATTAGAAACAAAAAAAGTTTTTTTGCAAAAAAGTATGGTGCTAAGTGTAGATAGCTTCATATTTTCATCCAAATACTTTATTTCGTGTAGATTCCACATACTGCATCCCACAACATTACTTTTATG